>NW_028270190.1:19612977-19976520 GCF_037043375.1 Chiloscyllium plagiosum
GGATGGAAGTGATTGTGGATTTAGAAGCTGCTGCCAAAGGATCTTTGGTCAATTCCTGCAATGTATCTTTTTTTGATTATAAGAAAATAAGATTCGAAGTACATCATACAGAAAAATCATTCTGAAAATGGGTAGCTGTCAAGTTACGGAGGAAAATGTCAAGTTATAGAGATTTTTGTCAATTTGTTGATTTTCAGAAGGTTCCCTGATGCAAAAACCGAAAGGTAGATTGGGAAGATTCTTTGTCAATGAATCGGGGGGCATTGGTGAAAACAACACTGTACTGAATTTGTAGAACAGTGCATGGGTAAATGAGGTGAGCTTTGTTTTACGAAATGTGCCTGGATGCAGGTCATTTGGCCACTCTTCACCCCAAGCACTACCAAAAATCAGTTGAAAGTTAGGACTGTAAATGTTGTCGATCAGAGTAGAAACGTGTGGTGCTGGAAAAGTACCACTTTTGTAAGTCAGGCAGCAACCGAGCAGCATTAGAACCGTTCTTTCAGGTATAAGCCGCGAAAGGTTTGAGCTAAACTGTTGTGTTATTTTTCCAGCGTCACATTTCTCGACTGTGAACTATTGGCAAATGCTGAATGTCAGTCCAGACTGGGAATGATTCGGTAGGTGTACAACGATTGAAGTCAATGTGCAATGAGTGACCTAATCAATGGAAGTTAACAGGGCGTGGAGGTTCCAGTCGTGATGGGAGGTGTTCATTCTGAAGCTGTCACACGCAAACCAATGAGCTTTAATCTATTACTTTCTCATGACCAGGGAGCAGTTATGTATTGTGTATTTCTTTTTTGATTTCTTGTAATAAACTATGGGCCTATGTTTTCAGATGTTGAAGAATTTTTTTTAAAACGGCTCCAATTTAGGAAGGAATTTAAACTTCGGAAGGAGCACAAATTCTCTTTTCTTTATTAATTCTTCACATCCATGATGCCTCATCCAGCATTTATTGTCAATTCCTAAATGCCTTAAACAAGGTGAGAGTGAGGTCCATTCTCGACTTGCTCTCGTCAGGAGCGGATATGCAAACCCCTACATTGCAGTGAAGGGATTCCAGGATTTTCACTCAGTGACACTGACGGAATGATGCTATAATTCAACGTCAGAGAGATATGCAACGTGTAAGGGAACTAAGAGGATGTTGTCTCAATGGTGCTGCTACCCTTGCCCTTCCACGTAATATAGATTATGAGTTGGCCCGGTGACGCAATGTTTAGCACTGCTTCTTCCCAGCCCCAGGGACCCGGGTTTTACTGCAGCCTCGGGGGAATGTCTGTGTGGAGTTTGTATGTTTTCCCTGTGTCTTCATCGGTTTGCTCCGGTTGCATCAGTTTCCTTCTACAGTCCAAAAATGTACAGGTTATTCGAATTGCCCCGGCTAAATTGCCCATAGTGTTCAGTGATATATAGCTTCAGGAGGTTAGTTCAGGGAAATGTAAAGTGGGTCTGCGTAATTGTGGACTTGTTTGGCCAAATGGCCGATTTCCGCACTATCCATATCCTATGATTATGATTTTGTGAAATACGTTTTGATATAACCTGAGGAATTTACTGCGATGTAACTGGTTTTTCATGCAAACTACTACTATTGTCCAGCAATGGTGAAAAATGTGTATGTTGAATGTGGCTGAAGGAGTTAAAATCACAGAATTAGTGCAGAGCATTAGGGCGCTCAGAATGAGAATCTCACTCAGTGCCAGTCTCCTGCCTTCTCCCTCTAACCCCATGTATATTGCTTCTTGTCAGTGAACAGTCTACTTCTCTTTGTGAAAATCTTGATTCATGTACCCAGATAATAGGGTCTGCTTTGACAGGGATGGAGTTGTGTTTCTTTAGAGTTTTGGAGCTGCATGCAACTAGGTACATAAGGAATGTTCCATTACATTGTTGACTTGTGGATAGTGGGCAGGGTTTGTGGATGTATGTCAGCAATCGCAAGACAAGCGGTTATACTCCATGATGTCTATTTGAAATCACAAGCATTCTGTTTCTGTCTGCTTCCATCCACTTCATCTGATGAAAGACAATGCGAAGAAAGCTTGTGATTTCAAATAGCCTGTTGAACAATAGCCTGGTGTTGCAGACCTCCGATGTTGTCCAATCCAGTTCAATATGGACACGTCCACATCAGACTTTGTGAAGTCACTGATGATTTCTGAGCCACTTGCCTCTTGTAGTCTTATGGATTTAATGGCTGGTCCATTTCAGAATCTGGATGATGTAACTATGAACGTGTTTATAGAGGTGAATTCAGTGATGAAAATGCCCTTGTGATGTCACTGGAAGATGATTAGCGTATCTGCTGTTGCAAATGAACATTGCCTGGCAATTGTCTGTAATCAGTCCCAGACTGAATCTTGTCATGGATTTGCAACACATTGACGGAGACGATGTTAGTGAGTAGTGAATAGTGAATTTTGCTGAGCATTGTAAAATCATCTAGGAATATCCCCATCTCGAACCTTCTGATGTCGTCATGTTCACTGACGAAGCAGTTGAAGACGGTTGAGTCTAAGACACCATCCTCATGTATCTTGCAGGGATGTTACAGGGCTGAGATTATTGGACTCCAGTAAACACAATTTCGATCCGTTGTTTTAAATATTCCACCCAGTGCTCTCTTGATGTCACAGACAGTCACTTCCCAGATCTCTCCCAGTGTAAAAACACTGCTGGACAGTGAGTTGACATGAATGCTTGACCGCTGTCGCACAACGGGCGTAATTGATTGGTTGTTCTCAGCGTGAAACTGCCGGAGTGTCAGAAAATTGGTTACGTATTAGCATCCTTTCCTGCAGTCAGAATAGTTGATGTCTCTCTCCACTGCGACTACGTCAGTGTATACCTAGTTCAGATGGGAAGGAAAATTTCTTCCCACAGTCCTCGCATTTCCCAAGCTAAACAGCAGAACAGAATCATGACAGTCAGCCAGTTTATACTAGCCTGAATGTTGAACATGCAAGGAAAGATCCATTTGTAGATTTGCTATTCACATGTTTGACATGTGGCCAACGATTCACTGGATCAACAGGGCTATCAGAATATAAATGCACTGACAAAGGTGGTAAGTCCTGGTTTCCCAACTGCAAACTTAAAGCATAGAACCAGTCAATGCAAAGGAGGTCAATCGGATCATAACGTTTGCACCGACCCACAGAACAGCAAGTCAAATAGATCCACAAACCTCTACAATCTTCTCATTGCAATGCAATACCCCATGTATAATCCACCTAACCTGTCCATCTGCGAACTGTGGAAAGAAACCCATAGGGAGAATGTGCAAACCACACAGGCAGTGGCACGTGGAAACGAACTGGACTCCCTGGTGCTGTGAGGGAGCATTGCAAACTGCTGAAGCACTGAAATGTCCCTAATTACTGTCAATATCACCTGCAGTTTGTTCATCAGAAATCTGAAACTTAATAAAAGCGAGTGCAGAAGAACACACAATAGCTGAAAGGCAGGTTGTCAAATGGAGCTGAATAAAACTGGATATGTTTTGGTTCGATTTGAGCAGAAAGACCTGATGAAAGCTGCTGCATTGTGATGAACGCTCCACCCCCTTAATTCCCATTGGCTGGAGGACCAGCTCCCAACCACTTGGTCCTCATCTCCCGCCCCTCAATTACTCCCATTAAATGGGCGACTTGATTGATGGCAATAATATAGAGGTGCATGTGTTGGACTGTGGTGGGCAAAGTTAAAATTCACACAACTCTAGGTTATAGTTCAACAAGTTTATTTCGAAGGACAAACTTTCAGAGCTCTGCTTCTTCATCAGGTAGGTACCGAAAACTTGGCGCTTCCAAGAAAACTTGTTGGACTACAACCTGATGTTGTCTCACTGATTCATGGATTTCTCAGCTGCTCCAACAACAAGGACCCCAAGGTCGCTTCAAGCATGCACTGATCACCCAGAAAGCCAGTGACCGCAGGTAGATCTGCTTCCCCCTCCCCATGAATTGTATGTATATCAGCACCAATAAGAGAGAATGCCTCCGAATCCCGAACTCAATCTCGAGACAATGTGCAGAATTATTCAGATGGAGGTCTATATCCAAGCAGCATTACTATACATTTACAGAGTTGCTGGTTAACTTTCAATAACGGAACAAACAATATTATGTAAGAGAGAAATTGCCCAAAACACTCAGGAGCTTTGGCAGCATTTGGATAGAGAAAACATTCACAGGCTTACATTCGGTGTCTCTTTGTTAGAACTGAGTTATTTCTATTTATCACGATTGTCATTCAGTTGTAGCTCATATTTTGACCAGATACTGGTAGTAACGGATAATTCGCCACGCTGGCTCAGTGAGGGCGGCAGAGTGGCTTAGTGGTTTGCATTGCTGGTTCCTAGCGCCAATAACTCTACTTTGATTCCATCATCGAGCGACTGTCTGCGTGGAGTTTATGCATTCGGGCTGCATCTGTGTGGGTTTCCTCCCGCAATCCAAAGGTGTACAGGCCATAGTTGAATGGACCATACCAAACTGCACTGAGTGCTCAGGGATGTGAAAGTAATGTGCGTTAGTCAGGGGATATATGCAGGATATTGGGTAAGGGATGTTGCGGGTTTGCTTTCTGTAGAATTAGCATGGAATTGCTGGACCGAAGTGTCTGCTTCTGCACTGAAGTAAAAACAGACACTCAGAAGAGTGAACAATCCAAATCCATTTTGCGACCCTATGTTTACTCATAACTAAAGCACCTAAACTTCACATCCCTGAATTCCACACGAGGCAAAATGCAATCTATATTGAAAAGTGTGGTGCTGGAAAAACACAGCAGATCAGGCAGCATCCACGGAGCAGGACAGTCGACCTTTCGAGCATAATCCCTTCATACTTTTCGTCTCTAACTTTCCAGCATCTGGAGTCTTTACTTTTTTTGCGAGAAAAATATCTACCTACCTTAACAGGGTCCAATCGCTCCATGATTTTGCACCATTTTCCCTGACATTCCTTACCTCGTTGTACTGTCTGCCTTTCTCTCTCTTGCATCTCTTTCTCTCTCTTTTCCTGTCTCTTTTTATCTTCATATTCTCAACTTCTCAACAGTGAAATCTGCAAGACAACTAAGAGCAGAAATTATACAATTAGTCATAGGGCCTTGGCTGGTGTTGTAGAATAGTGGATTGTCGGCTTCACTTACATATTTCTTTAAAGTTTGCTTCATAACGGGTAGTAAAAAGAAAGCGTCTAGCACGTTAGCCTTCATTGCTCATTCCTTTGAGTGCAGAAGTTGAGAAGTCATTATGACGAAGTACTGGACAGTGGTGAGGCCTAAAAAGATACGGAAGTATGGCATTGAGGGTGAGTTGGAGGTTTGGATTAGGAATTGGCTGGCTGGAAGAAGACAGAGTGTAGTAGTTGATGGTAAAGTTTCATCTTGGAGTGCGGTTACTCGCGGTGTTCCGCAAGGATCAGTTTTGGGACCATTGCTGTTTGTCATTTTTATAAATGACCTGGAGGAGGGGTTAGAAGGTTGGATGATACGAAAGTCGGTCGAGTTGTTGAAAGTGAGGAAGTATATGTCAGCTTATAGCAGGATATAGATAAGCTGCAGAGCTGGGCATAAAGGTGGCAAATGGAGTTCAATATAGGTAAGTGTGAGGTGATTCACTTTGGTAAGAGTAACAAGAAGTTGGGGTACTGGGCTAATGGTCGGATACTTGTAGTGTGGATGAGCAGAGAGATCTTGGTGTCCATGTAAACAGATCTCTGAAAGTTGCCACCCAGCTAAATAGTGCGGTGAAGAAGGCATATGGCGTACTGGCTTTTATTGGTAGAGGAATTGAGTTCCGGAGTCCTGAGGTCATGTTGCAGTTGTATAAGACTCTGGTGCGGCCGCATCTGGAGTATTGTGTGCAGTTTTGGTCGCCATACTATAGGAAGGATGTGGAGGCACTGGGACGGGTGCAGAGGAGGTTTACGAGGATGTTGCCTGGTATGGTAGGAAGATCGTATGAGGAAAGGCACTTGGGGCTGGTTTCATTGGAGAAAAGAAGGTTTAGGGGTGACTTGACAGAGGTGTACAAGATGATTAGGGATTTAGATAGGGTTGACAGTGAGAAGCTTTTTCCACGTATGGAGTCAGCTATTACGAGGGGGCAGAGCTTTAAATTAAGAGGTGGTAGTTATAGGACAGATGTTAGGGGTAGATTCTTCACTCAGCGAGTCGTGAGTTCATGAAATGCCCTGCCAGTAGCAGTGGTGGACTCTCCCTCTTCATGGGCATTTAAAAGGGCATTGAATAGGCATATGGAGGATAGTGGGCTAGTGTAGGTTAGATGGGCTTGGATCGGTACAACGTCGAGGGCCAAAAGGCCTGTACTGCGCTGTCTTTTTCTATGTTCTATGTTCTATGTTCTATTCTGGAGTACTTCGTCCAGTTATCGTCACACTGCTATAGGAATGAGTGTATTAAGAGGGAAAGGTTTCAGAAGGCATCTTTTAACTGGAGCATAGGAGGGTAAGAGGCCACTTTAAATAAATTTATAAATAATGAGATGTTTAAAAGTGTTCCTGATATCGTCTTTTCCCTCGGATACAGGATTTGAAGGCCAGAAGGGCAAGATTTTAAGGTGAGAGGAGAGAGATTTTAAAAGACATGAGGAGCATTTTTAATACAGGGGGTGGTTAACGTGTGGAATGATCCTGCTGAGAAATTGTCAGATATGGGTGCAATTACACGGTTTAAAAGACATTTGAGTAAGTACATGAATACGAAAGGTTTGGAGGGACATGGGCCAGGACCAGCTAGGAAGGACTAGGTTAGTTCAGCACAGACGGAGGTGGCTGTTTCCGTGGTATATGACTCTATGATTCTAAAAACTGAAAAAAAAGTGATCGAATTATATCTGTTCTCAATCTGCCTTCCAAGTTCCACTCATCATCCATTGATGTTTAGTTAGGATTTCATTGTAGTGCCTGGTACTGTGCTAGAATCCGGGAACTGGTTACATTGCAACTAATTTTATGTTTGCTCCCAACTGAGAGAGAGTTCGAAAATTAGTTACAACTCCGGGGTAACTATGAAACAGAAATAGTGCTATGAATTTTGTTTAGGGTCTGTTTTAGGACTACAGAAATGAAAACCACTGCTGATAGTTCAAATCTGAAAAATTAATATTGAATGTGAGAGACACTTTCACTGGAGTCGAGTTGGTGAGTACTTCTGAACGCTCTCCCTCTCACCCGGTAATGTAGATCAATTGCACGTCGCAGTGGGTTTAGGTTATAACGGTCCTCCTCTCTTTTCCCCTTTCTCGCAGTCGCTCTGGCGGATGCGGGGCTGTGGACAATTTCGGCGCTGGTTTGGATGCACAGAAAGCGATTTAGCATTCGGTGATTATGGGCAGATCCCACACCCAGAGAGTAGTATCTAATCCCAGTCCATCAGCAGCTAACATCATCGCCATCATAGACTGAGTTTTGTTTCTTTGGGGCAGGGTAGACTGAGGAAACTTGATTGAAATGTAAAAGCAAGTGAGGGAAGACAGCAATTCAACTTTCTGTTTCGAATCTGTATCGATTTTGGGTTACAGGAGCAGAGATCGATAGTAAGGTGCAGGAGGTATTGAGAAGATGTGAAAGCGTTTTTTCACTCATACTCTGATTGTAATGTGGAACTCACTGCTTGGAAATGTGGTAGAGGCAGAAACCCTCATAACATTCCAAAAGTACTTAAATATATTCTACTGATGCTTGTACATACACATTAGAGGGCAGTATTTAATTAGTGGCTCAGACTCGATGGATCAAGACGCCTTTGTCCTGATGTGGCCTCTGAATCTGGCTACAATTTTGGGGACAGAAACTGTGCGATAGTTTCAGGTCGGTGAGTAAGGTCACGGGGAGGGGTAGGGGGCGGTGAACAAATGGAATGAGCGGGTGAAGCGAGGGAGATATTCACTGAGAAAAGGTTTCAGGTTGCGAAATCGCAGGTGGTAATGTAGAAGGAAGAGACAAAGAAGTGTCCGGATGAGGCGTGAATGGCTATTAGTAATCCTGAATGCAGAGTAAGGACAGGCAGAGACATACATGCAGAAAGTGGATCAAAGGTAAAGAATTTAGAAAGAAATGAGGAGATAGCATTTTCACCCAGAGAGTGTGCAGGCTGAGGGACTCTTGACAACAGGAAGCGGCTCAGCCCACCATTTACTTTGAATGTTTTCTAGAACGAGTTAAACATAGATAGGCTTAAGGGATGAAACGATATGAAATAGCGAGACACCCGGAACAGGGTAGTTTACATTGGAGCAGACACAGAGGGTCACGTGACCTGTAAATGCTCAGTTTTCCAATTTCTGCAATAACCAAGGAAATGCAGAGGAATGACTGCAACGAACAGAGAGGCAGTGACAACAGCAGAATGTGGGAATTACTGGGAATAGACCTGCAGGGACAGTTCAGATAATGGATGCAGTACATTCTGCACTGACACGAACCAGAGCCGTGATGTACACCAAGGTCCAACAGTCAAGTCCATCATTGTTAACTGTGTAATGAGTACAGGAGCACCCACCCCCCAGTCGTTGGTTCTATAGAGGCATCTCTTGGATTGTCGTCTCCTGGGCAGCTCTGGTCAAATTTCAGGAACTGCCAGCTGGTAGGTAGCTCAGTGAGCTGGGCGGGGATTGCTGCTCAGTCTTGTTTGTGGAAGTTTCACTGGAATTGTTTTGATGAGTGATTCTAAAATCTATCACCCGTATTCCGAGAATATATCTGGCTGGTCACTGTGAGTGTGAGATAATTTCGCTTCCCCTGATCCTTCCTGATTTACCCTATCCAGTGCCAGACTGCAGGCTCCAGGGACAGCGCTGGGGTTGAGGGCTGTTTGTTAGCTTGTTTCTTTGTGGAGTAGTTTGTGGAATGGAAATGGAAAAGGTGTTTCTCCTTTTAACTTGGACCCCTATTGTATTCAGCTAATCACAAGGGTTCGCTGAGTTCGTGCAGGAGTTTGGATTTTGATGCGACTGACATCCATCTCCTAACCATGCTTTCCGGTGTATTTTTCTGGTAATGTTTGAAATAAAACTATTAATTAGCTTTCTACTAATCAAGTCTATCTCATAACTATAAGACAGGCGATATTTTTTCCCAGGGTTCTCCAGCTCTCTCACCTCCTCCATCCTCAGCCGCATCCAATGTGCTAATCTCATGGAGTTACTGTGTGACTACAAATGAGACAAACTGATCAGCTGCCTCTGCTGTTTCCTTCCTACTTCTTTGTCAAGTTGTCTCTTACACTCCCCTTGCTGCATCTGTCATCCTGCATCATTGCTCCTCCTATTATCTGTTTTGTCCTGTCAGTGCTCATTGTACTGCACATAGCTTTTTTGCGTATAGGGCTGACAGTGCAAGAGTTTAGATCTTCCCTTCCATCACAGTAGTCGAATTGTACTCCATCAAAATTTACGAAATCGTGTTTAGCATATTCCCTTACTTACCAATTACCATCAAACCAGAAAAACAACCCTCTGTCAACTGAGAATTCAGGAGTACATGCCAGAACAGCAGCATGAATATCTAAAACAGAGATGTCAATCCGGTGAATTGATCAAAGTGGACTGACTTCATGCCAAACTGCATGGGCAGCAAGTGATAGGGAGAAGCAATCTGATAAACAACAGAACAGCTCTAAGATCTGCAGTCCAGTGCATCCAATCGTGAATGAAGTTAGGGCACAGCTAGATTTCTGAGGGCAGTTCGGCTCATCATATTAGTCAACTACAATATCACACGAGATTGATTATCATAAAACTCAAGGCTGTTTGATGATAATATTTTTGCAGCCCGTGTTCAATTCAACAAATATAGCTGATAAAATAATTCTCACCTACAATAAATTGTAACAGTGAAGACAATTAAAATCTGTTGTGTTGAGATAATAATAATTTTAAAATATTTCAAAAAGTGAAGTGACTTGAGTATAATGGATGAAGTTGATTCGTAGGCAGTTGAGTTTTTTAAAACAAATCTGAAGTTAATTTTGGCTAAGTTAATAAACACACGACATGGAATCCCTGTCCCATGCAGTGCACATCCAGTTCCATGTGGAAAATCGAGAGCACTCCTGTCTCAGGAACAATCACAAGAGCAGGGATATGACACTGGAACTGTAAGTAACACTAGTTTGACGACAGCTATAGTACTCCATTTAGTTTTGGTTCCCACATTCCAGGATCGATGTGATCACGCGAGAAAGGGTACAGATGAGGTATATGAGAAGATTTCCACGATTGCAGAATTTCTGCTCTGAGAAAAGATTCGGTAGGCTGGACATGTTTTCAGAGGAGAATGAGGTGAAATTTAATTGAAGTGCTAAGATAATGAAAAACCCAGTCAGAGTGAATTGGACATAGCTATTCATAAGCAGAAAGGTCTGTAACTGGAGGTTATATATTGAAAGTAATTCACAGAAAGAGGTGGAAGGGAGAAATAATTGCAACCAGAGATGTTGGGGAGCTGTTATTCCTTGGGAGGGTGGTAAAGGCTGTAGCACTGATCGCATTAAAATAAAATGACATGACTGCAACTGCAAAGCTAGAACATGCAGGACTAAGGATAAAGACCAACAAAATTGCCCGTAGTGTTAGGCGAAGGTGTAAATGTAGGGGGGTGGCTTGCGGGTCGGCGTGGACTTGTTGGGCCGAAAGGCCTGTTCCCACACTGCAAGTAATCTAACTATTTTTTTAAAAATGTCCAATTTGAAAAATTATGAACATCATCTTTACTTAACTCCACTCATCAGAATACGTATAGCAGAAAGTTACACAACGGATCGAGGCTATTTGGCCCATCAGGTTTATGTTGGCTGTAATATAACTACGCGGGCGTTACAGCTTTCTGCACTCAACAGTGACACCAACAATTTTACACTGTGAACTCTGCCACTATACTGTTATAACTTGCGTTTCAAGGTATTTCTTTATCAGCTGCACACTTGGCTCTAGACACATTTTTTAATTCTTTTCCAGCTGCAACTCAAATCCGCAGGCCCTTGAGGAATTAACATTTGTGCTAATCAATCTCTCCTGCCTTCCCCCGGGAAAGATCACCTGATTTTCTCCTGGTCTCTCCACCCCCTGCTCCACCTTGCTCACAATATGTTACATTTCTGATGGGAACCAGGCCTCTGTGACCTCACCGCAGCCCCTGGGTCAGTGGCATGAGTTTTGATTTTGTTTCCTCCAGAAGGAAGCAAAAATCTTTGCTGCTGCAGGATCCCCCGGATTGTATTGGGAAACACAGAGCATTTGTATCAAAGTCGAGTTTTTTTGAGCCTTCACCCACAATTTGGAGCTTTTGGACCTGTGCTCTGCATCTAATCTGTGAAACTCCCAAGGATGTGCAGAATCAACAATTTGGCCAGGCCAACTTCATCTGTAATGAGCAAGTGAATAGGGTTCTATTAAACATGGTAAATATTGCGTTACATGGAACACTGGGCGCTGGAGTAGTTTCTACGCGCACTTGATGCGCTAATTAGCCTCTTTTTGCACTTCTATGATTCTGACGATTTATGATCACATTTCCCAACCCCACACATTGCCACATGCTGCCTTTGAGTTTTTTTGGATTCTCACTCAGATAATTTCTGTTTTACTCCGTTTTCGCCGCATATATGTGGGTGAGAATGAATTTCTTATACCAATAATCCAATGAAAGCCCCTCATACACGAGGAACCCATTTCTGCTGCTGGCATCCCTCGCAAGGAATAGGAAAATAAAATTTCAGTCATAACCTTACAGAAACAGAGAGGATGTAATCACCAGGAAAGGCTAACCAGTTTAAAACTCCTTTGTTAAAAACGGGAAGGCTGATAAGAATGTAAAGCTTTATCCCTGCTTTTCAGAGATTTGAGGGTGGTATTATTGGATCTGAAGCTTTGTCTCGAGATTGTCAAAGTTGCTGTCTATATGTGCATCTATCTTTCTGTCTCTCTGTCTGCCTGAATTAACTATCAGATAGACAGGTCACCGTCTGAGAGCCTTCACAAATGCCCAAATGAAGATGTCTCCCTCTACTCTCAAGCCCCTCATTGGGCTAGGTCATGCAGAAACTCTGTCAGCTGAGTGGGAGATTTCTTCGTTGTCGCCTCTGCGAGTGTTTCCGCCTAATACCCAGTTCCATTCCTTGAGTTCCAGCTGTCTCTAATCCACCCAAATGGGTTTATCGAAAAGCGTGAACGGACAGCAGACTGCAACCGACAGCGAAGTCATGAGAATGTAAGAGTAAAATGGATAATGCTGGGGTTTGAAGATCCCAGGCAAAGAGACTCCAGAATGAGTTTTTCGTGGACATTCCCACAGTAATAACAGACAGCATTCCCTGATGTGAGTTAAACACGGGTGGCGGAAGAGGAAACAGTGAATAGTAACACGTTTAATACAAGCACAAAATGTTTGTTCAGCCAATAACCGTGTGTCTGACATGTATGTGAAGTGAGCAGTGCGGGTAATATTACCAAAAGCTGCACATAGATAACCTTCTTTTGAACAGGCATGGGCCATTCAGCCCATCAAGCTTATTCTGCCATTCAGTGAGATCATGGCAGATCCGTAGTCTAACTTTCAATTTCCAAAAACCCATCAACGTCAACAATGGCGCTCCTCTTAAACATACAATGTGAATATTCAAAAACTAAACATCTGCAAATTCTGGAATGAGAAACAAAAGAAAAAAACAGAAGAGGCTGGAAAAAAGTCAGCATGCCTGGCAACATCTTGGGAGGAAAATCAGAGTAAAATTTTGGGGGTCCAGTGAGCAGTCAGGTGACCAGCTGCAGCGGAACATTCCATCTTGTCTGTAATACTCTCTTGAACAGGTAATGGTGCGAGCGGAATGAGATTGTCAATTACAGTTGAGAGGAAGGAGAACGTACTCAATCAGAATACAACCCGTTTTGTTCCTTTATTTTGAAATCAATTGGAATGTAATTGTTCATTATCATTTCAGAAATAGGATTAAGACCCATAAACTAATTCTTAAACATCAGCGATTCATTTAGGCATTAGGACCTCTTACAAGCGGTCAGAAATCAGGCCACGGTGTCTGATGTGTTTTCCATTCGACATCAAAAAGCCCCTCTGTTTCCACACGTCTCCAAAATCATTCACAACCCCGAATGCGTATCTTCTATCGGTGTAAATATTCACTGTCCTTCCCTTCGCCAATTTATATGCCTCAGAAAAGACAATCAGTTCCACTGCTTGCGCTGACAGATGAGAAGGGAGTGAATCCGCTTTGACTGTCTCGTGGGTAGTCGCTACAGCAAACCTAACACAATTCTGTCCTGTCTTCTTGCACCTGAATCCTAACCCATCGACAGAAAAACTCCATATCTGGATTCTGAAATGGTGAATTCTGCAAATCTGGTCTAGGGCTGAAAATATCATTAGTTACAGCAACACAATCATGTGCGACTCCATATCCTTCTGTGGGGAGAAGGACGTCACATCGCTTTATTTTAATGTTAGACAACTCCAATAGCACAGTATTGAATCTGAGTCAACGTGCTTTCGACAGTGTGCGGTCTATTGCTCGGAAAGCAGTAAAGATGCTGAACGTGGGAGCAGAAATGTTAATTCATCACAGCTGACGTTATCCCTGGATGCCACAACAGCTTTTTCAGCTGCAGCCACGGCTCGCAGACATTTAGGCAATCCTGCCGTGACGGGGTCTGCTTCAGCTGAAAAATATGCTCGCGGCCTCAATCTTGCCCCATGATCCTGCAACAGCACCTGTGTCATGCAGCTACGCTTCTCATGTACCGTTTGTACAAAAGGATGCTTTGGATTCGGAATTGGAGCGCCTTTTTTATTCAACAAATGCAATCTCGGCCTCTGAGGGCCAGTGCAACGACCTCTGGTTTGGCAACCCTTTGCCTCGGGCTATGACTCTTAGGGGCGCCTCAAGGGTTGCGTCATGTGGGATAAATATTCTACAGTCGGAGCATATGAACAAAAATGCTGGAAATTGCTTCTTCGTGTGAGGCTTTGGTATTAATTGGATTGGTTGAATTCTGTCTTTACCAATGGGGTTCCCTTGTTCAGTTATTAAGTGACCTAAGAACTTCACGTTTTGTTGCACAAATTGTAACTTTGCAAGAATGGCTTTGTGCCCTTCACTCGCTAAATGGCAGAGCAACGCAAGGTTATCCTTCTCACATGGTTCCTTTGTTGGTGCCGCTATCAAGCCATCATCTACATACTGCAGAAGCGCTGACTCCGGGATTAGAACAAGAGTCTCTATTCTCATGCGTAAAGCCTCATTATATATGATGGGGTACTCACAGGAATCTTCCACTCATCTTATTTGCGTCGATTGTCTAAACTGGCTTAATTTGAGGACTTAGCATGTTGCCCCTGTATCTACCAAAAAAGTAACTGGCGTACCTTCCACATAAAATATAGAGGTAGGCATTTACTTATATGCATCATTGTGATATTGAACGTACTGTCCGCACTTCGCAATCTCAGCGCTCAATACAGAGGTGCAACATATTTCAGTGCCCGTAAGGTTAGCAGAGGAGATTAGCAGAAGCGTGTCTTTGTTGCAAAGCATAAAGGAAAGAGGCTTACCTGTACCTTGCGGGCCGCCCACCTCCGCCTCAGCCTTCCCATATCAGTCACCATGTCGCTCAGCCTCCATGACCAATTGGGACTGTCTGTGCGGGCCCTGTCTCGCCCAATCGTCCATTGCTCCACAAAGAAAGCACCCACCAGATCTTCTTCTGCCCGCGCCTCTTCCGTGACCTCTTCCTCGTCATCTTCTGCGACCTCCACCACTGCATCTCTCTCTTCCTGCAGCACCTCCGTCCAACGTCTGGGTGATCATTTGCATCACAATAAGCTGAGTTTCATGCGCTTGCTGTTCCCTCTTTACTTTCCGCTTATCCTTCTCTTGGGTAAGCATTTTTTCAGCATGAATTGCATGTTGCTCTATCAAATTCAAATACATGTGTCTTTACTTCTTTCGCAATTTCGTCCTACATTCCAGTGATGAAGCTGTTCCTCTGGTGTGCTTCATTCGCCGTGATTTCTGCCGCCGTTATGTCGTCAGATGGTCTGAGTCCCTATGGTCATTGTGTACTTCAGTGAGTCTTGAAAGGTACTGGGACACTGTCTCACGTTCCCTTTGTTTACACTTTGCAAGTTTGGTCTTGTCCATTCGCACTGGAAATGCCTCCCTACAGGTGGTTGCCAGTGCCGCAACAAAATCATTAAACTCTCCATTGTGCTCCGCTTGCATTTTTGCTGCTGTAGTATGTACATTTGCGGCTGGACAGTCATACTGGAGTTTGGTGACATCGGCACCCTGTTTTCATCCCAGGAGACGTCTCATCATATGTGACGTGGGACGAAACTCAGTACAGAACTTTGTCACTTCTTCGGGGAACTTATTACCTCCAACCATGCGTAGGTCAAGCAACTTACCATTGAGACATTCCAGATCATTCATGGTCCATGGCCGGTGGATTAACACTGGATACACTTCCAGGCCTGGAACTTCAACCATGAGGGCTTGCAGGAGTACCTGGTTTGATGATCCTACGCAAGTACTCTCACTGTCTGACACATCATGCGTCGCGTGGGGGGGTCGGGGGAGAGGAGTGGGGAGATCGCGAAAAGGCCCTGGATATCTTTCCATCTTGAAGTGGCTGTCGTTTTTCTGGGTTTCTAGCTTCAATTGTTTGCGGGTATGGCGTGCTATCGGGGATTCAGCACACCCTGAGGCGGCGGCCATTGACAAGGAACCTTCGCAAGGTGGATCAACTAGGGGGGCTGTTGATCTCGGAGGGCAGTCACCAAGGTCAGGATCTGAAACTGACTCAAGTCACTGCACAGCTTCATTAGGTTGTTTTCTGCGCGCGTCTGCATTTGCGCTCGTGTTTGTACATGTAAAAGGTGTTTTTGATCTATCTTTTACTTGAGATTTCATTTCCCTGGTATCAGCCACAGCTTCCCACATGTTATATGCACTCTAATTCACCGGTTCGATTTTCACTTCCGTTTATCCTTCTCTCTCTCTTCCAACCTCGACCTCAATATTTCCAACTGCCTTACACTAAAACTTCCTCCCTCCAGGAAACTGCATTCCTTGATCCACAGTTCAAACTGCTTTACAGACACTGGGCCGTAATTATTTAGCACGTATTGTATTTTTGGTTGGGCATTCCAAGTCCTCTGTGGACCCTCTTTTTGTTTGCTCTTGCTAGAACCCATTTTTAGCGTAACTGGAAAAGTGTTAAGCTCTCTCTCTCTCTCTATCGGTAACGTTATCTTTTCCCTTTCACTTGCTTTCTTATCTCTGGAGGTCCTCTCTCGCATCCGTCTCAATGCCTTGGTTTTTGTAAACCAAGAAACCACGTACCCGGTCCGTCTTTCACGTTTCCAATTAGGTTAGTTCTGGTTCCAAGTCTGAAACAACCTTTACACTCTCTGTCTCTCAGGGCACTCGAGAGACGGCATGCGAGGTGACCATGCAAAGTACATCGTTTTGGTACATATGTACTGTCCTGGCAGCTGCCACATCGTGTCCATTCAGACGCAGTTGGCCATTCCCGTTGTCTTCGGGCCTCCACATAGTAAAAATGGATGACATCTCAGATAAAGACCGTCGGCTTGAAACACAACTAAAAAACACCTTCCCCCACATCACTCCCCACTATCAAACAACCACGTCAATTTATCTGGACTGGACTGAAAGTAAAGTGACCACTGCGAACATCAGGTAGCAGACCATCAGGGCGACCATCTCTGATGTCTGAATAACTCCTGTAATCTCTCTCTATTTAAGTATTGCCATTCCTCAATCATATACCACGTCATATTTCTTTTGTGAATCTATTATCCACTGACTTTACCTGTCAGTATTCAATTGTAGACTCCCCACCTTATCTTTACAATTTCATTTCCTGCTTGCCTTCGTCCCATCACCAAAGTTAGTTACAGTAAATGTGTTCCACTGCTCCAGATAATTGATATAAATGGCGAACACATGGGGACCAGGCTGTGGTCAATGTGTTATTCCACTGGTTGCGTTATGCCAAACTGATTAAAACTGATTAATTCCCACGATCTGCTTTCTGTTTCATAACCAGTCCTCCACATTCCCGAGCAGCACATTCGAAAGGCTGTCCAATAAAAAGGAGAATAAGTTAGCAATTCAGCACGTCGGGCCTGTTCCACATTTTTATACAAACATGGCTGATATCATCTCGGCCTCAGTTTCACTGTCCTGCTCACTGTCCATAACCCTTCCTTTACTCATATCCCAGCATCCACAGAGAAGTAAAGAGATTCACAACCTTTGAAATCAGTAAGTACTCTTCACCGCTCTTTTAAATTTGTTCTGTCTCATCCTAAAATTATGATCTCTTGTTCTAGATTGGTTCACATGAGGAAATATACACTCCACACCACATTTATATTTTCAATCACTTTTAACATTTTCCAGACCTCAATGAGATCTTCTCTCAATCTTGTAAACTCTTGACAGTATCGTTTGGAACGGCTGAATTTATGGTGATAAGCCAACATCGTCATCTCTGGAGTCAGTCTGGTGAACCTCTTCTGAAATGCCTCCAATGCATTTACATTCCTCCTCCAGTATGACACCAAAACTGTACAAGGTGCTATAATTCCAGTCACACTAATGTCTTGCAAAGTGGCAGCAGCAATTCTCTGCCTTTACCTGTTGGTCCTTTCGAAATACATGTTGAAACTGCATTTGTCTTCCTCATTATCGGCTCTAACTCCACCTGAATTTTCTGTGATATATACGAGAACACCGAGATCCCTTTGCAGATAAGTATCCCGAAGACTCTATCTATATGGTTAATAAATTGCCTTTCTATTTCACTGACCAAAATAGATAGTCTAACACTTTTCTACGTTCAGTTTTGCCTGAAAAATGTCGGACGAATTTATCCACATCCATTTTCAAATTTCTTCCATCTTCATTGCAATTTCTCACCTGAGTTACTGTCATGTGAAGATTTGGTTATCACATGTTCTATCCCGGTCAAATGTGTGACAGTATAGTTTTCAAATAGTTCACACCTGAGCACAGAGCCCTATGGCACCCGAAACGTTGCATTTTGGCAAAAGGAAAATGACTAATTTATTGCATCTCACTGCAAATTGTTGGTTCGCCAAGTCTGTATCCAAGTTAATAAATTATTTCTAACCTGGGTGTAGGTTTGCTCACTGAGCTGAAAGGTTTATTTTCAGAAGTTTCGTGACCATACTGGGTCATATCATCAGTGAGAATCCGGATGAAGCACAGGTGCATGTTCTGCTTTCTATTTGTGTGTTTAGGTTTCCATGGGTTGGTGATGTCATTTCCCGGAATGACGTTATTTCGTGTGGTAATGCCACTTCCTGATTTTTTGTTGGAGAACATTGTGTTTGTTCATAGATTTCCGGTTGGAATGCCGCCTTTCTCGGAATTCTCATGCATGTATCTACTTGGCTTGTCCTATGATGGATGTTGTTGTGGTTCTGTTCGCCGAGCTGGGAATTTGTGTTGCAGACGTCTAGTCCCCTGTCTAGGTGACATCCTCAGTGCTTGGGAGCCTCCTGTGAAGCGCTTCTGTGATGTCTCCTCCGGCATTTATAGTGGTTTGTATCTGCCGTGTCCGGTTGTCAGTTCCAGCTGTCCGCTGCAGTGGCCGGTCGACGCTGTTTTGAAGTTTCCACCTTGGCTACTGCGACATCTTGAAATGACAGTTTGTTGATGTTTTCCTCCACCCTCCTGAATTTTGAAAATTTAGTATTTATAATTCAGTGTATTCAGATCCTATTCAGACAACAAGCAACAGTAATGTCATTTACAAAATACCTTGCAAAAACAGCAACAAAAACTACATTCGACAAACAGGCAGAAAACTAGCCATCCGACCACATGAAAATCAATTATCCACGAAAAGAGGTGACCTGCTCTCACTAGTTCACTTACATACAGATGATAAATGACACCACTTCGACTGGGACAGCACATCCATCTTCTGGCAAGCCAAATAAACACACGCACAAAAATTCCGTGAAGGATGGCATTCCAACCGGAATTCTATCAATAAACACATTGACATGTATGCCATTTACTGCCCCGTTAAAAAGAACAGGAAATGACATCGCCACATGAAATGACGTCACGACATGGAATCATATCATCACCTCGTGGAAACCTAAACCCATAAATAGATAGCGGACCATGCCACCAGTGCTTCATCCAGACTCTCATGAATTATGTTACCCAGTATGGTCACGAAACATCTGAAAACAAACCGTCTAACTCAGCGCGACAACCCACATCCAAAACCTCAAACTGACTTACAAATCTTCTCAAAACTTCCTTTTAATCAATATTATTTTGCACAATAACCTTTTGTGCCCAACTGATTCAATGCCTTCTTGAAGGCCAAATATTCCAACTCTCGGATCCCATTATCCTGCTTGCTTGTCACATCTTTGAAGAGCTCGAGCAAATATTTGAAACGCAATTCAGTCTTTGCAAAATCACATTGACTCTGATTGATTATTGTTTCATTTTGCAAACATTCTGTATTTACATTCTGATTGAAATATTTGAACAACATCAATAAAATTCCAACAGTTTTCTCACGATGTCTTCCATCATGAATGTTATACTTCTACATTATTAATTCTCAATATTATATTTATTCCCCTCCAATCCTGTATAATTGACACATTGCTTGAAGTGACGTGCTCTGACTGATGTTTAAGTCCCACATTATGCTCACAGGGGCCTGACTGTCTTCTTTCTGTTGATGCATAATTGGCTTGGAGGCTTTTGGAATCTTCCTGTTCCTACGTAACAGTTTGAGGGGTTGCAAAACAGCCTCATATTCCTCCATAACTGGCTGGAGATACTGAATGGCCGTCTCCTGCATCCCAGATGCATACCAAGGGAGTAATTGGTCTTCTGTTACCTTAAACCCGACAGTTATGGTGAACGTCTTCCTTGCTTCCCGAAAGAAGTCTAAGACAGTTTGCATTCATCTCCAATTCCGGTACAGCATGCTCAATGTGGTTGCATATCTTCCCTTTATTCCAGTGTAACCATCTCCAGTCACTATGTGATATCTTCAAGTTGCTGTGTTGCAGACTTGAGCAGTTTGAAATGACTTATCCTATTACTGTGTAATAGGATACTGGTGCTATTTGGCCTACACTGGTCGCAATGTTATAGACTCAAGGAGCTGATTGGTGTCCTCTTGTAACTGCATTTCAGCTTCCAGAGGGTGAATAGCCTCGTCCTGTTCTGGTGTAACAAGTCGTATGCCTTAATATGCTTTGTTGTTTCTGTGCAACAGACTTGAGAAGTGGAACGGATTTCTCCATTTGCTGGTAATTTGCTTGTGTTGCTGACTCCTCCCGGTATTCTGTGTAAAAATCAAATCACATTTAATGCTTGCAAACTCCACTGACTATTGGCTCCACCTGATAATACTTTCCTTATAAACTCAGACCTTCATTGCAGCAATCAGTTGAAAGAGCCAACTGAGCTTCGAATGTAACAATATTATTTCTTCAGTGCGGAGATTGAATCGGTACACACTGCTCCAGACGTGATCTCACGAAGATCCTGAGCAGCAGCAGCAGCAGCAGCAATACTTTGCCCGCCTGTTTTCAGTTTCCAGCCCAGATTAGATCAGTCTCAGCTGCCTGGAAGAATGCACAGCATTGCTGCAAGGGATGGGCAGCAAGATGGCTCAGTGGTTAGTACTGCTGCCTCACTGTGCCAAGGGCATGGGTTCGGTTCCCACCTCGCACAACTGGCTGTCTGGCGATTGTACATTCTCTCTGTGTCTTCGAGGGTTACTTCTGCGTGCTCCGGTTTCCTCCTGCAATCCAATAATGTGCAAAGCCCGAAATGTTAAATTAGCCATGTTAAACTGCACATAGTTTTCGGAGCTGAAATCCGGGGTCAACGGATAGGGCAATGCGTCTGGAGGGTTACTTTTCGGAGGGTCGGTGTGGATTTGTTGGGCCCGTAGAGCCTGTTTCCATACTGTGTGGAATTTGTAGCATAACTAACATAAAGGGAGATCTGTTGAAAATATCAAACTGCCATTTGACAAGAACAGACAAGATGTAGCGGGGTGAACTCACAACAGGTCAAAATAAGTCTCGCCGATTTTCTCATCTCAATCTTCTGTTTATCTCTCCACAACCTGTGTCAATAAGATGCTACAGAATTTGGTAAGGTGGAGCTTAGAAGCAGCAAATATTGATGGGGGTTATATATCAAAGTGAACTATGCAGTACAAGTGTTGGGCATGTTATAAAACAGGAAATTAGACGCAAACATTTCTGCGTGGTGTAGTGATAATTCAAGTCACAGGACAAATTCTGGTTACATCGAAATGGAATTAAGTTAAAACAATACTCGTCGGGGGAAATGGATTTCATGAGAATGTATGAGATGGATTGCTTTATCCGCATGTTGACCACCAAGCTCATTTGGAATTGGTGTTTTGTGATCAGAAGAACGAAATCAAAGCTTTGCTGTGAAGGAGTTTTTGGGAATGCTGATCATAATGATTTGATGCTTTTAAAATAATGTTTGAGTACAAGAAAGGTTTTGTAATTATGTTTATAAATGGTGACAGAATAGGCATATGGACAAGAAAGGAACAGTGCAGGTTACATGGGATTCAGAATGGTTCCATAGGTCTGTGCAACATCAAAGGCCGAAGGGACTGTACAGTGCAGCAATGTTTTATGTTCTAAACCTGAATCATGGAGATGTGACGGCAAGTTGGCTTCAGTGAATTGGAAAAGTGCATGAAAACGATGTTTTCCAAGACAGACAAATGTGTGTTATTTATGGAAACATGGCAAGGTATACAGCATACATTTATCCCTGCATGATGACAACAACAAAATGGAAAGGTGGCTCAATAATGGTTAACAAAATATAAGACACTAGATCAAATGAAACAGCTTATTTAAATGACTAAATTGTGGGAACCCATGGATGCAAAGACATTTAGGACCCAGTAAAGGAGAACAAAGAAACTAATGAGCAAATCAAAAAAGAAACAAAATTTTACAGTAACTAGGACCATAAAGACTTCCGAAAAGCTTCTACTGACATTCGAAAGGACAATTTAATGTCAGTTGAGGAATAGTGCAGTTGTGGACAGGATAATTTATTTTACAGAACAGAGATATTACGGGGAAACTAAACAGTTACATTGTGCCTATTTTCAAGTAGGAAGATCCAGACAATCTCACAGAAATACAGTATGACCGTGGTAATTATAAATAAAGAATAAATTCATTCAAATCAATGGTGAAATAACATTTGGAAACATAGATGATTTTAGCGTTGATACATTTGACGAAGCACTAAATATCATGCCAGAATTTTGGAAGAAGTTCTGATACGCATATTGATTACAATGGGGAATCAAATTTGTTTTCCAATACATTCTGGACAGGCAGGAAACTCAGCCTGCGTTGTCTACTGATCCAAAGATTGGAGGTGATCCCAGGGAAACTAACACAGTGGCATGGAGAAGTGTAGGCAGGCAAGGTTAAGAAAAATCCTAAAGTATTCCACAATAACAGCAAGTGACACAGAATAACCAGGGAACAATTAGGATCCAGTAGAATTATTAATGAATTCGAGAATGTTGATCGATTTCAAAAAGAGAACTTCACATCTCCTTTATTTGGGAGAAGGTGGATGCAGGTACAGAATTCGAGAAGATTGGCTGTGAAGCTATTGAGCAGATTGACATAAGATGCAAGCACAGACTGATGGTTTTGGCTGTTGGAAAATTGATCGAGTAGCTTGGTTCCAGTGAGTTGTATCTCAGGCTATTGTGGGAGAAAACGGAGGAGAGACAGTGGTCCAAATACTTAATTGAATCTTGCCTCAGGGAAGTTGCCAGAGGACTGAAGAATAGAAATGTAGTTCCAGTTTGCAGGAAACTATGGACCAGTGAGTAACAGATCAGTGTTAGTCAAACCAGTGAAGAAAACAGGCAGGGAGAAAGTTGGTATCCATCTGGAGAGGAAAGTTTTGACCAGGGATCGTCAGCATGACATTATGAGACCCAAGTCACACCTAATCAATTTTATTGTCTTTTTTTATTTCAAGGATGTCGTTTATAAGTTTTTTAGCAAAGTCTTTGAAAAAGACACAAACGGGAACTTGTCCAAGAAAGTAAAATCACATGGTTTGTGTGAAATTAACAAGTTGCATCCAATATGTTAGTGCCTTCTATTTCCTGAGTGGCAGAAGGCAGAGTGGGGTGGTAGAAGGCTTTTGTGTGACTGGAGACCCTTGGAATTTTACAAAATGCACATAAGTTCAATCCGCAGGAAGTAGTAAAAAAGCTGTATTTGGGCCGACCTCATGACGTGAGCAAAGTTGCGATGATTTCAGCAGTAGCTCAGTGTTGAAATTTGCTGGAAACCCCATCAGGATCTGTAGTGATGGCTAAATATCAGTTGCAGATTGAGAAAATAGAGTTAGAAGCAGAAATGAAACAGTTCCAATTACGATTAAGAGAAAAAAGAGAACGAATAGTTTAGCAGAGGGAATAGGCAGAATGAAGGCTTCTTGAGGAAGAGAATTAGAATGATCAAACCCATGGTACTAAATTGACTGGAGAGAATCTTTTTAAATACAAACGCGCCTTACTTAAATTTGATGAGAAGGATGTGGACACCTTTTTCATTTTATTTGAAATATTGGATAAACAAACGCAGTGGCCAGTGACCATGTGGATTTTGTTGATGCAAACAAAATTTGTAGGTAGTGTGGTGCGTTATTCGCAACGCTATCAGAGGTGGTATCGAGGGAGTATGAGGAGGTGAAAAAAGTTATTTTAAGAGTACATGAGCTCTGACCAGAAGACTTCAGACAATTTTCCAGTAATCTAAGGAGGGATCCTGGTCAAACCTGTACTGAATTTGAATGGATCAAATAAAGTATTATTGATAGATGGATAATAACTTTAAAAATAGAGCAAACTTAAAGTGCTCTTCGAGATAATTCTTTTGCAACTGTTCAAACATTCACTGCTGAAGTTGTGCGAACTCTGGTGAAAGAAGAGAGACTGAAATGGTAAGGTTAACAGCTGAAGTGACTTTGATTATGAGCTGGTGTATAAAACACGATTTGGTTTCCAGAGTCTATTTCAGTCTGTGAGGGATAAAAAAAAGGGGAAAGCGAAATCGTCACGTGGAAAACAAAAGGTAGATGATGGTGATGATCACAGGGAATACGTAGCACAGCATTCAATGCCCATTGAGCGGATAAAGAAGTTAAAAAGTATTTTTATTGCAATAAAATGGATCACATGGAATCACAATGTTAGTGGGCTAGGAAAAATGTCAGATCAAGGAAAACAATATAAGACTCTGACTATTGTGGAAGTGGTAACAGAAAGCACAGTGGAGGCTAGAAAGCTACATCAGAGTGTATAAGCTCATCGGAGGTTGATTGAGGCGGAAGTATGAGATCCGCTTAGGCAATGTACCTGCAAAGGTAAAGTTTATTTGCATAGGCCAACAGTAGCCGTACAATGGTTGCACTATCAAGGGACACAGGATCCTAACAGTCTGTCATGTTGAAAGATGAGCAGTATGTACTCCTGAAGGACAGTTGACAGAAATCTACTGGTAACGTTGAAACAAAACGCAGTCAATTATGCAAAGTGAGATTAGAGAGTGCAGAAAAGATTGGAGATTTTCTGGTAGTAGTACTGGACATACTACAAGAAGAAAATGTGTCCTTGAGAATGATACACAGGTAGTAGTGCTGCCAACTGTGGTTGAAAAGCCAGTGGAGACGCTGGCTACTGAAGCAATGCAGGACTCTTGACCTGCAACCTTTCCTAATCGTGGGGTGACGCGGTCACATAGTCACCAGTTGAAACAGGCAAGTTCAGAAGTACAGATAAGGAAGCTGAAGCGTTATTAGCAGAGACATTGTTCATTCAGAAAATTGAGAAAAAGCAGGAGCAAATTGCTGATTATGCGAACATTTCTTGCTCAGCTAAACTAATTGAGTTACGGCAGAAATATGAAAATTTAAAATTTAAAGCAGTATTATCAAAAGATATATGAGAAAAAGGAATCTGAATGTATTCGTGAGTGCCAATACCTTAAAAATGATGTCTTGATGAGATAATGGAAACGATCTCATATTCAGGCATCTGACAAATGGACAGAAATTCAGTGAACTGTTTTGCCAGTGAGGTTCACAAGGAAGGTGTTACACGAGGTGCGTACACTACAACTTAGAGTTCATTTAGGTGTGAGGAAAACACAATATTATGTACAAAGACATTATTCGTGGCCTGAAGTGCAGAAGAATATAATTGACTTTTTCCTGATGTGTCATCCATGTCAGGTAATTGTAAAAAAATGAAACAGGCAGTAATAAAAACAACATACTTATTATCTATCGCAGCATTTGTGCAACGTTTTACAAGAGTCTTAACTGATTATGCCGGTCCCCTACCAATAAACAAAACGTGGGCATCATCATTTGATAACAATAATGGATGCATTGACGAGATTTCCCAAGGCCTTCGCATTACACAATACCGCAGCTAAAATGATTGGAGAGGAATTCCTCATTTTTTTTCCCTAGATACGAACGAAATCCAAACTATTTGGGGAAGTTTTGACAGTTTAGGAATGAACCAGTTCAAATCAACTGCGTACATCTCGAATCGCAGCGAGCGCCATAAATGAGTTACCAAACATTACATAACATGTTGAGGGCTTAAATTCAAGACTATCTATGTGATAGGGATAAGCGAATTCCATTTGTGCTTTTTGCGATTAGATATATACCAAATGAATTGTCCAAATTCAATTGCTTTCAATTAGATTGTTGGCAGGAAATGAGAGGAGCGTTAAACTCAAGTAAGGAGAAATTAATAAGGCAGAATTCAGAGACCACACATTTGAACTGTCTTTCAAATTTTAGGGAACAATTAGAGCTGGGAGTTGGTCAGACAGAATTTGAAAGAAGCCCAGCATGAAATTAAAGACGAAGTGGACAAGAAATAATGTAAATGCAATTTTGCTATCGGGAATACAGTATTCGTGATACTTTCAGTAATTTGTGAACCCTTAAACGCAAGGTTTAGTGGACATTATCAAATAGACAGAAAATCCAGTGAGATGAACTACTTGACAAGGATTCCAGACAGGAATAAATCTCACAGAATGTGCCAAGTGAATGTGCTCGCAAGGCATTTTGATGGGGAAGGAAAGAAAGAGGAGAAGGTGTTAATAAATAAGGAATAACCAAGTTCAGGCCATTCTGAATTGGGAATTCCCCATATTAAACTGGACAATCACGAAGCTCAAGAATTGGAATGAATGATTGTGTTACCTCCTGAGAAAAATCGAAATGACCTGAAAGAGTTTTTTGCCATCACATGGGATGATATTTGGAAATAAAATGGGATGTAATAAACTAACTGTTCGTGTTGCAGTTGTTGGAGACGCTATTCCGATCAAACACATTCTTAGGGGCATAACCGTCTAATGTGAATACAGGTTCAGAAGGAGATTGAGCATATGGTCCAAGACGATGTAATCAAAGTGAGTTGCAGTGACTGGATCTCACCCAATGTAATGTTGCCAAATCCAGTTGTTACCCAGCGGTTATGTTTGGAATATCTCAAAGTCAAATTTACAATTTGATGCATGTACAATTCCATGCTTGGAAGACTGCATTGAAAATCTGGGACAAGCAAATTACCTTTTTAACTTGGACTTGCTCAGAGGCTACTGACAGGTGTCTTTGTCAGAAAAGGAAAGAAAATAGGCTTTCATAACGCCGAATGTACTATATTTGTTAAAGTCGAATAAATCGATACGAAAAAAATTCCAGACACGTTTCAGTCACGAACCAATAATATCACTCTTGGCTCACCCAACTGTGTTGTGTACATTGATGATCTGGTGATATTTAATCAATAATTTCAGGAACATTTACAAGATCTGTCGGATTTGTTTGATTGACTTTGGAAGGCTGCCTTGTTCCAGCAACACATTTTCAGCTCTGATCCCCAGCATCTGCAGTCCTCACTTTCTCCTGCGTTGTTCAGATACCGAGATAAAACTGAATTTGCAATAGCGCCAGTCACGTTCCTGGGTCATGTTATTGGACACGAAAAAGTGGCACCATGGGTTGCGAAACGGAAGGTAATTGGGAAATTTCCCATGGCATCAACAAAAAGGAAAAAGAAAACGGACGAAATGGGTTTTATCGAAAGTTTGTGCCGAATTTTAGCAGTTTGGCTGTTCCACTCACTGAATTGCTAAAGAAAGGCAAGAAGTTTCATTGGATTGTGGATTGACAGAAGGTATTTGACAGACTAAGAACTGGGTAACCGACTGTTCCGGTATTAGCCACACTTGAAGACGCAAAGACTTCCAAGATGGCAATCAATTTCAGTGATGTCCGTGTCGGTGCTGTGCTCCTACAGGAAGACAACGAGAAGATAGAAAAAAAACTATTGGGTATTTCCCCAGAAGGTTGAACGTTCATCAGTAGAAAGAGCCAACATGTGATAGAGACTTTGAGCTTCTTGTTGGCATTACTCGATTTCAGTGTTTATATTACAAGCAACACATCTGAGACAAACATATACACCGGTTATAACCCATTGAAGGTTATGGAGTAATTTTAGGACAAAATGCCAGACTATTTAGATGGAGACCGTTGTTACATCCATTCAGGTTGAAAATTGTGCATGAGGAAGGTCGTGAAAACGTGACTCCAATGCATTTGTCGAGACTTCAATCAGCTATTGAGAGTGTTTGCTGGTTGGAGAAAAGCACCTGAATGCGGATGCAGTTGTAAATAGTTTCATGCTTATAGTCAGTGAATATTTGTGAGTTCTGGAGTACTAATTAGCTTTTTGGGGGATTGAGAAATGAAGCCATCTTTGGAAATTGATCGTTCATTTTTTTTAAGCGGAGGAATCACAAAGCTGGTGAAGTGTCATCGATCTTTTTAAGAGTGATTCCAAACGATACAAGGTTCCAAAATGTCTGAAGTTTGACAATTTATCGTGGCCCGTTTTTGTTTGACTTTTCAGGTAATGCATTATGGAGAAGGCTTTCAAGTGTTTTCAAAAACTGGTGTCATCAAGTGGGCGTGGCCATCTCTCCAGCAGCGCAGGTCAGTAAAGTTCGGGGGTTAGCTGAGTCAGGTTGACAGTTGATAATGAATGCTCTCCCCTCCTTCGACCCATCGGACTTCGTAACATGTATTTTTGTGTCATTTTTGCACTTCGTGCTAAGTGATTTATATTTTGTGATCGATGAAAGTGTTTTGTAACAGCATCATTAAGAAGGAATGGTCTGTCGATTTCAGCTAGCCGACATTATTTAGGTATTGTATTTACGGTTCATTCTATTCATTCCATAATTTTGAAATTAAGTTCTTTCTGTTTAAGAGTAGGCAGTCTGACCAGCAAGTTCGGCCCAACATTCCACTCTGAATCTCTGGAAAGTGACGCCAGGGATCCGGGTTCGCTTCTCAGCACCAGTGACTGTCTGTGTGGAGATGGCACATTCTCCTCACATTTGCATGGATTTATTACGGGTGCTCCGGTTTCCTCCCACAGTCCGGTGATGTGCAGTTTAGTTGACTTTGCCATGCTAAGTTGCCAATAGCGCTCAGGACTTTGTAGGCCAGGTGCATCAATCAGGAGTAAATATGGGACAAGAGGGAAATGGTTATGGGTGGTTATTCTCCGAACGGTGTGTGTGGATACATTGGGTCGAAGTGCCTGTTTCCACACGTTAGGGATTCTATGACATGCTATTCTCACTCCCTGTTAAGATATTGTTCTCTTTCCAGTTTGGATTAGACCAATCCCTTTTGGAAAGTTCTATTCCATTCCAAAAGATATTCCAATATGCCAAATTCCTAAATTCTTGAATAACACACCAGCTCTTCAGCTGTTGATTTTTCTCCTTTAATGTTTTGTTCCTTCCGCAGTTGAGTTTAGAATTGGGACTAAACCAGAAAGCTTTCTCTGAATCCTCATCATTTCCACACGGTCCCTTTCTTCCCACGACCTCCCACTCTCTCTCTATAACCTCGCACTCTCTCTCCTCCTGGCACACACTCTCTCAACCCTACATTTGTCTCTCGCTCCTCCCACATTCTCTGTCTCATCAGTTCCAGCTCTCTCGCGCTCCCCATTGACTCTCCCCGCCCTCCCATTCTCTCTCGGTCTCTCTTAACCCCCCATTCTTTCTCTTTCTCCATCCTGTTCAGCCTCTCCCACCCTCTCACTCCCCCATCAAAACGTGTCGCTCCACGTCTCACTCTTTCTCACACACCTCTTTCTCTCTCTTTCAGTCCCCAGGACCCCAACACTCCTCTCTCTTTGGCTCTCTTTCTCTTCTCCATTTACCCCTACGTCTCTGTCTCGCCGTCTCCCCATCCGACTCTCTCTATCTCAATGTGACTCCCCACACACTGTGTCCGTCGCAACCTCACTCCTCCTTTTCTCACCCCTTCCCAATCTCATTCGCCTATTCACATTATCTCTTTGCCCAACTGACTCACCCATCTGTCTCTCTTTCCATCTCCCACGCTGTCTCCTCTCCTTTCGCTCTCTCTCCCCTCCCCCTCCCCGTCCCAATCTCTCTCTCAAGCCCCTCCCACCCTCTCAACTCTCCAAATCTCACCCTCCTTCTCTCCCTATCTCCCATTCTCTCTCTTCCCCTCCCAGTCTCTCTCTCACTTTCTGAATCCCCCTCTTTCTGTCTCAATCCCTACCTCTCTCTCTCCCCCAATTTCAATTTCTCTCTCCCCTTTCCAATTCTCTCTCACCAGCTCCCGCGCTCTCTCTCTTCCCAGTGATATGTTCTGCATCTCTATCTCTCCCCTACTCTCTCTCTCACCCCACCCTATTCGCTCTGTCTTTTTCTCCACTCCCACTCTATTTCTCTGTCCCCTCCACTCGTTCTCTCTCTCTCCATCCTGCTAGTTAGCCTCTCACTGTCTCTCACTCTCCACCATTCCGATTCTCTATCTTCCTCTCACTCCAAATCTCTCTATACAATCGATCACACTGAAGCTCCTTCTCTCTCCCTCTCTTTCTGTGTCTCTCAACCCACTACTCTCTCTCGCCACCCGTCCAACTCTCTCTCTCACCTCTCTTTTTTTCCCCCTCTCTCTTTTCTCTCTGTTGCTCTATCTCTCTACCTCCTGACAATCGTGCTCTCACAGACTCGCCCCCCACACACTCGCTCACTCCCACATCTCTCTTCACTCCTCAATCTCTTTCTACCTCCTGTCTCTCACTCTCCCTCCCTCTCTGTCCCGAGCCCACTTTCTCTACGTCTACCTGCACGCTCGCTCTACCACATACTCTCACTCCCTCTCTCTCTATACAACACTCCAACTGTCTTTAACCCCCACTCTCACTTTACCCCAGTCCAACTTTCTGTTCCCTCCCACTCTCAGTCTCTCCCCCCACAGTCTATCTGTCTCCCCCTTCCACTCTGACTGACTGTCTGTCAAATACTCCTGCAGTGTCTATCTTTCTCCCCTTACCTCTCTCTCCACTCTCTCTCTCTCTCTCCCTCTGTCTCTCCCCATACTCTCTTTTCCTCCCATTCAACTCTCTCCCCCCTCTAGCTCTATACCCGCAACATTCTTTCTATCTCTTCTCGGCACTTTCTTTTTCTCTTCGACTCGCCCTCTCTATCTCGATCCCACCCTTTAACTGTCCTTCTCACTGTCTCTCGCAACATTCCTCCCTCCTTTGTCTGTCTTTGCTTCCCTCCTTCTATCACACCTGACCAGTCTCCCACCCTCTGTCCGCCCTTTTTCTCTCTGTCCCTCTATCTCTCTCCCCCTCTATCTGATTCTGTCCATCCCTCTCACTCCATCTGACTCTTTCTCATGGGCTCCATCATTTCCTCTCTCGTCCGCTGAATATGTTTCTGGCTCCTTCAGTGTATTAGTCACATTTTCGCTTTCCCTCCCTCCCTCTCCTCCTGTCTGACTCTCCCTTCCTCTGTCTCCTTCCCGCCCTCTTCATCTGTTTAAATCTGTCTGCGCTCCTTCGTTGCCTCTCCCTCTGTCTTACTCAGTCTCTCCCTCCGACTCTCAGTTTCTCTCCTGCACTCTGAACTTCATTTTCCCACTGGCTCTGTCCCTGTCTCCCTTTCTCTTTCGTCCATCCAGATTCTGGCCTTTGGCTGAGTCTCTCTGGCTCCGTCACTCCACCTCGAACTGACACACTCTCTCTCGGGAGTAGGGGTTGCGTTTGAGATGCTGAAGGGCGAGAGATGATAGAGAGATGTGGGGAAAGTTGGAAGAACGAGAAAATACGGTAGAGATAAACACGCGTCAGGGAGACAGAGACAGCAAGAGGGACAGAAAGCGAGGGAGAGAGAGAAGCGGTCGGCGGGTGGAGCAACCAGGCGTGAGAGAGTTAATTGCAAGAAGAATGAATTTGAAAGGGAGTGGGGAGAGAAAGACATAGTGTGAAGGAAGAGAGGGAGAAAAATGAGAAAAACGAAATGCGAAGTAAGTAATGGGGAGGCCGTGCAAGAGAGGGGGAGGGGCAAGAGGAATCGTGAGGGATGGGAGTGAAATACAGAGAGATGGATGAGTTTGAGTAGAGATGGGTGAGACGAGGGAAAGAGTTGAATTCTAGATAAGAATCGGGGACACATGGGTGAAAACGAAGACATGGTGACTTGAAACCTATTCCTGACTATGACCCCGGCCTCCACCCCTTCCCTGAGGAGAAGGACTTCGAGTTGAGTCTGTCTCTCCCTAGCTCAGCTTCTTCAACACACAAACATCAATGTCATTCATTCCGCTGCTTGGAACTTTTTAATGATCATTTTTATTGTTTTCAAATTAAAGTGACAATGCAGTCATTGGATGCTATGTCTTCTCTCTGGAATTTGTGTTGAGAGAAACGTTGAAAAGTTTCCTTGTAACACCTGTGAGTTGAGGTTGGGCAAACCCTCTCTACCCTCAATCAGTTACCAGTGCAATAGGCGGCTTCATTGCTGAAGCTTTGAACTGAAATAAGAAAACCAAGGATGGATTGATGAATGTGTTAATGTGATTGATTGATGAATTTGGGTAAAGGGATATTTCAGCACAGTCCTCAGCTGCTGCCTGAAATTAGTTTGCGTCACGGCATAAATCGCTGTGTTTGTGCAACAACTGAGGAGCTGCAGCATGAAGCCCAAGTGCTGCATGTACCAATGTAGAAACACAGGGGTATCAACAATCCAAAACATCCTGTTCCATAAAGAATACACCATTAACGTTGACCGTAACAGAATTAAATTCACCGAGATCAGAAACAATAAAATGATCGCATTTTTTCGATTTCTCATTTCTGTGTCAGTCTGAGGGTTCCCATTGGTGTGAGCCCGTCGTCTCCTGCGAGCTCTGCTGGTCACTAAAATGTGTCTGACGGTAAAAGCATTGAGCAACAGAATCAGGAGAAATGCACTAGTCGGGGTTAGAGTGTGGTGGAGGAACTCGATTGTGATCCAGACACGAGAGTAATAAGTATTGCGTGTAACCTTACAAAACTAGGGGAAGTTCATCAGCCAATAGCGAGCTGAGAACATAAAACACCAGAAAATGTACTTTAAACAGCTCAGTACCGCCACTGTTCCCAGAACCACAGCCGCTGTTTTCTCACTGCAATATTTACTTTTCAGTTTCTGGCAACAAATGGCCACAAATCGATCGAAAGTGAATGTGACGGTGAATCAGACAGAACAGTCAGTGGCTGCATAAAGCAGGACTGCGTGTATATTACACACGGGGATGGACTCCAGGAAATAAAAGTGATCATTATAAACAATAGGAATGTGTCTAAATATCAGATCGATGATAATGACCAGTAGATCTGCCACTGCCATGGCCTCCAGGTATCGTCTGACACATGGAGATAATCCACAATCTTTATAATGCAGGACGTAGATCGTCACTAGGTTAACTGTGAGGAAGGAAAACAAACACATTATACATTAGCGTAGAGGCAAAGTGACCAGTTTGATTGAAGATAGAGTGAGATTTTCAAATGTGTCACTGTATTCGGAGATTTGCTGAAATAATTGGAGTTGACATAGCAAATGGGAAGGACTGAATTAATGACCAAAATGTGTCAAAATCCACACGAAATTCTCCCTCCCAAACACGCAGACATACATCCAACAAAACAAATGGTTTCTAGAACATTCCCAATCATTCGAGAGCACACACAAGTCACTTCTTTACAGTTCCAAATACGGAGAGTGCAAATATTACAGTGCTGAAGGCTTCAATTCCACTTCGTTGAAGACAAACGGAGGTTAGACATTTATGTCCTCTAGTATACATTATTGGCGATACTCTGTCGTGTGGAAACATAAATACAGGGTAAACGTATTCACCCGTTTACCTGCCTGAGGGGACTTTGAAACAGATTATCGTTCTCCCTGGGGCGGGATCTGTTCCCTCGTGATCTTATCTTCTGTTCAATTCACTTTCCTTTGTCAGTTCATAAACAGGTGAAATGGAGAGGATGTTCCAGGTAATGTCAGTTATTGAACATTCTGGACAACGTCATTTATAGTATGTTCTGGTGAATGCCTTTTATGCAGTGTTCTAGGGAATGTTGGGTACACAATGTCGCAGGGAACATCGATTCTTGAATATTGTGGGGAATGTTGAGTATAGAATGCTCCGGGGAATATCGGGGTGGAATGTTCCGGGGAATGTTAATTATAGAATTTTCCAGTGAATATTGGTTATAGAATGTGACAGGGAATATCAGTTATAGAACGTACTGGATTTTTTTTTTTAGAATGTTCTGGGGAGCGTCGGTTAAAGAATGTTAAGTGGAATGTTGTTGACAAAATGTTCTGGGGATTGTCGATTTTATGATGTCTCCGGGAATATCGGATGCAGAATGTTCTGGGAAATGTCTTTTAGAGAGTGTTCTCGGGATTGTCGAGTATAGAATGTTCCAGAGAGCTGAAAATGTGTTGCTGGAAAAGCGCAGCAGGTCAGGCAGCATCCAAGGAGCAGGAGAATCGATGTTTCGGGCATGAGCCCTTTTCAGGAATGTTCCAGAGAACTGTCGTGCACAGAACGTTCAAGGGAATGTTGGCTATAGAATATTCTGAGTAATATCAGGTATGTAATGTTGTGTTGGATTTCGGTTCGAGAATTTCTGGGAAATGTCGGTTAGAAAATGTACCAGGGACATTCGAGTATACAATGTTCCGGAGAATGTGGTGTATAGAATGATCCGGGGAATGTCATGCATAAAATACTCCATTAAATGTCGGGGACAGAATATTCTGGGCAATGTCTGGTATAGAATGTTCCGCAGAATGTTGGTTATAGTATGTGATGAAGTCATAAGGACCCAAATCACAAAGGCCCTTTTGCCAATTAGTTTTGGTGAGATCAACTCATTCTCGCGGTGGGAATCTCTTCCGAAACTCAACTGGCGCTTTGCAACGAAAACAATAGAGTGGGGACAATATCACGACCACTTCATGTAACATCCTTTTTATGACACAAAAGATGGTATCTGTTATTCCGAGATTTCCCCTACCTCCTTTTCGATTCTGCATATCACACCCAACTGTGAAATGTCTTGGATATTCAGTTGCCAAAATTGGTCACTCTGTAGCGATAACCATTGTCACCGTAATTCCTCATATTGGCTGGTCAAGAATCGTCATGCGCACAGAATCAAAACTGATGGGTAATGATTCATAAATCGCCATTACCATCCCTACGTATATGCTGCCGCACATGTCGGACAGACCCAGTGATGGCGGCACCGTGGGATGCTGTCAGGAAGAGAGTTATCTGGAATTCCCCAACATTGATTTCAGAACCCAGGACATCTCATGGTAACATGTCAGAGATGGTCCAGGAAATTGCGTGATGATGGACACTTACTGTACTCCACATCGCTCCTAGGTGATAATTCCGTTTCTCTCGATGGTGAAATGAAATTTGATGAAGCACTGAGGGTTACAAGAACACAGAATGGACTCTGGGTGTGATACTTCAATGTCCATCATCAAGAGTGTGTCCACAGATCCACGACTGAAAGTGCAGCAAGAGGCTTCAAATGCACAGTAGCCAGTCTGTGAGAAAGGATCAGGGAACCAACAAGAGTCAAACATTCTTCCCAAACACCTTGTCACGAATGTATCGGTCGTTCACAGTATCTGTAGAAGCATCCAGCACACAGTTATCCTGGTGGGAAAATTTCAGTTTCATATTGAAGGTACCGCCCACTGTGATATATGACACTAAATCCTGCAAAGTAGGACATGTTTTAAAAGGGCTGAACAAATGGAAACTGGGAATGAATAAGGCACTGTGGGCCATCAGCAGCTGCAGCATCAATGTCCTTCCGTTCATCATAAAGATACCATTGGTTTAGTCACTGAGGGTTTCAAAATATCCATCACTATTCAAAACTGCACCAATTCTGAAGCAGTATATTCAGTCCATCAAACGTATTAAACTGGAACAGAATGAGGCTATTCAGCCATTCAAGATTGTTACACAGCAATTGGACTAATGATTTAATCTCCCCTGGCTGTTACATAGGAAAGGGAAGGGGGGTATTCTGCCTTTAAATGCTGCTACATACGAATACAGGAATAATTGGTTACTGAGTCGGAAGCAGGAACAAATTAGCAATAAATCAGTCTTTATCAGTTTATCACGCATTCATGACTACATACACAGTTGACAGTACTTAGTCTTCAAATATTAGCAACAATTATCCAGGTTTTAGATAAATGGAAGAAATGCATTCTAACTAAGACAGGACATAAAGTTATCACGATGAGGTAGAGAATGTGAAAATGTATAAGCAATAGAAAACAGTTTGTCAGATGGAATATAACGTGGGTAACAGTGAACGTTTGAATTTTTCATGAGAATTAATAGACTGCATATTACGTACATGGAGAGACATTATAGGGCTTAGTGACACAGTGTGTACTGGAGGTTCACTCTGACCCGTTCAGACATCAGACCAGTTGCTCCATTCCCGTATTGATCTGCTTCCTGATGTTCCCAGTGGCCCCGTTGTCCTCCGTACATACTGAATATTTTGATGCGTTTGGTTGGTGGTGAGGAGTGGTGTGGGAGAGGTCATTTTAAGTAGTGCATCAAAAGGAGGGTCTTTATCAGAGAGACCATCCTTTCTTCTACGTGGAGATCTGAACTCGATGGGAACAACTGACTGATGCTGAATACCGAGGTTTTTTCTGCTGCCGGGATAGCATTTATTCACCAATATGATGTACTGTGCATGGGCACACTGCAACAGTAATGGAGTGAGAAAGGGAGGGGGCAATCACAAGAAAGAGAACATAAAACTAAAACATTGTCAGATAAGCTGAAATAGTCAGTTATATAACATACTCAATTCATCTCACAGAACAAGCCCACAGACCATGAAACCACAACTGGGATGTTTTAACAAGAGACTATTAGTCAGACACAGCTATGCATTCTCCAGCCCGGCAAACAACGCAGAGAGCAACACTATGCTTACCACAGCTACGCATTCATCTCTAAACTCGGACTATATATATATGTCCAGATCCAGGAGTTATGCAGACCATAGTATTACAACTATTTCACACTCTGAACGAAGCACATTTAAAGAGTTTAACATTAATTTTATTACACTGTCTGCAACTTTTTATGTGTTTTATGTACTCTTGCAAATTACAGTGAAAATGGATTGGAAAGTCCTGAACAATACTAATGACAGCAGATGGGCAGCAATGGCATGTTGATCTCCTCTGTTAATATCTCAAGAACAGCATTGCGAGGATTCGGACAAACTGCTCTGAGTCTCCAAAGTCATTCTCTGAATAAACAGTCGAGAAATGTATAAAAATGGCGGGACAGCGGGCATGTTCAGGCTAAAGATCCTCGTCTCTGGATTTTTATTTTCACACCAAATGCTTAGCTTTTTCAAATTACTCAGACTAAAAGGAAGGAAACAAATAACAGACCAAAGGCTTCCACAGGGTAGCGAGGCTCGATTTTTTTTTAAAATTGAGCAGCCTGGAGACTCAGCCCAGTGTGGTCTGGAGATTGGACCAGGTATGGCCTGCAGAATCGGCGTGGTACAGTCTGAAGACTGGACCCGGTGTGGTCTGGAGACATGGCCTGGTGCGGTCTGGAAGCTAGGCCCAATTTGGCCTGGGGAGTGCACCTTGTGTAGTCTGGGGACTCAGCCTGGAGTGCCCCGGAGACTGGGCCTGCTGTGGTTTTGTGACTGAGACTGGTGCGGACATGACACTATCCTTAGTGCCGTTTGGAGACCGGGCCTTGTGCAATCTGGAGACTGGGCCCGAAAAGGTCCAGACACTGGGCCGGGTGCCATCTGAAGTCTGTGACAGGGGCGATCTGGAAATTTGTTGCACTTCAGTCTCGAGACGTAGCTCATTATGGAGTGGAGACTGGACCCAGTGCGAACTGGAGTCAGGACCCAGTGTGGTGTGTAGAATTGGCCCAGTTGGGTATGGACACCGGGCCGGTTTTGGTCTGGAGTCTCGTTGTGGTGAGGTCTGGAGACTGGGCTGAGTGCAGACTGGAAACTGGGCCCAACACGTTCTGGAAACTGAGCCTGATGCAGTCTGGAGTCAGGACCCAATGTGTTCTGGAGAGTCGACCCAATGTGGTCGAGAGACTGGGAAATTTTGGATCTGAAGCGTTGTGCTGCGATCGGAAGCTGGGCCCAGCACGGTCTGCAGACAGGTCCTGGTGTGGTCTGAAGACTCAGCCCGTTGCAGTTTAGAGGCTTGTTTCCATGCTGTCTGGAGACTGGGTCTGTAACTGTCTGGAGAAAGATCAGTTTGAGTCTGGAGACTGGACACGGTGCAGTCTGGAGACTCAGTTCTGTATGGACTGGAAAGTGGGCCAGAAAGTTCTGGAAACTAATTCTGGCAGGGTCTGAAGACACAGCCCGTTGCAGTCTTGAGACGTTGCTCGATACGGGCTGGGCCCGGGCCAGTAATAGTCTGGAGAATTTGCTCGGTGTAGGCTGGAGACTGAGCCCAGTGCTGTCTGCAGACTGGACACTGGGCAATCCGGAGACTGGGCGCAGTAGGTCTGCAGACTCGGTGCTGGCAGTCTGAATTTTAAAAATTGCACATTGAGTCGATTTCCTTTATCATTTTTATACTTCTGCTGGCCTTCATGTAGTATTCTTCCAATTTTACACGAAGTATTTAACTATCTGAAGCTAGGTATCTTGTACCTAACATAGAACATAGAACATAGAATACTACAACGCAGTGCAGGCCCTTCGGCCGTCGATGTTGAGCCGACCTGTCATACCTATCTAAGCCCACCTAACCTAAACTATTACATGTACGTCAATATGCTTGTCCACTGACGACTTAAATGTACTTTAAGTTGGTGAATCTACTACCGTTGCAGGCAAAGCATTCCATAACCGTACTACTCTCTGAGTAAAGAAACTACCTCTGACATCTGTCCTATATCTATCATCCCTCAATTTAAAGCTGTGCCCCCTCGTGCTCACCGTCACCATTCCTAGAAAACGGCTCTCTCTGTCTATCCTATCTATCCCTCCAATTACCTTATATGTCCCTATTAAGTCAACTCTCAACCTTCTCTCCACCGAAAACAGCCTCAAGTCCCTCAGCCTTTCCTCGTAAGACCTTCCCTCCATAACAGGTAGCATCCTAGCAAATCTCCTCTGCACCCTTTCAGAAGCTTCTTATAATGCGGTGACTGGAACTGTACACAATATTCCAAGTGCGGCCACACTCGAGTTTTGTACACCTGTAGCATAACCTCATGGTTCCGGAAAACGATCCCTCTATTAATAAAAGCTAAAACACTGAATGCCTTCTTAACAACCCTGCCAAATGGGTGGCAACTTTCAAGGATCTGTGTACCTGGACACCGAGATATCTCTGCTCATCTGCACTACCAAGAATCTTACCATTAGCCCAGTACTTTGCATTCCGGTTACTCCGACCAAAGTGAATCACCTCACACTTGTCCGCGTTGAACTCCATTTGCCACCTCTCAGCCCAGTTCTGCAGCTTATCTGTGTCTTTCTGTAACCGACACCATCCTTCATGGTGACATAAGTGTGAATATTGCACGTTTTTCACTGAACTCACTTGCGTGCACGCGACAATGAAGAGAATTCAGGTCAAATCTGAGAGTGTGACTGTCTTTGATGCCTTTTCCAAACAGAGCTGTTACACTGGTGCAGGACAGCTAGAAAAGTGGGTACGACAGCATTTTAAACACAAAAGGGGGCGACAGGCAGAGAGAGTGTTTGAGAGTGAGGAGGGACATTTTGGTCCTCATGTCAATGTTTCATTCGAAAACAAAGAAACCACGCGATCAGGGATGTAGATGCAGATCACACATTAATACAGTAAAGACACAAAAAAACTCAGGGAAACACCAATGCACAACAATAAACTCACAGGTGTATGCAGTCATTCGAACCCTCAATCTTGCCTTGCCATTAAATAAGTTCATAGCTGTTCGGATATAGGCCTCAGCTTCAGTTCCTCTTGGGTCAGAAGGCAGGGTAAATAACTGAGCTGTTAGAGTGAAAGTAATGTGCGACCAGTGACCATAACTCTATTACATTGAAGTTGTTCAGGAAGAGGATATGCCTGTTCCAAAATTTGAAATTATAAATTGGGGCAAGGCCAATCGTGATAGTATTACCCAGGCATTTTCAAAAAAAAATGACTGGGGGAAGCTGTTAACATGTGGAGGGACATATGGAACGTGGGAAACTTTTAAATACAAGATAACGAGAGTTCAGTGACAGCCTGTTTCTGTTGGAGTGAAGGAGAATTCTAGCAGGAGTAGGGAAGAGGACATAACAGGTTACATTGAGGCTTTGGCAGGACTTGTCAGATATCAGCAGCGGGGATCAAGTGAATCCTTCGACGACTATACAGGGGTCAAGAATACATATGTGAGGAAAATTAGGAGGGCAAAAGGAGGGCATGAGATAGTGTTGGCTAATAAGGTTAAGGAGACTCGAAAGGGATTCTACAAGGTTATTAAGGGCAAAAGCTGAAAATGTGTTGCTGGAAAAGCGCAGCAGATCAGGCAGCATCCAGGGAACAGGAGAATCGATGTTTCGGGCATAAGCCCTTCTTCAGGAATGAGGAAAGTGTGTACAGCAGGCTAAGATAAAAGGTAGGGAGGAGGGACTTGGGAGAGGGGCGTCGGAAATGCGATAGGTGGAAAGAGGTCAAGGTGACGGTGATAGGTCAGACTGGGGTGGGGGCGGAGAGGTCAGGAAGAAGATTGCAGGTTAGGAAGGCGGTGCTGAGTTCGATGGATTTGACTGAGACAAGGTGGGGGAGGGGAATGAGGAAACTGGTGAAATCCGAGTTCATCCCTTGTGGTTGGAGGGTTCCTAGGCGGAAGATGAGGCGCTCTTCCTCTAACCGTCGTGTTGTTGTGGTCTGGCGATACAGGAGTCCAAAGACCTGCATATCCTTGATGGGGTGGGAGGGGGAGTTGAAGTGTTGATCTATAGGGTGGTTGGGTTGGTTTGTCCGGGTGTCCCAGAGGTGTTCTCTGAAACGTTCCGCAAGTAGGCGGCCTGTCTCCCCAACATAGAGGAGGCCACATCGGGTGCAGAGGATGCAATAGATGATGTGTGTGGAGGTGCACGTGAATTTGTGGCGGATATGGAAGTTTCCTATTAAGGGCAAAAGAAAAGCGAGGGAGAAAATGGGGTCCCTTAAAATTAAAATAGTCATCTTTGTCTGGAACCACAGTAGATGAATTAGGTCTATTATGTTTATTGTCACATGTAGTCACATAGGACAGTGAAAAATTAACAAGTCGCCACATGTGACCAAACCTTAGGTACAAAAGTACCCATCCTCCCACTCTACCCAGGTGCAGAACCTCGGTGCAAAACGGAGAAATAAGGAACACAGAATTTAAACGTAAAATATTGCAGCCATTCCTATAAAAGCAGGAAAAAACACATTTAACAGTTCAACTGCTCTGTTCATTAGTGCGTTGCCATGTTGGTTTTACACTCCCCACATGCACTCGATCTCCCCAACTCCGCTGACTTACAACCTGTTGCTGCTCAACAGGTGATAGCCCATATGAATATTTTCCATGAGCATTTATAATGGAGGAATATATGGAAACGTGGGAACTCGGAGAAACAGAAGACTTACTGTTTTGATACGAGACCACAATACAGAAAAGGAAGTGCTGGAGGTTTTGAAATTAATAACCATAGATAAATACATGGGACATGTTCAAGTGTATCTCAGGTTATTGTTGGAATCTGGGGAAGAAATTGCATTGTCCCCCCCCCACCCCCACCCCCTCGGGATTTTTGCAGCATTCCTTTGCGTTCTGAGGATGGGTCACTGGATCCAAAACGTTAGCTCTGATTTCTCTATATTGATGCTGCCAAACCTGCTGAGATTTTCCAGCAACATCTGTTTCTGATTTCTAGAATATGTAGTTATTTCAATTTTTATTTGTATCATTGACAGCCAAGGGTGAGGTGCTGGAGGACTGGAAGACAACTAATGTGACATTATTTTTAATGTGGCTGCAAGAAAAAGCCAGCGAACAACAGACTGATTGGTCTGGTGTCAGCGTGGGTTAGAGGTTAGAGGAAAATCTGAGAGTGAGGATTTATATGCATTTGGAAAGGCAAGGATTGATTAGCGATAGTCTGCATGGTTGTGTGAGTGCCAGAACGTGTTTCTCAAAATTGACTGCAAGTTTTCAAGTAGTAACTAAGAAGACAGATAAAGGTAAAGCAATACACTTTGTATATCCGGACCATAGTGAGGCACAACATGGCTCAGCATTAGGTAGCCTGGTTAATAGGTTAGGATTTCAGGGAATTAGGCAGATATTGTCCATTAGACACAACACTGGTTTGACAGGCAGAGAGTGTGGTGGTTGAGATTTGTTGTTTCCACTGGAGGCATATGACCAACGGTGCGCCACAAGGACCAGTCTGCTATTGTTCGTTTCATATTATACATGATTTAAATGAGAATATCGGAATCATGGGCAGTACATTTTAAGATGAAACTAACATTGGTGTCATTGGGGACAGTGGAGAAGGTCGTTTGAAACGAAAATGAGATGTGCTCAACTCGACTAGTGGGCCAAGAAATGGCAGATGGAGCTTCTGCAGAAGAATGTGAGCTGTTTCATTTTGTTAGACAAACAATTTCAGGATTTACACAATTAACGGTCGAACGCTTACAGGTGTTAACGAACAGACAGACCCATGGCTGCAGGTAGATATTTCCTTGAAAGTAGAGTCGCAGTTAGACAGGGCAGTGAAGAAGGCATGAAGCACACTTATCTTCATTAGTCAGAGCATTGAGTATAGTATTTGTGACTACATTTGTGATTGTACAACAAAATGGTAAAGTCACATTTGAAGTGCAATTCTTGTCGCCTTGCTCTAGAAAATATGTTATAACTGGAAAATATTAGATTAGATTTCATATCCTACAGTGTGGAAACAGGCCCTTCGGCCAAACAAATCCACAGCGACCCTCCGACGAGTGACCCAGCCAGATCCATCTCCCTCTGATTAAAGCACCTAGTAGCATGGCCAATTCACTTAACCTGCACATCTTTGGACGGTGGGAGAAAACTGGAGCACACCCACGCAGACATGGGGAGAACGTGCAAACTCCATGCAGATAATTATCTGTGGCTGGATTTGAACGTGGGTCCCTGGTTCTGTGAGGCTGCAGTGCTAACCACTGAGCTACCGTGCCGCCCTGAATGCAAATGGTATTAAAATTGGCGTGACAGTGACTGTAGGCTTTGACAGAGAATGACGGACTGGAACTTTGTTCCTTTTGCGTAGGTGTCTGAGGGGTGACGTTATAGAGGTTTATGAAATCATGAGGGGCATGGCCAGAGTGACTCGCCAAGGCATATTCTTCTGGATGTGAGTGCCCAACACGAGAAGGCATAGGTTTAACGTGGAAAGTAAGTGATTCAAAAGGGATCTAAGAGGCTGATGATTTTCAGAGAGCGTGCTTTGCATATGTAACGAGTTGTCAGAGTTGGTGTTAGAAGTGAGCACAATTGCAACATGTAAAAGAAGATTGGATGGGTACGTGAATACGAAAAGGTTGGAAGGGTATGGGCCAAAAGCACAAAAAATAGGGTTAGTTTATCTTCGGCAATTTGGTGAGCATGGACGAGTTGGACAGAAGTTCCTGTTTGCATATTGTATGATGCGAATTGTCGATGATTCGATCACCCCTCTTTCATCACCAAGTATCCACTGCATTCAATTCATTTCTAGTTCAAAAATCCTCTGCCAATACATTCAATGACCCAGCTCTCTGAACTTTCTTGAATAAATCAGTCCTGACATTGTTGTGTTGCTAAAACCACAGCAGCAGCCGAAGCAGAATTATTTTCAAGCACAATCTGTAGCACTTTGCCGGGATTATGCCCCCGTATACACCTTCCATAAATTCGATCAATTGTTCAGTGAGAAGTATGGGTTAACATGCCATGGTCAGAACCATGTGTACCAAATACCCATTAAGGCGACCACATTTGTCTGCTTATCCTTCAAACAGCAGAAATAATAACTGATAGTGAGGGAGAAATAATCCAAATATCAACAGACAAACTATCTTGTCACATTCAGTAATAAATGGTTTTGGATGATTAAACATCTTACAGGAGGAGATGACTTCACAAATATTCCCATTCTGATTAATGGAGCAGCGCTTCATATCAGAGTAAAAGGCAACGATGCAGTATTTACACATTCCTCAGTCGTAATTGTTCAGCCTAAAATCCACCTCACCCTATCATGATGCCCAGAGAAACACAGGTTCCTGTTTTGAACAATTCAGATTAGTTTCACTTGTCATCAAGCAAGAGCTGAACACAATACATATGATAAAGGCAATGTGCCCTGACACCATTGCTGAAATAGGACTGAAAGCTGATGCAACACAACTAGCCGTGACCTTGGGGAAGTTGTTAAGTTCCAGCTCCAACTCTAACATCTCCATGGAATGTGCAAAATTACTCAAATATATGCAGAATACTAAGAGGACAATAATTACAAACTTAACAATTACCATCCCCTTAGTCCCATAACGATAGCTAAAATAGTCGAAGCCATTTTTGATAGTGCTCTCAAGAAGCACAGAAATAAACTTTTCAGTGTGGTTTTTGATAGGTTCCAATGTGGAGATGGTGTTGTTGTGTAAATATTACGACATTACTACTCCAGATCAGGATTACGCTCTGACAGCTGGTGGAAAATAAAAACAATTAATAAAATAATGATATCTGATATTTGGTTTCAGTAACAGTGCCCTTGAATTCAACATCGATTGAAAACAGCAAACTGCTTCACCAAAGTACCATCCGGAAGCTAGTCTCATGCCTTCCTAGTCTGATCGAAAACTGACTCCAGCACATGGAATGTGATAAACACATCAATGGGCTCTGAAACGGCCAAGAAAGACCCTCAATTGAATCAAACTGCTCCGAGGGCTCAAAGGATAAACCTGCAGAAATACATGGCACCAGCCACAGTACCAGTGAAGAGAACCAGAAACACAGTCATATCGACTCAGCAAGACCTCCTTCCTAGCACGCGAAAGCTTGTGAATTCACTTACAGATGTTTCCCACTGAAACATCGGGAATGGAGTAGCCCATTCAACACATTGGGCCTCGCACTTTCTAGCATTTGTCGAAAATTTTCTCAACTCATTTTCCCCCCCACAATGTAAGTATTATGGATCCCTAAATGAGATGGTCAATCAGAAAAGAAAGGTAGGAACTGCCGCCGTCCCTTTGGTCCATCAATTTTGCTATTCCATTCATCGTAAAGATGTCTGATCTGCTATCCACTAATCATAATACAGCTCTCTCCCTTTTGTGTCAAAAATACTTATTTATGTTCATTGATGTGAAAACCACAGTCATATATGTGAGAGAATCCCCAGGACACCCAGTCTCTGAGTGTATGATTTTTTACTCATCTCAATGCAGAGTGGCATGGCTGTACTTAATAAGAGTTGTTATGATGTTGAAGGTGTGCAATCTACATTTAAGAGCGAATGAATGCTGTTCTGTACTAAGAGCTGATAAGAGCAGTCTTAGAATTTACTGGAAAATTGAAAACATGTAAAGTTTGGCTGTGAAATGAATATCTGAGTTGATTGCTGGTTTGACAACATTTCGAATTTAATCAATCAGATTAACTTATGCCCGATGTTTCTAATACTCAATCAATTGAATTTATTGTTTTGCCAACATCGAACCAACGCAAAGATCAGCTTTTGCAGAAAAAAATAGCCGGTATTTTGAAAAGCAGACAGAGAATCTGCCATCGAGAGATAGAAGGACCCAAGACATTGAAACACTCGATATAAAAGTTACCTTTTCATAGGAAGCACATTCGTAGTAAAAAGAAAGAAGACGACCCAGGGAGAACTTCAGACCGGAGAAGATTGACACCAAAGATAACAGCCGCTGCATGGTTTTGAGATTAAGCTGATCTCGTTTTAATAAGTTTTTATTGGAACGGTATATTGTTAGAGAGTTGGAGGCGTGCAAACAGCAACTAAGAGAAAAGAGAGCTTAGAGTTGTTAATAGTTGTTGTTTAACGTTCCCTTTAAGAGGTAATGAATAAGTTGACAACATTTTCTTTAAATAAATTTGGGAGTTTTCTGTCACTCATATTTTAACCGAATACGAAGCGCCAGGAGCATTTCTGGGTGTTTGGTTTAATTAACAGGAAGGTTCACCGCCATTCTTAAACAGTGTGGCCTCTTGTTTTGCACCTCTCAGCCCGGGGAATTAATTTCCATGTTTGCAATCTGTCTCACACTGACAGGGTTTTATGTATTTCAATGAGGTCTCCATTCATGTTCTTAAACTGCATGGAATACAGGCCAGTCGACCCAAAATCTGCTCTGGCAAGAAGTCTGCCATGCCAGAAAACTTCGCTGAAGCCAAGGTGCCCTCACATCTTCATGAATTGTATGATTCAGGTTTAGAACATACAACATTACCGTGCTTATCAGGCCCTTCGTCCCTCGATGTTGCACTGATCTGTGGAAGCAATCTGATTGCCATGTAACCTGCACTATTCCATTTTCTGCCATTTGCCTGTCCAATGACGATTTATAAACATTATTTCAAAAATATCAATACATTCTTATCACTATTTCTGAAGCTGCTTTACAGCAAAGTTTTAAATTAGTTCTTCTGATCATAAAACACTAATTCCAAGAGAGCTTGATACATAGTTTGGTGTTCAAAATACTGATAAAGCAAACCATCTCAGACATGTTCATGAAATCCATTTCCCCGTTTCAGCAATGCGTTATTTTAATTCCATTTAAATGTAACTGGAATGTATCCTGCAACTTGAATTATTAATGCAACGCCCACAAAGTTTTATGTCTAATTTCCTGATTGATAGCATGACTAACATTTCTACTGCAGCTTTCATGTTGATATATAACTCCCATCAATATTTGTTTCTCCTTGCTGTTTCTAAGCTCCACCTCACCAAATTCTGCGGACTCTGAGTGACATGGGCTGTGGAGTGATAAACAGTAGATTGCCATGAGAAATTCCGCGAGACTTGTTTTTGTCCTGTGGTGAGTTATCTCGCTGTATCTTATCTGTTCTTCTCAAGTGGCATTTTGATACTTTCAACAGATCTACAGTTATGCTGGTGGGGTAGAGAAGTACAATGATTAGATTAAATTCCCCATAGTCCACATCCATCCTCCGAAGAGTAACACACTCAGGCGCATTCCCCTATCCAACATTTACACCTGACGAGTGCACCTAACACTATGCGCAATTTAAATTGCCGATTCAAGTGATCTGCACATCTTTGGATTTTGGGAGGAAATCGGAGCACCCGGAGGCTGCTTTTCAATCCCACAAACTGTTACATAAGGACAGGAAGATTCCATAAGCCCACAAGCCACAACAACAGGAGGAGGTCAGTCAGGCCACTGAGATGATAACGTGGGAACACCAGAAAGGCATCAGCTTGTATACATGGAAAAGAATGAATCTTTCCATCCACTCATGCCTCTTCAACAGCAATCTGAACAGACCACTTTAAGCCATGTGCCAATTATGCAGGATTGGAGTGGAACAAACAGAAAATAGAAAAGTAAGAATATAGAAATATCACCTTCGCGATGGAAAAAAAATCAGTGAGAAATCTGTGGAATGCAATTAATATTGTTAAAATCTATTTTCAGGAATTAAGAACAGAACATTTGCAAAATAAAACCACACTCCAGAAGAATCACTATGATATTACAAAGGTTGAATCATGTTTCATTAATTTGCTTGAGCTCTTCAAAGATGTGACGAGCAAGCTGGATAATGTGGATCAGAGAGATGTAATATTTGGCCTTCCAGAAGGCGTTGAATAGGGCGGAAATAAAAGGAAAAACCGGAAAAGAAGATCGCATATGGTTAGAAGTAAGTTTTGAGTAGATTTGTAGCTCAGGTTGAAGTTCGGGATATAGGTTTCCCCAGTGGATGATTGCTCTACAGCGACATCTACGAATGGCCGTTTCTTGTTCTTCTCTAAATTCTTTCAAGAGAAGGATAACAACAACAATCTCACATTCCTAGATGTCGCAGGACAACAAACAGCCAATGGGGAGCTTCAAACCAGTGTCTACAGGAAGACAAAACGTACAGAACAATTACTGACCGAGAGAAGTAATCATCCCAATACGCACAAAAGAAGCTGCAATAGAACATTGTTTCAATGAACCGCCACATACTGCAGCATGGACTAACGACACAGCACAGATGAAAATCATCTATACAGTGTATTAAAAAAGGCATGCAATGAGCACAGTTCACCGATTCCCGAGCAACAAACCCCAACAAAACAAGTCCAGAAACAGTAGCCACCCTTCTCTACATCAAAGACATCTCGGAAATTTCTGCCACATTACTCAGACCTCTTGGCAGCATGGTAGCCCACAAACCCGTCAACACACATTAAGCAACTGCTTATGAACGAAAAAAACCCTATGCTGACAACAAGCAAAATTAATGTAATTTACAAAATACCTTGCAAGAACTATAACAAACACAATTTTGGGCAAACAGGCAGAACACTATACACCTGGATGCATTGACATCAACAAGCCGCAAATATACATGACCCACTGTCACAAGTATCCTTACATAAAGATGAGAAAGGATATCACTTCGACTGGGACAACACATCCACTCAATATCCAGCCAAACAGAGACACGCAGTAGAGTAACTTGAATCATGGCATTCCAACCAGAACTCTATCAACAAACACATTGACTTGGATCCCATTTACAATCCCGAGAAAGGAAAAAGGTAATTAATCAACACAGAAAATGGTGGCACCACAGGAAATGACACCACCAACCCAAGAAAACTAAACACGTAAATATAAAGCGCGCCATACCACCAGTGTTTCATCCAGAGGCTATTTGATGCCATTACCCAGTATGTTGACAAAACATCTGAAAACGAACCTTCCAGTTCAGCGAGCAAACTTACATCCAGGTTAGAAGTAAGGTCTCAGCTATTTGCAACTTATACGATTAATCAGTTGAGCGGGATGGAACATGCTATAATAAAATTTTCAGGCGAGAAATTGAAATGAAGATGTAAGGAATTTGAAAAGGGAATTGGATAATTCGGGCTAACATTGAGCAGTTGAAATTGAACGAAGAAAAGGATGAGGCTCTCCATTTTGCTCAGTGAAGAAGAAAGGCAACATATTAACTATATAGGGAAATACTTCGAAATGCTGACATGCAGAGGGATCTGGGTAAGCTTGTACAAGTCAAAGAAAATTCCGATGCAGACAGAGCAGGGAATGAGCAAGGTAACTGCAATTTCCGCATTTATTTCTGAAATAATAACGAATAAATGCAGAGAGGTGCTGCTGCAATATTCAGGGCATTAGTGAGACTGGAATTAAAGCACTGTGTACAGTTTTCATGTCATACTGGAGGAGGATTATAATTGTATTGGAGGCATTTCAGAAGATGTTCACCAGACTGACTCCAGAGATGAGAATTTTGCTTTATCAAGGTAAATTCAACTGCCCTGGCCTGTATCCTCTGGAGTTTAGAAGAATGAGAGGAGATCTTAAAGAAACTTATGAATTCATGAGGAGGATTGACAGGGTGAAGTGTTAACATCTTTTCCACAGTTTGGCTAAGTGCCAAACTACAGTGTGGGATAACTTGCAGCCCATGCTAGAAGTCAGAGGATGTGCATTTACAGCTTCATATATCCGCTGTGTCATGGAAAGGGGTGCTGTGGGTGTGGTAGTGAGTGCCAGAGAGAGATGGGGAGGGCATCAGATTCAATACCACCAAATGAAAAGCGTTTCAGACAATGCTAGAGAGGTTAGATTGAGATAAATGTTATAAAAGATGTGTGCACAAGTTTATGAATGCAGGAATGAAGATATTTTGATACCGATCGGCAACCTGACACCGTCTTTGTAGAAATGATGGTTGATCTGAATATTGTTGTGAGTTCAGGTGATAGTGAGCTTTGGAAGAGCATTTGTGCTGCAGCTTTGTAATTGGGAGTTGGGTCAGCTGAGATTTCGACGTATTGAGTGTAACAGAGGGGTCGGCTGTATGAGGCAGAGCTGGTTTCCTGCTACTATCTTATCGAACTCACCTCATTAAATACCAACACCACACCATCGGGCCTGTCTCATTCAATGCAGCCCAACCACCCCACCCATCATGATTGGGGGCACTCACCATCGCCCAGGCGTCTCTGGATCTTCCGTGATCCCTGACACTTGTGACATCTTCAAGAGATCAATGTGGACACTTTTGTGATTTCTCAGTTCAGACCTACACTGCACAGTTTACCATAAGCATGGCAGATAAGGGGTAATTACACCGTGATTTGTCAACATGGCAGGGAGGTCCTGATTGTTAAGAAAGTACATCAATCTCTTCCCAGAAGAGACCACAAAACCAGACCCACCGAGCATTGTCTGAACTTACTACCCAGCTCAGTGTACTAACTGCGATCTGATGAAATGTCCAGCAATACAGAACAAACATTCCTTGCTCTGTCAGGATAAGTGTCACCACGTCTCTGCTCCTTCACACTCACTTTATATCTGTTATAGAACCTACACCCGAAAAAGGCGCATACTCCACCACTCTCAATAATGCTTGCAACACCTTCGCTCTCTAGCACCACTACACCCCATACCCATAACACTACTTGGATTCAACACTGTGAACCAACTCCTTCTGGACACCACACATTGCACCCCTCAATCCTCCGCCAGCATGAAAAGAATGGCCACTCACTTTCACCCTCCCTCCCTTTCTCCCATTCCAGGAGAAACAGCCTGTCACAGGGTAGAAAGTACCGGGTATCAGTTCCCTCACCCCTTCATTCCTCTATGTACAGAGGGCCGTGGTCCAAAACAAAGAGAATGGGGAAAACGAGTGTAGATGTTTTGAAGCATCTCCATTCCAACAGCCGAGGAAGGAACAATGTTCAGTGAAGGGCAATTCTCCCTTTCAGACCACTGTCAATTCCGTTGCTCCCGGCACAACTTCAAGCCGTGCCCCAGAACCAGCTCGCTTTTGTGTGGAGACGGTACAAATGGAATCTCTACGGTCTCGCTGGACAGGAAGATGGGCTTCAAACACATCGTCTCGACCAGTTCACAGGAAGGGAGCCCAGAGGCTCCCTCCCACAACTTCTTTTGCAAACAACTCAGATACTGAAACCAATCTGCGATATTCACTGCTTTCACCACTTTTCCTGACATCTTCAACAATCTTCGCTTATGTACACCAAGCGCCCTTAGGTCCTGCACCCCACCTGAGAACGGTACAGAATGTTTTATATATTTTTTCAGTGTTCATCTTACTACAGTGAATCAGATCACATGGGTCCGCATTGATCCACGTCTGACATATACCCGAACACTTTAGCTGTCCTGTTTTAGTTCAAGGGCTATCTCTTGGTAGGAAAAAGCGTGAAGGACTGCAAGTTAAAAATGTGTTAAAAATAATCTTATCACCATACAAAATGGTTCATTCAGCTTTGCCATTATATAATTGCACTGGGAACACGCTTTAACGTGTATACTGTGTGTCAGGAATATTGCTCAAATACAAATTAGCTTCACATTGTAGATGGAGCACAGCCATTTTCCCACATGAACATGTTCGACACGAAGGACTCTCTTTACAATTACAACCCTCTCCACATCAGGCAAGTGTGTGTATGTGTGTTTGTGAGTGTGTTTCTATGGTGTTATGGGTTTTTCTGTGTCTGTGTGTAAATATGCGTGTCTGTCTATGTGTCCTGAGTTTGTGTGCGCCCGTGTGAGCGTTCGGTTGTCTGTGTATGTGTGTGTGTATGTTGTGAGTGGCTGTCCGCTTCTGTGTTTCTATGAGTGAGTGCGTGTGTGTGTGTGCCCGTGTGAGCATGTGTGTGTCTGTATGTGAGTATGTGTATCTGTGTTTGTGTGCGCGCGCACGTGTTTGTGTGTGTGTTGCTCTGAGTGTATTTATGTACGTATGTGCGCCTCGTGCTATGGTACCGTTGGACTTCCACATTCTCATGGACACATAAACAATTTTGACTGGTTTTGCATCTGGAATCGTTGAAATTGTGCATTGAAGTGTCACAATACACACACAAATAACGAGATAACGAGAGTTCGGGATCTGGATGCTCCTGTTACTGTGAAGAGCAAGACTGGCAAAAATGGTGAGCACTGAATGATTAGAGATATTGAGGGTTTGGTCAAGAAAAAACAAACATGAAGAAGTATGTGTCAGGACGAGGCCGTGTGATCAGTCAATATCTTGAGGAGCATAGCTGGAAATGATTAGGTGTAAGAGGAAGTATAAAATAGATTAATCCGATAATTTAAAGGAGAACCCAAATGTAATCTGCGATTATCTACGGGAAACCGAGGAACCATGAAGATAATTGAGCTCCTTTTTTCAAGATACATGTCGAAACAAAAGAGATCTTAAACAAATCATAAGCAGGTGAGATCTTAAACGAATATTTTGAACCAGTACACACTTTGGAAAAAGACAAGGTAGCTGGGAAACATTGGAAAAATAAACAGTGATGTTTTGACAGGAGTTCACATTACAGAAGAGGAGACACTGGACATCTGGAAACGCTGGCATTTGGATTAATCCCGTGTATTTCATAAATGTATCTCAGGACTATGTGGGAAGCACGGTAAGATATTGTGGGGCCCGAGCAGAGATATTTCTATCATTAACAGCCATGTGTGATGTGCTCAAAGACTGGAGAGTGTCGAATGTTGCGCCATTAATTAAGAAAGGCTTCAAGGGAAAGACAGAGAATAACAGACGTCAGCGGTGGACAAGTTGTTTGAGTTCATTCTGAGAGTCCATCTCAACATGAATTTGGAAAGGGAATTTCTGATTTGTATAGTCAGTGTTGTTTTTCTATGGGGAAATCATCTTTCACAAATATGAGTGTGTTTTGTAATCGGTGACCAAGAGATAGATGAAAGAAAAGTGTTACCTATTGTCTGTAGAGACTTCAGAAAGGCCTTCAACATGGTTCCCAATAGTAGGTTAATTAGTAATGGAGAATGGACAGGGCAGTAAAGAATGTGTGAGAAATGTTTTCCTTTCGAATCAGAGAAGTGACTACAGCCATTTAGAGACCGTGATATGGTTGTACGAGAGAATGGTGATGTGCCAGTTGGGGTAATGTATGCACTATTGGTTCCCTTCCTTTGGGAAGGATGTTAAAAAACTGGAAAACGTGCAATAATATTGGAAATGAGACTGAAGACTTTGAGGTTTAGGAATAGGCTGGGATTATGCCTTCTTGCATTGGAAGCTGATGGGTACCCTTATCGAGATTTATCAAATCATGAGGAGCATGGATAAGTTAAATAACCAAGGTCTTCTCCATAGCGTAGATGGGTCATATCTTAATCTTTATTAGTGAAGGAAACGGACACAGAGGGTCGTGTCACTATCTGCCTATTCACCATCCTTCTCCTGAGAGGCAGTCAGTTTCTTTTATCCTGTAACTTTGGTGTAACTACCTCCCTATAGTCGCTCTCTATCATCCCCGAAGCGTCCCGAATGATCTGAAGTTCATCCAACTCCAACTCCAGTTCAAGAACGCTGCCTGTGAAGATCTTAAGTTGTGTGCACGTCTCGCAGACGAAGTCAGAAGGTACACCAGTGGTGATTCTTACCTCCCACATCCTACAAGAGGAAAATGCAACTGCCCGAGCCTCCATCCCCTCTCCTTTAATTTACCAAGAGAGATGGAGAAAAATCACAAAAAAATTCCCTCACCAAGCCTCTGCACACGTGTTTTTCTTTGGTTAGAGGACGAGGACTGGTGGGAGACACTACAGGTTCAGTGTCTCCTGTTCAGCCACAGCACGAATATATCAGCTCATGTACCCAGCAATCCCGGTGTCCGCGTACACCCCTGTTGACATTTCATTCCACAAATCTTTAAGCTGGAAAGTTAACGTTCTTCGCAGCCCCATGGTAACCGCTCATCACTCCCACGGCTGAAAACGATAAGTACACCATTTCGGATACTGTTGGGGGTTACGACCTGCAACAGCAGGGGAAAGCCACAACAGCCAGTTCTCTGGCTCTGAGCCTGGATCTGTGGCTCAGAAGTGATGGGGGTGGGTGGGCGGAGAATAACAGAGCGATTGTGGTAGGAAGTTTAATTGATAGAGGAACAGACAGGAGATACTGTGGTCGATAACAAAATCTCAATAGTATTTGTTGCCTCTGGGCGCCAGGGTCGGGTATGTCTCAGATCGAGTCTACAGGATTCATCAGGTTGAGAGGAAGCAGGCAAACGTCATGGTACACCGCAGTACCAATGACATATGTGGAGGCAATGAAAAGAGAATATCGAGAGTTAGGTTGGAAGCTATAAGATGGAACGATCAGAGCAGTAATCTCAGGAATGCTACTGGTGTGGCGGACTAGTGACACGAGGAATAGAGAGCGACTGCCGATGAACACGAGGCTGCAGATCTGGTGTAGGGGTGAGGGCTTCAGATATGTCGATCATTGGGATAATTGTGGGGAATATCGAACCTGCACAAATAGGACGGGTTGCATCTGAACTGGAGGAATAATAATATCATTGGGCGGGAGGTTTGATCAGAGATCTTGAGGCGGCATGGTATCTCAGTGGTTAACGCTGTTGTCTCACAGCACCAGGGTCCCAGCTTCGATTCCAGCCTCGACCAACTACCCGTGAGGAGTTTGCACATTCTTCCCCTGTCTGTGTGGGTTTCTTCCGGGTGCTCCTGCTTCCTCCCACAATCCAAAGATGTGCATGTCAGGTGAATTGGCCATGCTAAACTGCCGATAGCGTTAAGTGCATTAGTCAGAGGGAACTGGGTCTGGGTGGGTTACTCTTCGGAGGTTAGGTGTAGACTTGATGTGCCACAGGGTCTGTTTCCCCACTGTAGGAAATCTAATCTAATCCTAATCTTCAGTCGGAGGTAAACAGGTTTGGCAGGGGTTGGCAACTACAGCTGCAGGTCAGATGATACACTAGATAATGAAAAGCCAGATCTCGGTTATGGAGAGTCTGTGAGGGGTGATAGGCACTTCATAGGACAAAGTTGCAGTCAGTGTGATGGGTTGAAGTGTGTCTTAGTTCGTACAATTAATATCTGGAATAAGGGGGATGAATTTAGAACACAGATCAGTGCTTGGATCTGTGATGTTGTGGCCATTACGGAATCTTGGAAACCTCAGGTGTAGAAATGGTTGTTGCATGTTGCAAAGTTTAGACGATCAAAAACAGAAAAAGAAGGAAATTAAAGAGGTGGGGAGTAACCTTGCTAATCAGAGATAATTTCACAACGGCAGAAACACGGTGCCAATAGGGTTTCTTGACTGAGTCATTATGGGTCGAATGCAGAAACAGGAAAGGAACAGTCGCTATATTGGGGGATTGCAACAGACGCACCTGTTGCATAACACATGAACGGCAGAACAGATTGCGAAGCAGATTTTGGAATGATACTGAAATTACAGGGTTATTGTCCTGGATGACTTTAACTTCCCTAATTTAATTGGAACATCTTCAATTCAAATAATTTGGATGCAGTCGTGTTTGTTAGGTGTTTCCAGGAAGGGTTCCTGACTCAGCATCCAGATAGGATGGTTAGACGTGACGCATCATGGCATTTGGTGCTTGGGAACAAAATAGAACAGGTGTCGGATCTACTGGTGCAAGGGCGTTGTGGTGATATGGATCATAGCTCCCTGACTGCTACTCTCATCTTAGAGAGGGACTTGAGCAGACGGTATAGAGCTGTATTTATTTTTGGGAGTTCGAATTACAATGCTATAAGGCAGGAACTATGAATAAATACGGCTGACAGTGAGAAAATATCGCAAGATCAACAGACCATATCTGAGCACTGCAGTTCTGCCCCATCCGATCAAACATCGTGATATACGATTAAACAACAAACTGATGCAGAGGGCTCCATAAATATCCGTATCCTCAACAATGGAAGAATCCTGCACCTCAGTACAAAAGACAAGGATGTCGTAACTGTACCATCCTGAGTCAGAAGTGTTCAGTCGATGATTCACCTCACTATCGTCATGATGCCCACAGAATCACAGACATCAATTTTATTCGCTGCACGTAACATCAGAAATAGTTTAAACTCTCCATACAGCAAAGGCAATGAGTCCTAACACCATTCCTACAAGAGGACTGAAGGTCCAATTTTCACATCTCCCTGACAATGCAGGAAACTAAACAACTATGTCCAGTCGCCAAAGAGGAAAATAATTAAAATCTCACCAACTACCACACCCTCGGTTCCATCACCATAGTCAAATTGGTGGGTGTTCCTTTTGACAGAGCTGTCAAGCAACACAGAAATAACCTGTTCAGTGTGGTTTTCGGTAGGTTCCCATGTGGAGAGGATGTTGTTGTGGAAATGTCTTTGTATTGCTAATACAGACAAGACTAATGTTCTGGCAGCTGGTGGAAGTTAAAAATAGTTAATACGATATCGAAATCGAATAGCTCCTGTCAGTAATAGTGATCTGGAAATCATTGCTGATTGTAAATACCATTGTCTTTCCCCAGTGTCCTTTCACGAAGCAAATCACCCTTTCTTTCCTGATCTGACGTAAAGTGACTCCAGACACACAGACACGTAATATATTCTTCAATGGTCTCTGAAATGGCCAAGCAAGACACTCAACTGTAACAAATGCTCCCAGATCCGAAAGGTGAAAACAGGGCACAACACCCGCAACAGACTCGGAAAAGGGAATTAGATACACAGACCTGTCGACAATGCAGATACCTCGTTCGTGGCAGCTAAGAGCTTGTGACAATTTTCAGACGCTTCTCACCTTCTGCACCGAAACATCCGGAAATGAATAAGCCATTCAGCACATTGACTCTACCACACTCTCGTTCATGTCTGAGCATGTCAATGCACTTTTCCCACGCAATGTCCACTTCCCTACATGTGAAGAATATTCTACCCATTGCAATTTAATTGTGGCTGGTCCTGGATCTCCATACCAAACTCCCGCTCTTTCTCCATCCCGTTAGTGTCTAGAAATTCGTACGTATATTCAGTTCCTTAGCTTCCACAACCTTATGTAGGAAAGAATTCCTCACAATCACCAATCTCTGAGCGCAAACAATATTTCTCATCTTAGTGCAGAGTAACTTGGTGTAAACCAATAATTTAGACCCTTATTTTCGACATCCCAGCCAGGGGAATTATCAACCCTGCTTCCAATCAATCTCACCCAGTCAGCGTTTTATATATTTCATTGAGATATTTACTCATTTCCATAAAGCACTTGTAATAGAAGTGCAGTCGTTCCAAAATCTTCTACCACATATAATTCTGTCATGCCAGACAGCAGTCTGGTCGCTGTCTTTTATTAGGTAAGTAGACCAACGCTGCGCACAGCACTGCACAATGTACCAGATGAATTCTCATCAACGCTTAATAAAGCTGCATCAAGGCACCCTTATACTGAGACTCAAATACCGTTGAAATGAAAGCCACCACATCATTTACCTTCTCACCTGTTTTCTGTTACTGCCATGTTGCTTTCAAAGACTGTCATACATGCATATTTTTCAAAATTACGGCGACCCACCTGGTGTGTTTATCTGCACTGTCGAAGAGTGTGGTGCCAGAAAAGCAGAGTTGGTGAGGCAGCATCTGAGGAGCTGAAACATCGACTTTCTGGGCATAGGCATTTTACTAGGAATTAAAATTGTGTACAAGGGTGCTGAGAGATTAATGAGAGAGGGCTGGGGATGGAGAAAAGGTTGGCTGAGAACACGAGAGGGAGACGAAGGTGGGGTGAAATTGATTGGTCGAACAGGGCGGTGGTGCTGATATTGGGAAGAAAGAAGGACAGGGAGGACAGTTCAACAGGGAGATACCGAGTTGGAAGCTTGGAATTGCATTAAGGTGGGGGGAGTGCACATGAGGAACCTGCTGAAATCTGCATTGATCCCGTGCGGTTAGATTTGTTTGGTTGGTTTATGTATAAATGCCATCACTTATTCCCAAGTCCTCTCCTCCTCCAATCTCAGGAGGATCAATGGTCATCTAGATGACCTCCATCATCCGTGACTAGAATTTTTACCCCCCCCCCCACTTAGTCGCAGCTGCCATCCAGTACATCCCCACCACTTGCTGCAAGTGTGACTTTGTTGCACTTCCCTCCAATCACAACAACGACAGATCTCTCTGACCCTCAGCTTCTGCCAATTGTCCGGAATAATCTATTATTGTCCGCCACTTCCATCACCGACAGACTCTACCACCAGAGATACATGCCCCGCCCCTCATCTGCGCTCCGGAGACACCATTCCCTCACAAGTCCCACTAACTCTCCCTTCACTCCCAGCAGCTTCCCCTGCCACAGCAAGAAGTGCAATATACGCACCTACACTTCACTGCTCATATTCGTCCTAGTCCCAAAAGCATATTTCCACATCTGACAGAGATTTTCCAGTACTTCCATAAGCACCATCTATTGTATCCGTTGCACCCGATGTTGTCTCCTGTCCGTCGGGGAGAAAGGACAGCAGCTTGCAGATTGTTTCAGAGAACATCTATGGGACACCCACACTAAACAACCCCATCACCTTATTGGTGAACACTTTAACTCCCCTCGCATTCCGGGAAAGGCGTCCAGGTCCTGGGCCTCCTCCATCGCAAAACCCTAACCACTCAATGCCTGGAGGGAAAATGCCTCATCTTCCGCCTTGCGACCTTCCAGCAACACGGGAGAAAATGAGACTTTCACCACTTCCCTCATTTCCCCTCCCGGCACGTTAAGCCAGTTCCAACCTTCCAACTCGGAACGATCTTCTTGAACTGTCTTACCTGTCCATCTTCCTTCCCCGCTATCATGTCCACACTGCTCACTGACTATCAACTTCACTCACACCTTCATCTACCTCATGCATTTCCACAGACATTGCTCCCGGCCTCAAAGTCCTTCCATTTATCTCTGAACCAAATTAGCCACCGTGCCTCTTTCCTGAGGACCGGCGTGCACCCGAAACAACAATTCTCCTGTTCCTCTGATTCTGCCAGACTGGCTGTTGTTTTCCATCACTACACACTTCAACTCTGATATTCAGCATCTGCAGTCCTCACTTTCTCTGTGTTTATGTACACTTCTGAGTGCGCCAATGCCATTCCCAGTATTGACTTCTGGCTTCACATAGTACTGCCCTGCATTGACCTCGCAGGTAGAAGGAAACAACAACAAGGAGTATAGATCCCTTTATATGTCGACATTTTTTTAACCATCCCTTTTCAAATGGGTGGCTGCCATCACATCATCACATCTATCCACATTGGTCTCCACCTGCCACGTATTTGCACATTCACTCCACTTGTTGCAATCACCCTGGAGCTTGTTTACAGTCACCACTCTCACACACCATCCGACATAGTTTCGTGCCGTCAGCAGGCATGGGAATATTTCATTTGATTCCTTCAAACAAATGATTGTTAAGCATTGTGAATAGCTGACATCCAAGCACAAATTCCTGCGACTTCCTTTGTGTCTTCACCTATAAAAAAACCTTTTTTTATGATTTTACTCTCTTTTTCCCGTCAACTCTCTCATTCAAAAACGATGTCCATATATCACCTTCAATTCCATAAGATTTAATTTTGCACACTTTATTACAAATCGTTCTGGAAATCGAAATGCATTCCATCCATTGCTTCTCCACGACGGTTTTGAATTAGATATATAACACACTAATGTTTGCTTTTCCTTGCGATTTGTAAGCTCCATCCAAACTGATTTTGTGGAATCGGAGAGATATGATCTCCAACGGTATTCGAAATAAACTTGGACAATGCATTGGGGGAGCCTCGGCTCGACGTTGAGATGATCTGAACAAATGTCCAGCAATTCAGGACAAGCATCAATAACCGCCTCCGCTCTGCCAGGATAAGTATCATTGTATTCTCTGTGCTCACTGTACGTCTTTTGTAAGACTGCTCCCAGAACCAGGATGATGCTCCAACAAACTTACTATTACATGCTCACCTTCCCCTTCCCTTCCTCCCTCGATAGTAATAGCACTGCATTAATTCAACACTGTGCACGGATTCACTCCAGACACCTCATCTTTCGCGTCCTACCTTCAACTATACCAGTACTAACACGAGGCCCAACCACTCACACCTTAACTACCTCCCTCCCTTTATTTCATTCCAGGAGAATCACCCGATAGTAGTTCAGAAAGGACCAAGCCAGTTGTTGGAGGGATCTACATGCATTCCATTAAATTCCCCACAACCGAAATAGGGATGACACTGGCAGAGTTGGTGATGACTAAAGTGAATTGAATGGAGATTTTGTAGCATCCACGTCCAACCGAGAAAGAAACAATGTTCAGTGGACGGTAAGACTCACTTTAACTGCTCCGTTGTTTCCAATATATCTCCCCATCTCAAGACCATAAATACCTCATTGCATAGTGATGCGGACACAGAAATACTTAAGATGCATATGTTAATACCCCAATTTTCCAGCACTCACAATTCATAGACAGAGATAGACACGTACACACTTTGAGGCATACAGAGACAGATGCCGTCACACACATAAAGATAAAAACATAGATAGAAACACACAGGCTAATACAGGATTATGGAGTTTGAGAACACACTGAGTCTTCCCAATATATCAGTGAGTATTTTGCAAATGTTAATTTGCTAGTTGTAATTGATAAGGAAAGGAATTTTGGTTCAAACGCAAGACAATGACTTCCACATCACGGTTTGAAAGCCAAATAGAATGACTTACTAGCAACACAAGATCAGCGAAGATGGGATAGTAAACACAAAGGATATGTTGGATCCGCGAGGCTCATGATATAACCAGTAACGAACATATGATAAACCCCTGTCTGGTATGGTAGCATTTCTATCTAATATTCTCAGATTCTGATCTCTCCTCCCCTCTCCAAGGAGCTGCTGATCCCTTTTATTGCTGTCGGTGATTCTCCCGCTCATACTCGGGGATAACACAGTGAACAGGACACATTTTCACTGTTCAAAGATGGAAATCCTCCACTGGGAAAATCGCAATCCACGGACATTTACATTAATCACATTCACTGAACAAATAGTTCCAGTTAACCCCTTGTGTGTGTCATGCTGTTAATGTTATCGATGTCAATAAACTATGATGAAGTATCACACACTGGACTTCAATTGCAGTGTGATTAAGACCTTGGTGCGTAGACAGAAAGCAGAGAGAATTGGAGGAAATTTCTGATGAGACTGGAGGGAGGGAATATGATATCATCCTGTCATCAGTATTGGAACGTTACTCTTTCTAAATCATTTGAAGATCAGATATAAGGTTAAATTTAAATAATGAAGGGCAGGGCCAATAGTAACGATAAGACCAAAAACATAGGATCAGAAATTTGGCCATTCAGCCCACTGAGTCTGCTCCACCATTGAATCGTGGTCGTGATGCTTCTCCACCCCATTCTCCCGTTTTCTACCCGTAATCCTTGATTCATTTACCAATCTACCTCAATCTTGAACATAGTAAATGACTTGGCCTCTACACCCTTCTGTGGCAGTGAATTCAATAGATTCAGCTTTCTCTCGATGAAGAACGTTTCCTTATTTCTGTTCGAAAGGATATACACTTTACTCTGTGCCCTCCAGTCCTCGTGTCTCCGATGAATGGAAATATCTTCCCAACATCCACTCTGTCCAGGTCATTCAGTACTATGTGAGTTTCACGTAGAGCCCCCCAGATCGTTGTAATGTCCATCATAAATAGACCTTTGTCACTAAAATGTACGTCATATGTTAAGATTTTCATTCCTGGGGCCATTCTCGACAATCTACTATGAACAGACTCTTGGGGGGCAGTACATTCGACCTGAGATAAGAGTTAGCATTCGACCACGAGAGAACAATACTGGCGATAGAGAAACGTTGAAAGAATAACTTGAGGATGAGCTGCATAGGTATTTTGCATCAGTCTTCACAATGGAGGGCTCCAGTAGCATTCCAGAACCTCCAAGAGATTTAAGAGCCGAGAGATACGTGCTGAGATCTGCGCTGAGAAGGAGGTGCTGGGGACGCTGCACTGCTTGAAAATTGCTAAATCATATGGATGACAAACCAAGTTTCTAAAGGAGGTAACGAAAAACATTGTGGAGGCATTATTAGTGATTTTTTTTAGGAATAACTGACATAAAGGAGAGACCCAAAGGACTGGAAAATGGATAATTTAAAATCTCTGCGGAAGGAAGGAAGACAGAAAAAAGACAGGGAATCACGGGACAGTTTGCCTGTCATCGGCCAGTAGTACGATTTTTGAGTCCATTATTGAAAATGAGATTGCAGAGTACTTGGAGGTGTATAGTAAAATGGGGCTGAGTCAGCATTACCACGTCAGGGAGAGATCTCGCGTGACCAGAGAGTCAGAATACTCTGTGAAGACAATGAGCAGGTTTGACAAAAGAGGGCTTTGATTTGATGGGGCAATAGGGAGTCCTCTAAATTTGAATCTGTGTTCAATTGCAGATTCTTAATTAATTGGTTGCAATTTATTTACAGTTTACCATTTGCATGAGCAGAGAGATGCGAACAATTTTCTTAAAGAGAAAGTCTCGTCAAAAAGTGGCTAACTGAAATAAATTCAAGAATCAGGTGAGGTGTTGCTTCTGCCTTTGGTGGGAGCTAGTTTACATCAAAATGGTTTCCTGTAACAATGTCTGCAATAAATGTTCTTTTCTCGAAGAACTCCAGCTCGGAATCGATGAGTTGGAGTCTGAGCTTTCAATATTTCAACACATCAGGGAGGGCGAGAATTGCCTTGGACACTGTGTTTCGGGGGCACTCACATCGCTTAGACTAACTAACTCAAATGCAGCCCGTGGTGAGGGAACAAGCAGGTATGATTGTGAGTAGGGTATTTAGAGGGATTCAATAGGTAGAGTTACAGAAGCCTCAGTCCCTGTTCTTGTCCAACAGGTTGAAGCGTTTTGCGCCCTATGTGGACACGGCAGAGTCCATGCAGTGAGGATGTGCCGACTGAACACAGCACAGTGGTGCAGGGTGCTATTCCGGAGGGTGAAGAGACATAATTGTTATTGGATTTGGGGATACTTAGAGACATACACAGGACGAGGACCATGAGTTCTGAATGATGTGTTACTTGTTCGGTGTTCGGGTTTGTGATATGTCATCTGGGGCGTAGAGGAATGCGAAGGTAACCATCCAACGACTGTGGTCCAATGACATAGATAAAACTAGGAAAGAGCTTCTGCTAAGGAATATGAACAGCTGGGAGTAGAATTAGAAAGCATAACAATAAAGGTAATAATCTCTGGATTACTAGCTGAGCCACGAACTATTTGGCACAGAGTCAACAGCATTTGGCAGGAAGATGCATGGCTCAGCATGTGTATGGGAGGATTGGGGTTATATTCAAGGGGCATTGGCAACAGGAATGGAGAAGCAGGGACTTGTTCTGATGGGGCAGTCGTCATTAGAATCGTTCTGGGACCAGTGTCCCAGCGAATCACAACACTCGGGCTGTAGACAAGACTTTAAACTAAATGGAGGTTGGGTGGGGGAGGAATTCAATTATAGGGGAAATTCGAAAACTGAATTAAAAGAGGAAGTAATGATGAAGACCTCGGCAGAGGTTATCAAAACTGCCAGCACAGACGGAAAAAGGACAGTGTGTGGAAAGAGTTATCATTCAAACTTCAAGTGCACTGAACAAACAAATGACAATGAGAAGAGGGATGGTTAGTAAAAGACTGGGGGGTTTATATCCGAATGCAGGCAATACGAGAAATAATGTAAAGGAACATGTGGTGCAGACCGAAATTGGCAGGTAGGACATGTTGGTTATTACGGAGACGTGGCTGCATGGATCAGGAATGGGAGCTGAATATTCAAGGCGATGCATCCTCTCTAAAAGATAGGCAGCTAATTAGAGGGAGTGGGATTATGTTATTAGTAGCATATGAGGGTAAATCGATAGTAAGAAACTAAGTAGGGCCAGATGTTGTAAAATATGTGTGATTAGAATTGAGGAACAAAAAAAATTAAGGGTAAACATTGTTGGAGTTATCTACAGACATCGAAACAGTAATTAGGAGCTCGGGCACATGATACACCAGAACATGGAAAGATGTGTAGGATGGCAAACGTACAGTGATTATGGGAAATTTAAATATGTTTGTGAAACTGGAAAATTGTGTTGGTAGTGTATTGCAAGAAATTGAAATTGTGGAATGTCAAATGAAGGGCCGAGGTAACTGGGGCCCACATTCGTACCCATCCTCTGCCATACTCCCCATCCCGACCTGAAGAAAGTAAGCGATTTTAAAAAGAGAGGTTCAGTGTGAGCATGAACTCGCCAGGCAGAGGAGGGTGGTGCTGGCTGGGTGCAGTTTAAAACTTTGCTCCAATAACAACCTGACAGCACTGGTAACTTCCTGTTGGGGATGGAGGTATAAAGGGATAATACATCCATGGTAAAGACGAAGCGGCTGGACCCCGCAAAAATTGAAATTCCGAGGCTGGTGCAATTTATCAGAATCACGGATGCAGTGGGCAGGGGGAAAAAAGATTGTGTCAAGGTAAGAAGAGATGAATTCTTTGCAGCAGGAAAGGTCTGAAACAATTGGTCTGCCGGTGCAGCTCTGTTTGTGGATTTGCGGGAAGAGATGAAAGCAAGCTGTAATATCAGATGAGCATCACCTTGGGGCCGTTGGGTGGAAGTGGGCATGAGCAGATCAATTGAGATGAGATATCAATTGATGTACCGTGGTTGGGGTCAATGTCACGGGGAAATCGGAGTCTGCATCTGAGACCTGACACCCAGCCTCTGCAATGTTGAGGTCTGTCCACAAAACTGCAGTAACACCAACCTTATCGGCAGGCTGAATGACACTAAGGGTTTCATCTAAATGCATGAAGCGCAGAAATATCGGAGGGTGATATTTGGAATAGGTGATAGGATGCAGAGAAATTGAGGTGACCATGACTACATTGACTGTACGAAATGAACAGATCGAGTCAGGTAAAAAGGCCAGAGCGTCGGGTCTAATTGGGGTGAGAGAGTTGGAGTTGGGTGAAGGGGTTTGGGGACTAACAGGTGACTCTTGCCCAAAGAATTAGGCTCGAAGGCGGAAATTTTGGAAGAAGAGTTCAACGTCACGTTGTGCCGGAAATTCATGAAAGTGCCGGCGCAGATGGATAAAGTTGGGACCTTTTCAAAATCCAGAACATTCAGTATCCGAGAGTGGACTGTTAGGCGGGATGGTGAATATACGACATAAGGTGGGTTTGGGTGAGGGGGTGGAGTCAGAGTCAGGGTAGGAGATGGGAGGGGAGAAAGTTTTCAGAGGGTTATCAGTAATGATAAGTTACTGCATCTTGTGGGCCTTGATGCCTGAAAGGGAAGGGAAAATGTTCTTGTTAGCTATACAAATGAGCCAGATGATAAACCAGAATTGTGCAGTACTGCAGCCTTGAGCCAATGAGATGTGCTGCTATTGGGCAGAGCAAATGTTGTATGCAGTGGCACCAACATCGCATATTAGTCCTCAGAAAGTAAGTCTGAGTGAAAGCAATTATTATTGTAATCGTATTGTAATGCCCTGATTTCACCGGAGTGACACTCAGCCAGTTAGGTCTGGCTTTTCTGAGACTTTAGACCAAACTGGAAAAAAAAATCATATGTATGTTGATATTTTTTTAAAGGACGCATTCATATATGGTTATTCAAATGCACTGGAGAGGGCGGAGTGTATTTGTTATCCCAATAGCTCTGGGAAGGAGACATTGAGCTGTCGCTTGAACCGCCTCTATTTAAGAAGTGCAGCTGCACACAGAGATATGAGGGGGGTTCCAAGAGTTTGTTTAACAAATGATAGTGAAGGAACAACGTATCATTCCCCAGTGACAATGATATGTTACTTGCAAGACAACGTGCAGGGATTGGTTTTCCCATTTTTCCCAGAGGACATAACAAGGACAGAATTTCGCCCAAACCCATTGATCACAGCTCGCTCATAGTCCTTGATGCCACACGATTTTGAAGGCAAGGGAGGTCACTCTGATCTCACTTCCAAATGAAATTGAAAAATCAGTTAGAATAGTAAAGAGCACAAGGACAGAACATGGCTTGTTTCAACCTTATGTTCACTGTCGTCACAACGTTAAAAGGAAAACAGACGAAAGGAATACTAATACTGAGGAGACGTTTGTCCTATTTGTGATAAGGTTTTTTGGTTAAGCAACGTGACAGAGAGACAGAAGGAATCTCTACTCTGTACCAAAGGAAACAAAACCACTGCTTTCATGGTGCATCAGACAGTGTCAAACATACACAATTGCGTGTTTCTATTCGGGTTTGATCATCTCAGTGTCATCATTCACTAATGACCAACAGCAAAACTGAAGTCAGCTGACTTCATCATCCCAGGTGGAAAACAAAAAGGGAAACGGATGGACAGAGTAACTGGGGAATTGGTGTACATTGCAGTGGGGGTGGCAGAAGAAAGGTGTAAAGGGAGATCGTTAGTGGAGGAGCATGTAGAAGCAGAAGCGATAGTGCAAGTACGGAGTAGGAGTGTAAGGAAAGCGTACGATGGAGGAAGAGGAGGTGAGGTCGATGAAGTTTTTTATTCAAGAAGAAAGTTTGCTTTTGGAGTGTTGAGAATGATTGAGATAGCATCACTGTTAATTAAAATTGGGATCTGGTTTTCATGGAAAATTACGATAATATGTCTTGTTTTGTTTCACTTGATTCTTGTTCAGATTGCACATTCACGTTACATTTCTGTATCTCCATTAAATGCAGACGACATTTTCTTTTTTCCTCTCGTGTATTGTCTCAACATCATTAAAGTCGTATTACCTTCTTTTGCGACAGTGGGCTTTTGATCAAATAATTTGCTTCCAATTCTACGGAGACATGGGAATATGATTTGACCTTCTGCAGTGTGTCCATATTAGTCCTCAGAAAGTAACCCTGAGTGAAAACAATTGGGATTGTAATCCTGATTTCACCAGGGTGACACTCAGCCAGTCAGGTCTGGCTTTTCTGAGACTTTCGACAAAAATGAAAAAAAAAAAATGTTTAGTGAATTATTTAGTGAAATATTTATTCTCATCATATTCGCTTTTTCAGACAAATTATTAACAATTCTGTGACCATATTGCGGAAGAAAAATTCATTCAGCTCTGACTATTGCAGGGAATAATACAAATAAAACTTCGAAGTAAATGCATGTGTTGCAGTGCAAGATGCCTAACCATAGTCCATCCTAAATTATTTACGAGCTTTATAAATAAAATATGCAGGGGGTCGAGTGTAAACGATGAGTTAAGTTGGGTGTAGGAAATGCTATTTGTGGCAACCTCATAAAAGATCTTAACGACATTACTCTGTCGTTACAATTACAATTCACCAAAGTAAGAAGAACAAGAGAAGGGAATTCTTAGTTCTTCCTCTGGAAGTAGCATTTGGAGAATACGAAGGAAATTATGGTTTCTGTGTGACATTCATAAATGATGATAGTGAAAATGTTGAAAACGGAGCGCAGTAGTTGATAAATAATGTTGTATGACACAATGATTGGCTGGGTGGTTGACAATGAAGGGGAACGTTTTCAGTTTCCAGGAGGATGTAAACGGAATAGTTAGATAGCCAGATCAAGGGCCGATGAAATTTAACAGTGATAAAAGTGAGAGAATGCACATCTGAAGTAACAAGACAAGTGAGTACTTAACTAATAATGGGGGAGTGGATATATTTGCTTGGTTTATTTCTTTGCAGCAGGCAACATTGATCTGGGAAAATCGAACAAGTGTGCAACAGCATCGGTGTCGGGATAGGATGAACAGACAGCAATTATTCGCCTCAGTCAATGCATCAAAATCAATGGGACACAAGTTTAAAGTGAAAGGCAGGGGAATGAGAGAGGAGTTGTGTAATTTGTGTTGAACAGAGAGAGTGTTATTTGACTGGAATGCACTACCTGGGAGGGTGATTGAGGCAGTTAACCTCATCAATGCTTTTTAAAGCCTTTGGATATGCACGTTATGCTCGGTAGACCTCGATTGCATTGCATCATTCGATGTGGTGGTTATCATGTATACTCTGACATATTCTGAAGCATTATCCAAAGGTACTTGCTGGGTTGTTTCTTTGACTGTACTTAGTAAGTGGCGATGTAACAAACTAGCATCATCTCATACAGTATCCACACTTACTCAACATAGGGCAGCCCAGCAATCTCTGGGAATATCCAGGATGATTTACTTGCTCAGTGCAAGTATTGTCTAACAGCAGAATGAGCACTGTGCCAGAAGTTTACCATTATTATTTTTATTACAGCAATAACATGGATTGACAATAGACAAAAGACAATAGACAATAGGTGCAGGAGTAGGCCTTTCTGCCCTACGGGCCTGCACCACCATTCAGTATGATCATGGATGATCATCCTTAATCAGTATCCTGTTCCTGCCTTATCTCCATAACCCTTGATTCCACTATCCTTGAGAGCTCTATCCAACTCTTTCTTAAATTAATCCTGAGATTAGGCCTCCACTGCCCTCTGGGGCAGACCATTCCACACAGCCACCACCCTCTGCGTGAAGATGTTTCTCCTAATCTCTGTCCTAAATGGTCTACCCCGTATTTTTAAGCTGTGTCAGCGGAAACATGTTTCCAATCTCCAGAGTGTCCAATCTTTTAATAATCTTACATGTCTCAATCAGATCCCCTCTCAGTCTTCTACACTCAAGGGTATACACGCCCTGTCGCTGCAGTCTTTCAGCGTAAGGTAGTCCCGCCATTTCAGGAATTGACCTCGTGAACCTACGCTGCACTCGCTCAATAACGAGAATGTCTTTCCTCAAATTTGGGGACCAGAACTGCACACAATACTCCAGGTCTGGTCTCAGCAGGGCCCTGTACAGCTGCAGAAGAACCTGTTTGCTTCTATACTCAATCCCTCTTGTTATGCAAGCCAGCATGGTATTAGCCTTCTTCACTTCCTGCTGTACCTGCATTGCTACCTTCATTGACTGGTGTATAAGAACATCCAGATTTCTTTGTACTGCCGCTTTACCTAAATTGATTCAATTTAGGTAGTAATCTGCCTTCCTTTTCTTGCCACCAAAATGGATAACCATACATTTATCCACATTAAACTGCATCTGCCATGCATCTGACCAATCACCTACCCTGTCCAGGTCACCCTGTAATCTCCTAAATTCCTCATCACATTTCACCCTGACACCCAGCTTAGTATCATCAGCAAATTTGCTAATGTTATTGCGAATACCATCTTCTATATCATTAACCTATATTGTAAAAAGCTGTGGTCCCAGTACTGATCCCTTCAGTACCCCACTGGTTACTGCCTTCCATTCCGAAATGGAGCCGTTTATCACTACTCTTTGTTTCCTATCAGGCAACCAAATTTCAATTCAAGTTAGTACTTTGCCCCCAATACCATGCGCCCTAATTTTGCTCATTAACCTCCTATGTGAGATTTTATTAAAAGCTTTCCGAAAGTCCAGGTACACTACATCAACTGGATCTCCCTCATCCTTCATCAGAGTTACATCATCAAAAAATTCCAGAAGAATATTCAAGCATGATTTGCCCTTCATAAATCCATGCTGACTCTGACCTATCTTGTTACTACTATCCAGATGTGTCGTAATTTCATCCTTTATAACAGACTCCAGCATCTTTCCCACCACTGAGGCCAGACTAACTGGTCTATAATTTCCTGCTTTCTCTCTCCCACCTTTCTTAAAAAGTGGTACAACATTAGCCACCCTCCAATCCGCAGGAACTGATCCCGAATCTATCGAACTCTGGAAAATAATCACCAACGCATCCACGATTTCTCGAGCCACCTCCTTCAATACTCTGGGATGTAGACCATCAGGTCCCGGGGACTTATCAGCCTTCAGACCTAACAGTCTCTCCAACACCAATTCCTGGCACATATAAATTCCCTTCAGTTCAGGTCATTTAGCCACTGTTAGCCCAGGGAGATTGCTTGTGTCTTCCCCAGTGAACACAGATCTGAAGTACCAATTCAATTCTTCTGCCATTTCTTTGTTCCCCGTAATATATTCCCCTATCTTCAAGGGCTCAATTTTAGTCTCAACCACTTTTTGCCTTTCACATACCTAAAAAAGCTTTTACTATCCTCGTTTATATTTTTGGCCAGTTTACCTTCGTACCTCATTTTTTCTCTGCGTATTTCCTTCTTAGTAATCCTCTGTTGTCCTTTAAAAGCTTCCCAGTCCTCCGTTTTCCCACTTATCTTTGCTATGTTATACTTTTTCTCTTTTAACTTTATATGTTTCTTCACTTCCCTCGTCAGCCACGGCCACCCATTCCTCCTCCTAGGATCTTTCTTCCTTTTCGGAATGAACTGATCCTGCAACTTCTGCATTATACACAGAAATATCCGCCATTGTTCCTCCACTGTCATCCCTGCTAAGGTATTGCACCATTGAACTTTGGTCAGCTCCTCCCTCATAGCTCCATAGTTGCCTTTATTCAACTGAAATATTGTCACTTGGGATTGTACCTTCTCCTTCTCAAATTGCAGATTGGTCACTGCTTCCCAATGGCACCTTCACTTTGAGGTCCCTGATCAATTCTTGTTCGTTGCACAATACCAGATCCAGAATTGCCTTCTCCCTGGTAGGCTCCAGATTGAGCATTTCCTTCATTCTAATACACACTTCCAGCTATTTATGTCAACTTCTGTGAAGCATAATAAATTTATTCCAGGCATTCGCTTCGATAAACAACAGGCTTTCTTGTCTTTTTCTGGCAGTTTTTTATTACAACATTCACCATCCCACTCCACCCCATTCTCTTTCACCTTTAATATTTTCTTGTGCACTGGTATCCTGATCACACAGACCTCTCTTCCTCACATTCTCCAACTCTCTTCATCCTTAATTTCTGATAAAACTGTGTCTCATCTCTCTCATTCATTTCAACTTCCAACTCACATTTTAAACGTTTTAGAATTCGAATTTGAATTCTCACAGTGTGGGAACAGGCCTTCGGTCCAATAAGGCCTCACCACCTCTCTGAAGATTATCACACCCATACCCTTTAACCTAAACTTCCCCTTACAAAAGCACGTAATCTATACATCCTTGAACACTGTGAACAATTTAGCATGGCAAACTAAACTCATCTGCACATCTTTGGAGAGTGGGAGGAAGCTCGGAGCAAACGGAAAAAAGCCATAAAGACAAGGGGAGAATGTGCAAACACTAAACAAACAGTTACCCGTACTGGAATCAAAACAGTATCCCTGGCAATATGAGGTTGCAATGCTAACCACGGAGCCAACATGCCACAATAAGAAAGGGAACAGATATAGTCCTGGAAGTTACAGGCTAGTGAGTTTTATATCAGTGGTATGGAGACGAGATTAGATTCCCTACCGTGTTGAAACAGACTCTTTGGACCAAGAACACAACACGACCCTCAGAAGAAGAACCTACCCAAACCACTATCCTATATTCACACTTCAGTAATGCCCCACAACAATATGGGCAACTTAGTTCCGACAAATCACCTCACCAGCACATCTTTTGATTGTGAGAGAAAACCCATACAAATACGGGGAAATTGTACAAACTCCACGCCGATAGTCACCCAAGGCAGAAATCAAATCTGGGTCACTGGTGCTGTGAAGCAGCAGTGCTAACAACTGAGCCACAAAGCCGCTTATATGATTCTTTCCGTCAGTATGGCCATTAGACTGGTTTTGCCTGTTGTCCTATTCACTTCTACCTTCTGCTCTGTTTCTGACGAATTGATTCGTTTCACACTCTCCTGCTTTATTAATTTGAAATCACGTAACTTGAACACGCAAACGTCATACCAAGGATGTTGTTATTGCTCCAGGTAACAGGCGTTTCGACACAATAATAGACTACACCGTCAGCGCTGAAAATGTGTTGCTGGAAAAGCGCAGCAGGTCAGGCAGCATCCAAGGAACAGGGGAATCGACGTTTCGGGCATGAACCCTTCTTGTATATGCAGTTGTATTCTCTTTTCTTGTACCTCCTTCTTCAGGCTTCCACAGTTGATCGTCAGGATGAGTTGGGAGGCAGCAACTTTGAGAATGTTATGGATATGATAATCCTTGGACTATGAGTAAGAGCAACTAGGCGTTCTCCGTAGCTTAGCTTGTGTTGCTGGTTGGCTTGAGATTTGAGTATTTCAGACGGTATGGCTTTGCTTTGGTGGGCCTTTTGGGAGGTCCTTGTGTGTATACATTTGCTAATGTGATGACCACATCTTTTAGTATCGGTATAATGTATGATGACTTCATTACGAATTCTCAGTTTGTTCCCTTGGTTGATATCTGGTGGCTGTGTGGCCTCGAAGGGGGGCCTGCGTCCGACGTTTCCCTTTGTTTGGGACGATGTCTGCACCAATGCCAATGCTCCTCCATGAAATTATTGTCTCAACACGGGGTCAGTTTGATGTTCTGCCCAAAAAAAATTGTGCCGCTCCAGTCGTGAGTATCTCCCTGATCCTGCAGTGCATGTGGACAGTATTGGTCAGACAAGGGATATTCCCCATGTGTTTAAGGCCAGGCGTGAGATTGCCGAGGGCCAGCACTCACTTACCCCTGCCAATGGGATTAGCAGGAATGTTGAGTGAATGACTTATATTTGTTACAATTAGTAGAGCGTTATGAATTACTCTGATGATGCCCTCACTGCCTTGGGTGCGACCAGTCGTATTGTGTGGTTGAATAGGCAGACTTTGGACAGGATGTTGGCTGTGAAAGTGGCGTTTTTGTATTATTTGTGTAATATTGGTGTACCTTAATTCCCAATAGTACTGTCCCAAGGAGATCTTTTACTCGTGCGTTGTGCATTGTCACAGGTTAGTTGAATCACTGGTAGATGAGCTAATACTGAAGACGATGGTTTTATAATGTGATAGGTTAAGTGTGATGGAGGGAACAAGTGTGACAGACGATGAATAGTTTCGGAAGACAAAGATAGCCAGCATGATTGATTATGCTAATGTTATTCTATAAGCACGGGAAGAACAACTGTTTACGTTGCAGAAGAACAAGGAGGTTGTAGGAGTCAGGGATGGCTTTATGCTGGCTCCCACAGCTTTGATTTTGCAAGATTAAAGTTTAATATTGCAAAGCATTTTCTGCGTCTCCTGGTTTTATTTTTGTCGAACTTTGAGTGATTCTTCCACAACAATAGCTATGAACTAGCTGGGTCAGGCAAAAATCAATTGTCATTGAGATTTTTCCGTCTTCGGGATGGGAGTTATGTAAAAATAATCATTATTTAAAATTTTGATAGAATCATTAACGTTGTAATTAGAGAAGGTGTTACCATTTATTGCAATAATTGATCATCACTTCGATGACTACTTTACTCACACTCAACGTGTGAGGTTCCACAGTACTCTGACATAGAGAATTCCAAAATTTGGGAAATTTAATCTGTGGACCTGGACGCAAATCTGCGGCATGTGCAAAAGGGGGGAGTGGTGGCACAAAACACGAGGTGACTTCAACGTAATGTGAAGGGATAATATTTGGGAGAGGGCAACAAGTGGGAGGTGGTAAGTGCCAAATTAATGGGAGCAGAACATGATATTTGGGATTTGAGGGGAAGACAATAATTCGGAGATGAAATGTTTGAGGATATGAAGATTGGGGGAACGTGAGGACTTGTAGAATATTTGTAGGTGGTAGAAATTAAAGGTGGTACAAAATTGTTGGGCTGCATAATTGGAGCGGAAGCAACATTTTGGGAGAATTTAAACTTGAAAAGGGGCCGTAAAACCTTGAGGAGCTCGCAAATGGGGGACAAATAATTGGTGTTGTGAGCCGTTGCAGAGGGCTCTGTAGATTCGTGAGGATGCTGAAGTGTGACAGAGCAATATATTTGCAGAGGAATATTGGGGGTACAAAATTGGTAAGGGATGCATAAGTTCAGCATGTGCAAAATTTGGGGGGGTCGCAGAAAAAATGAATTAGTGCAAAATGATGGAAGGTTGTATAATTATGAATGGTTGTGAACGGGATCAGTGTGGCACATTATATGCGTGGTGCATATCAAACGTTCAGGTAATACAATATCTGGGTAGGAGCTCAATTATAGTGGTGCACTGCATGAGCGGATTCAAATTTGGAGGATGGAGACAATATTGGGCTTCAAAATTAGGGGAGCAATATGGTTTAGTGGTATTGCTGTATAAATTGTGTGGGTATAGAAAGAATAGGGAGTTTCAAAGGTGGAGGGGACATAGAAACTAGGGAGCAGGCAGCAAGTTTAAGGTTATAGAAAAAAATTGGGTTTCACAATTTCTGAGAGGGTGCAATAGTGGAGAGAGTAATATTGGAGAGGGTGTAATAGTGGAAGATCTAGAAATTTTGATCGGGACACAAAACTTTGGGGGAGCACCTCATAATTTTCAGATGATAATTTATGAAGGGGCTGCAAAATCTGTCGTGAGTCTGCAGAGAGATTGGGTGGGGGAAGGGAAAGACTAATAAATATTGCAGTGCAAAAGAAAAAGATAGTGGTAGAAATATAACAGAGCAATAAGACAAGGGGAAAATCTCGGGTGAATAAAGAAATGGGCTAAAGCGGAACCGGAGTTTATAAAAAGACAAGGTAGAGAATCATGCATAAGGGAAAAAATAGAGAAGGGAAAATCACGATGAGGGGATAAAGGGGCGGTAAGAAAGGAGTTGGGACAAACAGAGATGGAGAGAAATTGGGGAAAACAGAAGCATGAAATAAAAAGAAAGAGCTGGACGGAATAACAGCAAAGGCAAAGAGACTAGGTGAGAGTCAAGCATACAAATCAAAGAAGCAGAAAACAATGCTGTGGTGTGGGAAGATACGGAGGAGAATGAGGCAGGGAATCCTGAGATGCGGAAACAAAGAAATAAGTGGGAAAGAACAGAGAGGGACGTAGAAAGAGAGAGAACTAAAGAGAGAAATAGGTACAGGGACAGGGAGATACACCACGGAGATCAACAGAAAGGCACAGAGACCAATAGAGAGAAAGACAGATGTTGGAGATTTAGAGAAATACAAAGACTGAAAAAGAAAGAGAGAGTCTTAGATGAAAAGGCAGACAGGGAGACAGCACGAAAAGGGGTAAAGGTGTGCGTGTGCGAGGAGACAATATTAAGGAAAGACATGGAAACACGGAAGAGGACTAATTCAACATTGAAAAGGCTCGCAGCTCTCTCAATGGTTGTTCACACTACTGCTCCTGGGGCTTGCTTCACCCACTACCTTAAGGGGCAGCGACAATTAGTTAAAGACTCAAAGCTGGCATTGAGATTCGAAGTTCCTTCAGCACTCGAGCACACAGAATGCACCCAGGACACCGACCGTACACACCTCCTGCTCCATCGACATGGCAAGGAACTATGGCTGTCATGTTCTAATTTAAATACATTCACCACTGTGACTCAGATTACACTCAACCAAACCGAGATCCTCTAGGCAATTTCCTGAAGCACACCCCACACACTCCTCGGCATGAAGTAATCCAATAGATTTATTTTATGAAATTCGAAAATGGAGCGAGGTAAGTGTGCGAAAAATCAGTGGTTCAATAGTTTAGTCCAGGTTGCCCGTGTCTGTCCCTTTCCTTATCCAACGTTTCACCTCTCACACACTGGCTCCACACTGAAAATCCACACAGAGACAAAGCAGCAGTAACCAAAACGCATGTTCATTTACACAATGGAAAACAGGCTTCTGTAACTAATAGGCACATATTTGTTTCAAAAGGGAACACAGGATGTTCACACAGATCAACACAAAATATGATTGGGAATGAGCTGACTAAGTCAGCAAGTTTATTTCTAATGAGCTGCTCACGATTCTAGAAATGAATCAATCCACTTTACAAACGAACAGTGATTACACAGATCTATTGTACAAATTGACACGTGTTTATTGTACAAATGAACCTGAGTTTATGAAACAGATGAACCCTGACGAGATGCCCTGGGTCATTATGAGTCATTGTGTACCGCTATATAGAAGTGTTTGTGAAGGTCCAAATTACCTGTGTTTATGTACGTGTTTGTCAGTGAACATGTGTGTTGCTGTTCCTCTCTCTTTCTCTCTTTTCCTGTGCATTCGTGTTTCTATCTCTGTGGTTACACGCGTTTTTGTGACCAGCACTGTCTGCAATAGGACAAACATTCCCTGATGGAAAGTGTGAGTATGGCTTGGTTTCTCTGTCACGTGTATGTCTGAATCTGGGTTAGCACGTCTCTGTGTATCAATGTGTGTTCCCGGCTCTGCCTGCAATGGGATATACTTTGAAGAAAAAAAAAATAAACGGTGAGGAATCAGTCACAGTCTCTCTGTCGCTGCCATTTTGCTCTTTAAGGTGAGAAAAACCACCGTCTACTGACCTCTCCACGTCACTTCATAAGCACCGCACGTTTTTTCTCTTCAACTATAACTAGTCCTCCATGGGATCAATTTTCCAGCACAAAGATTTCCCATTGCTCCAGCGATCGAAACAATTCTTCAACATATCGATCACTATGTCTTACAGCGGTTGGACCAATCATTACGTTCAACAAAAACAGACATCAATGGACATGTTTCAATAATCAACTAATCGAAAAACAAATGTCAAACCACTCTAACACAGGGGCACAACAGTTGTCAACTGAAATCAGAGCTCCTGGTTAAGGGGTTAAAGCAGCACAAAGATGGCAGAGCACACTCAGATAGCGGTGAGAAAGAAACTGGAACTTCATATATCGAGATTTGTGAAGAAGAACAGAGAAAATCTTTTTTGAATAAGGCTGTCTTTAGAACAGAACGAGAGTCCAGTTCCAGTCACTGTGTTCCAACGTTACGAGTTTTTGACAAGCTTAGGTGATGAACAGAAGCAAAACATTGTTTCCAATGTGTAATGGTTCTAAGAATGAGGGAAGCGAGAATTAAGGTTTTGGGAAAGAGAGGCAGAGGTGAGGTGAGGAGAATGTGACTAAAGAAAAACAACATGAACGGCTGCTCTAACTTGTGAATATTCTGGTATCTGACGAGGTGGGATGCTGGAGTGAATCTTTCTCACAGACGGAGCAGATAACACATTCTCATGAGGGTGTATTGGTTGGTTCCTCAGAAAGTTGTATGAATGGTGAAATCATTTCCCATAGTCAGAGAAGGTGAATGGCCTCTCCCCAGTGTGAATGTGTTGGTGTGGCAGCGCATCTCGTCTGCTTTTAATGCTCTTCTTACCGTGCGAACATTTGAAAGGTTTCTCATCAGCGTGAACCAGTTCGTGAGCATGAAGGCAGGATAATTGATTGAGTGCCTTGCCTATCTCAAAGCAGGGGAACGGACTTCCCCCATTGTAAGTTTGCGGATGCGTCAGCAAATGATATGACTGACTGCCAAACGGAGTTCATTGAAACTGGTAATTTTTGTGAAAGACATACAGAAATCGTGACCACGAAAAGCGATTGTATTGTCATGAAAACTCAAAGTTTATGAATATCATTCAGGAACGGGCCTTAACAAGACGAAGTCCTCACTGGGAAGAGACAGTGAGAGCAGAGGGATACTTAAGGTCACAGCTTCCTCCATGTGCATCTCAGGAATAAATGTGACAGATCCTTCCCTCGAAGAAGGTCAAGACAAATGGGAGTGGAGAAGCTTTACTAAGGAAGTCCCTCCCAGGCACACACTGTCCTCTTGTGCATGCATGTTGCTTTTTCTTGGTAGCTGCTGTCTGACAATCCTGTTACTCTTCACTGAACAGAACTGTCGGAGAACTGTCACAGCAGCACAATAGTGAATGCTGCCCTCATGAACATTGCTCATATTACAAACATAAAATTAGATATCACTTAAATTAAAATCATTCTTGAGAAATTTATCTTCCATAACAAGTGTCTAAAATTTGAAGAGATCCCGTCAGCTCAGTAATCACCTGGGACTACAACCCGTGATACCCTCCCATTTGTAATCAGTAGAGCCGAACAGTCTCAGCATGGCTGGGTGATTAAACCTAAATTTGTCTCCTCGCTCTCTCCTACGAATGAGAATGAAGCAACGAAAAGTGACCCACACAGGAGGCTAGGGAGAGACCGCTACACAACCCTGATGTAAAGCAGCTCTTTAACCGATCTTCTTGTGGTTCGATACTGGTTTCTAGGATTCCAGCTCACTGACTTTCGATCTTCAGTAACAAGTCGCTCTGAAGAATTCCTCACCCTGTAGCTGTCGCCGCTTGGTCCCCGCTGCAGGTGGATCTGACTCGGCCTTGTTAGCAAAAGCCTGTTCTGTATCTTGCTGCAGTATTTCTGTTGAACAACGTCAGATTTTTACAGCTCCACGTTTCTCACATGGCAACCCAAGGCTATAATATGAACTGTTTCTGAACTTGGAGAGGAAATCATTGTTGCTGAAGCTGGTGTGGGTCTGAAGAACAGGCTTAAGTGTGTATACAAGTTATGTCGCAAGGGTTGCTGTCAGCATCACTGGGGGTACCTGTTTGGGAGTTCAAGTTTTCATCGCACAGACCTGGATACAATTCTCGGTCAGGAAATGAAGATTTATTTCTTTTGTTGCCAATTATCCGGTTAGAAGCGAATTCCTGGTTACACACAGCATACACACCCTGATACTGCCAGAATGAGTCTGGAGATTGCTTGCATTCATCGATAAGGACACTGGAAGCAACTACACGTGGCAACTGCCTTCGTACATCACCCTCCAATCACCTCACCTTTCTAAGGTTGAAATACCTTGCTTTTCCTTTAGTGTCACTGAGTATAAATCTTAGAACACGATCGCTAGCGGCCTCATAGCTATACCTCCGTGCTAAGGATATCAACAGTTCAGGAAGTAGCTCATCCCTTCCATCTCTGGTGAAATTAGGTATGAGCAGTGAATCCTATTACAGTGAGTGGCGACTATATGTCAGGAATCTGTATCGAAAACCTGCAGTTTCGAAGCGGGCATCTGCAAACGATTGGGAATAATTTGCAAAGAGACGCAGGGTAGTGAAATAAAAGTGAAAGGTAATGATGACTAGGAGGCATGAGGCAGGAAGTGAGCATGGCTTTGATGGTGCAAGACTCAGTGTCGTCGGTAATGAGTCAGCCTGAACTAATTACACTGAAAAACACCACTCCTGTTCAATTCTCTACAAATACCCTTTTCATCTTGGTGTAAGGTTCCCTTTGTGTGTATTAACCCGGTTGATGAGGGCCAAGAAGATGAATGCATCATCCTTATCCTGTCAGATTAAACAGGTGAAAATATGATTTTTAAACTAAAGCAAGAGGAGTTTGCCCTTCTCTGTGCATTTTCAGTGGAGAATGTCCAGCTGTAAACGGTTATTTTTCCGTAAACGGAGGTTCATCTATATTCTCACAGATCAACATTAATTCAGCAAAAATGTCCGAGTTACTGTTTTCGAATAGTTTTGTAAATGCTCTTCTGATGGTGAAGGGTATTTCATGAGATATCTCCAAGGTGAAGTTATTTGAAGTGTCTGTCCACTAAACAGGCGATTATGCAGTCTAATCCGCGTGTTGCATCTGCTATATATTGAAGGATCAATGGTTGAACGTTTTGCTAATACGGTGTTGGTAATCCAGCATCTCGGAAACAAAGATGGTTTCGACCGTTCTTATTTGGTGATACACAACCCTGCCGCTTGCTGTTACCCCATCAGTGAATGTTCGATTTTGCAAATTCAACATGGAGTGTTTTCCTTCGTTTAACAAGGACTTCTCCGTCTCCCCTACTTTTATTTTCCCTTCTTCATTCCAAGTATATTATTAACAAGAGGTGATGCAGAGACACCGCTGAATTGCCAGAAGATGTTGAGATAATGGCACAGACACCACGAGCTGATCACTCTCATCTCAGCTGTCAACGTTCACTCATTTTAAATCAACAGTAACTGCATCATTAGAATCCTCTGATTGGGGTAAGAATTGCTGTTTTCTGGTCGGCTATGAATTCTACATTGAATTTTAAAATTCATAATATTTTGAGAGAAGAAATAACTCCTTACCTCAGGCCTAAGTGACAGACAGATTATCCAGAGAATGTGAACACTGTTCTACACACTCCGCCCAAGTAGGTGAATGTTTCTCTGCAGCTCCACTCTCAAACTGCCTCAGACAGACAAATAGAAACATCTATTGAGGTAGAACCAGAAATGACTAATTGTCGATTCGACATAGCTGCTCCCTGTCAGCAAGAAAAAGGAAAGAGTAATGATTTAAGCACTGCCTTTCAGAAGCTCAGAACAACAGAAGCAGTGCTGCAGCCGATAAATGCGTTTTACATTTTCTAAATTGACTGTTGTCCGCTCATGAGAGATTCTGACAAGTATGCCGAATGGCCAGGTAAAACTGATAATTTCCCACGGTATGAAAACATTATAATGTACATCTTGTCTGGCTGTGTCCAGCTGAAACATTCAATCTGTTTTCTCCACAGATGCTGTCAGAACTCCTAAGTTTCTCTGTCTTTTCTTGTTTTTTGTTTCAGATTTCCAACAACCACAGGCCATTGTTTAATGCAAGTCTGAATCACGTGAGGGACAAGCATGTACCAGCTCCATACTACATTCCGTGCTTCCGGAATCCTGCCACCACGGTAAACAGTCAGAGAAACACTTCTCATTCCCTGACCAGGAATCGAACTCAGGCCGCAGCGCTGAGACCTCCAAAACCTAACAACGACACTACCAGGGTAAACGATAATTAATGTTGTATGTTTTCTTAATGAAACCCTTTTTTGCCTTTTCACTAGTGATCAGTTTCGCTCTGAATAAGACTTCTGTTTGGAGAATATAACCGTTCCATGTGCTTCACATTCACCAGTTTTTCTGATCAACTCTCTGCAGTTGGTCATTGAGGTCTGCAGCACAGAAAATTCCCTTTGGTCCAATAAGTCTGCACCAGTGAAGACGAGCCCCTGACTGTTCTTGTCTCATTTCCCACCAGTTGGCTCACAGCCTCAATCAAATTGGACGATCGAAATGCACATCTCAATGCGTCTCAACTGCTCTGGGAGTTTTTACTTGTTGCACCATGTAAGACAGTGGGATGCAGACTTCCACCATTTCCAACCTGGCCGATTTGAATCTCAAAGACGAAGTCAGAGAGCAATCTCCCTTGCGATTGGCGAAATGGTTCAATCACAATCGGTAGTATTCCAGCCTGGATGGACAAACCCCAATGGATTTCAGATCCATCGCCTTAACGACTCGTACACGATTACAGAAACACACTGAGTGCTTCACTTTCCAAGTCTATTTCCCTCTGGAGGTGATGGAGAGTGAATCATTGCTGGTGTTTGTTTGAATCCAGTCACTTCACATGTTTCGAAATGTATAAATGTCCTTATATCGTGAATCTGTGTGTTCCATCCCGATAGATGGAATAGGCATACAGTGAAAAACAAAAGAAACATAACTTGCATGAGAAACTCAGTAGATCTGGCAGCATCTATGGAGAAAGAATCAACGTTTCAAAATTTTATCAGAACTCTGTTTACTCCCACACATACTGCCAAACCTGCTGAGTTTCTCCAACAGTTTCTGGTTTATTTCAGATTCCCAACACCCACAATACTTTGCATTCAAATTAAAGAAATACAGAAACCTTTGTGGATCCTCACTCAACATGATTTTGGTTTGGCGAACATTTGCTCCGCCCAAATGTGCCACAACGTAGGGCGACATCTGAGCTTGCAAAATCCCCCAAAAGGAGGCTATTAGTGAATTCAAGGGTTAGATTGCCCCTCCCAAAAATACCATTTCTTCTATCAGTTTACTTGAACAAAATAAAGCCCGTGGCATTCGTTGTGGAAACACGACAGCAGTCTGATCCCATCATTTGTAGACGCATCCATGTCATCGGGAACGAGCTTTCCTACAACCAGAACCGTTCCCTTCGAGATTTTCACTGCCTTGTCTGTTCGCAAATTTTCCCATTTTCTGGTGCTGTGATGCGGTTTGAATTCCTGACATGAAGGAATAATAATCTTTTCAATGTCTCAAATCAGTTTATGTCCCGAGAACATCAGAGTCAATGTCGCGACCTCTTCGAGAAGGGGAACGTGTCTTGACTGTCACTGCTCAGTCAGACAGCCTAACTCTTATTCATTCCCCTCTGATTCTGCTTCCCTATGAGTTTCTAAAAATTCACAAAGCTGAAGACTGGGTTTTACCGTTTGCCTCCTTAACATTTTCCACCTGCCAAAAGACAAAGCTTTCGCAAAATTTCCTTGCACCAAGTCACGGATGAGGAAATCCCGTTTTGTGCAGAGAGTCGAGACGAATAATGTCGGCTTTGGAGTAAAGGCAGTGAACCAGAGATTTCCTGGGGCTATTTGCAATCTGGGGGAGGAAGCCATGTGGATGGACGGGTTGATGATCGGGAGTAACTGTTGCGAATGACCACGGTCAGTTACCAAACGAGTAGGATTGAAGGTATTTAATGAAAAGCAACAATTATGCAGAATAAATTCAGAAAATGCTGTAGACACTCCACTGGTCTAGCAGTATCAATGGAAAGAGAAACAGCCAATGTTTTGAGCGTTGTATATTTCCGGTTCAACACTCGAGATTCCTAAATATGAACAAATGACTGGGCTGGTTTGTTGAGAGAGGTTTTCTAAGGTTTGAGCAACAATTTAAAGTTGCCAATTTGAGGAAGTGCAGCCAATAGCTAATAGACAATAGGTGCAGGAGGTGCAACTGGAAACTGGCAACTCCGCACCAATACCCAAATATTTGCTGCTCCCCTGTATTTGTTCAGAACGGAGGAGACTGATGGGATATTGAAGTGAACTGTACACATTGATGAGAGACAGGGTAGATGGGAAGGATCCATGTCTATGGTCAGAGAGATCAATTAACACGGCATTGGATCGAGAAAGTAAGGTGCACTTGTTTTTGTCTTGCGCCTTTCACCGCCACCTGGATCACAGCAATTTTGCCATTCGAGCCTGCACCATCATTCGATATGATCAAGACTGATCATCCTTAATCAGTATCCTGTTCCTGCCTTATCTCCATAACCCTTGATTCCACTATCGTTGAGAGCTCTATCCAACTCTTTCTTAAATGAATCCAGAGACTGGGCCTCCACTGCCCTCTGGAGCAGAGCATTCCACACAGCCACCACTCTCTGGGTGAAGAAGTTTCTCTTCAGCTCTTTCCTAAATGGTCTACCCCGTATTTCTAACCTGTGTCCACTGGTTCGGCACTCACCCATCAGCAGAAACAGGTTTCCTGCCTCCAGAGTGTCCAATCCTTTAATTATCTTGTATATCTCAATCAGGTCCCCTCTCAGTCTTCTAAACTCAAGGGTATACAAGCCCAGTCGCTCCAGTCTTTCAGCGTAAGGTAGTCCCACCATTCCAGGAATTGACCTTGTGAAGCTCCGCTGCACTCCCAGAATAGCCAGAATGTCTTTCCTCAAATTTGGAGACCAGAACTGCACACAATACTCCAGGTGTGGTCTCACCAGGGCCCTGTACAGCTGCAGAAGAACCTTCTTGCTTCTATACTCAATCCCTCTTGTTATGAAGGCCAGCATGCGATTAGCCTTCTTCACTATCTGCTGTACCTGCATGCTTACCTTAATTGACTGGTGTAGAAGAACACCCAGATCATTCTGTACTGCCCCTTTAACGTACTTGATTCAATTTAGCAAGCCAGACTCGAACCTGTGCACGGAAAACCCTACTCACCCATCACTTTAAGCACTCGGCCCCCGACCGCATGCCCCGTGGTGCTGCTTATTTCTTTTATGGAATGGAGGCTTCCAACTGGAAACACGCGTATTTGGCTTGTCCTGTCCGCACCAATACCCAAATATTTGCTGCTCTCCTGTATTTGTTCAGAACGGAGGAGACTGATGGGAGATTGAAGTGAACTGGACACATTGATGACCCAAGAGAAGGATAAGCGGAAACTAAAGATGGAACAACAAGCGCATAAAGCTCAGCTTATTATGATGAAAATGGTCACCCAGCCTATGGAGGGAGATGCTGCACAAAGAGGCGCGGGCTGATGTAGATCTGGCAGGAGAGACAGTGCCCACACAGACAGCCTCGATCGGCCCGAGAGGGTGAGTGACAGGGTGACTGACAAGGGAAGGCTGTGGTGGAGGTGGGTAAGGTACAGGTACGCCTCTTTCCTTTATGCTTGGCAATGAAGACTCGCTTATGCTAATCTCTTCTACTAACCTTACGGGCACTGAGACATGTCCCACCTCTATATTGAGCGCTGAGATTTGACGTGTGGAGAGTATGTTCAATATGACAATGATGCGTATAGGTCGATGCCTACCTCTGCATTATATGTGGAAGGTACAGCAGCTACCTTTTTGATAGATACGAGGCAACATACTCAGTCCTTAAATTAAGCCAGTTTAGACAATCGACGCAAATAAAGATGAGTGAAAGGTTCCTGAACACACTGCTTGCATCAGGGGTGGTGGTGCGCGAGAGATTTTCCTCACCCCTATTGTGCGAAACAAGTAACGGGGAAGTATTTCAATTCTCCTTTTTGTTATCGGAATTTTGTCCATTAAATCTGCGGGTGGCGGTCTCATAGAGCGACTGGAGTTGGACTTGCTCATTACTCCGACGGGCTTGCAGGTAATTCAAAGGGAAGATTTACCAGTGCAGGCTGTAACATATGATACACGACTCCTGATGTATGTTTATGATTGGCGATTAAGCCAGAGAGCTATACGTTCAGTGAGCGATTCACTCACCCTGGAAGCAAGCAACCATGTTAATCCTATTAACACTGATTTTCTTGCTGGAGATATGCTGCACTGCACAGTACATACACACCATGACGGCCCTGACAAACAATATGAGAAGGATTTGTTCAGGAGATTGGTTAAATCAGATCAGTTGTTATTGTATGAATTTTATTGGTGTGATCACAGATGTGTAGTCAGTGTGAACTTGTGTAAGGTATCTGTAACAGCAAGCAGACCCTGTCTTTTTGATATGGAATGCCCTGCTCCTTACGATACATTCGGTTATGGTGAATTAACCCTTCTGGTCCCACATGAAGACAGAAGGAAGAGTTCGTGAGGGGCACATTACGATTCCTAGGGGAAAATGGATTTGAAAGAGAGTGGACAGCGAAAGTGAGAGAGGTTCTGAGACGGAAGTGTGTGGGGGATGTGAGAGAGATTGTCAGGAAGTATTAACGGTTAGACAGAGAAAGGGAGGGTAGAGAAAGGTGTGGTCCTGGGCAGGCTATCATGGAAATGGCATCGCACATAAGAACTTTGCAAAACGAGGCTTTTAACGATCAAACCCCATGGGGGCTCGCCGGGGCATTTATCCCGCCCTCTCTGTTTCTCGTGTTGTGTCCACTCTCTGTTTTCTGCTGTTTTGTGTGATTCACACCCTCTCGCCCTCCCCCTTGTCCTTCTCTCTCTTCCTCTTATGTGGGTCTGTACTATTCTCTCTCTCTCTCTCTCTCTGTTTGTTCACCTCTCCATCTCCCTTCCAGTCCCCCTGTGCTTGCCCCCTTTGCTTCTGTCAACCCATCGTTCTAAGTCTCTCTCTCTCTACGTTTCCCTCCCTGAAATGTATTCCCCTTCCTGTCTGTCTTTCTGTCTCTTGTGGTTCGTCCTCTTCGATTCCCTGACTATCCTGTTGGTTTCGTTTGTACTTCTCTCTTCCATTGTCCTTGCTCACTCCACCCCCGTCTCTCCCACTCCCTCCCCTAACACTCTGTCTGCCCATGTCTTCCTGTAACTCACTGACCGCCACCTCAGTGTACCCTTTTTGCTGTCTGTCATTGAAGCGACCACTTAGCCTCTGCACATGTTCAGAGTCCTCTGGGTCCAGGGGCATGGTTTCTGTCGGGTTGTTCGAGCTCTTGTACATGAGTGGAAATGTGGTATTGGCATTATATTCAGTTGTGTGAGAGATGGGAACACTGAACGAAACAGGAAGTGGGATCGGTGAAGCAGTGCAATGGAGTGCATACACTGGACAAGGGCGAGGTGAGGGAGGTGGTGTGAATAGTAGAACTGTGAGGGAGTGGAAAAATAATTCTGGAAGAACATTTTAGTGGATGATTATTTGGCAGACTGCAAAATTTGGTCGGGTGCGACATTTGATTGGTATAAATATCTGGATGAAGCATAAATATGAGGATAGAAAACAGAGAGCAATGCAATATCACACAGTGGATAATATATTGTCACAGAAGTAACAGGACAAACGGAGCTTGCTGACAGTCAGGAGAGGGAAAGGGAATGCGGAGACAGTGCAGGGCTACTCTGTGGCTGTTCTCTTTACTAATAAGTAATCTAATTTGGATACTGTTGGGTGGGGGGTGGAAACGACCATCCATTGGGAAGCCACAGTGGCCACCCTTCTGGCACTGGGTATTTTTCTGTGGCTCAGAAGGGAAGAATGGAGACTAGGAGAGCGATAGTTACAGGATAATCAATGTTTGGACGAATAGATACGAAATTCTGAATGAAACCTCTGGATTACAGGATCAGGGAAATCTTGCATCCAGTCTGCAGCTTTCCTAACAGGGAGAGTGATCAGCTCGAAGTCGGGGAACACGTTAGTACCAATGACAGAGCTATGAAAAGGCGTGAAGAGCTGAAAGTGAATAAAGGGAGTTAGATTGGAAGCAAAAAGGCAGTACTGGCAGAGCAGTAATTTCAGGATTCCGATGGTGCCACGGGCTTATGACGTGAGGAATAGCGACCCAGTACAGCTGGGACATTGTCGCAAAGCTGGTGTACGAGACAGGGCCTCAGATATATGGGTAATTGAGATGCACAATGGGGAAGGTGGGACGTGCAAAAGGAGAACAGTTTTTACATGAACTAGAAGGGTATCTATATCCTGAGCAGGAGTTTAACTCGATTTCTTTGGGAGCATTCAAACTAGGTTGACATGTGGGTGGGAAAGGGAGCTACGGGGCCGAGGATGTAGTAGCTGGTGAAGAAACAGGTAGATTGTGCAGAAACCCTGGAGAGGAAGGATGGAAAGTTGATAGGACAAAGGGGCAGTGGGTGTGATTTGTGTGTGACTGTTGTAACACAGGAACTCTCACGACTGTCGTCTTCAAGGTGTTAGAAAGGATTCTGAGGGATAGGATTTATGACCATCTGGAAGAACATGCTTGATTAAATGCAGTCAACACGGCTTTGTGAGGGGCAGGTCATGCCTCACAAACCTTATCGAGTTCTTTGAGGATGTGATTAGAAAAGGTGATGAGGTTCGAGCTGTGGATGTGGTGTATATGGACGTCAGCAAGGCATTTGATAAGGTTCGAGCTGAAAATGTGTTGCTGGAAAAGCGCAGCAGGTCAGGCAGCATCCAGGGAACAGGAGAATCGACGTTTCGGGCATAAGCCCTTCTTCAGGCAGCATCCTGTTCCCTGGATGCTGCCTAACCTGCTGCGCTTTTCCAGCAACACATTTTCAGCTCTGATCTCCAGCATCTGCAGTCCTCACTTTCTCCTCATTTGATAAGGTTCCCCATGGTAGGCTCCTTCAGAAGGTTAGGAGGAATCGGATACAGGGGAACTTAGCTGTCTGGATACAGAATTGGCTGGCCAACAGAAGACAGCGAGTGGTAGTAGAAGGAAAATACTCTGGATGGAAGTGTGTGGTGAGTGGTGTTCCACAGGGCTCTGTCCTTGGCCCTCTACTGTTTGTATTTTTTATTAATGACATGGATGAGGGGATTGAAGGATGGGTCAGCAAGTTTCCAGACGACACAAAGGTTGGAGGTGTCGTTGACAGTATAGGGGGCTGTTGTAGGCTGCAGAGGGACATTCTGGATTAGTGGTGCTGGAAGAGCACAGCAATTCAGGCAGCAACCGAGGACAGGCAAAATCCGAGGACAGGCAAAATCGACGTTTCGGGCAAAAGCACTTCATCAGGAATGGCTTTCATCAGCCATTCCTGATGAAGGGCTTTTGCCCGAAACGTCGATTTTGCCTGTCCTCGGATTTTGCCTGTCCTCGGATGCTGCCTGAATTGCTGTGCTCTTCCAGCACCACTAATCCAGAATCTGGTTTCCAGCATCTGCAGTCATTGTTTTTACCTCTGCAGCGGGACATTGGCAGGATGCAGAGATGGGCTGAGAGGTGGCAGATGGAGTTCAACCTGGATAAATGCGAGGTGATGCATTTTGTAAGGTCGAATTTGAACGCTGAGCACAGGATTAAGGAGAGGAATCTTGGCAGTGCGGAGGAACAGAGGGATCTTGGTGTGCAGGTACATAGTTCTCTTAAAATGGCCACACAAGTGGACAGGGTTGTTAAGAAAGCATATGGTATTTTGGCTTTCATTAACAGGGAGACAGAGTTTAAAAGTCGTGAGATCTTGTTGCAGCTCTATAAAACTTTGGTTGGACCGCACTTGGAATACTGCGTCCAGTTCTGGTCGTCCTATTATAGGAAAGATGTGGATGCTTTGGAGAGGGATCAGATGAGGTTTACCAGGATGCTGACTGGACTGGAGAGCTTATCTTATGAAGAGAGTTGACTGAGCTCGGACGTTTTCATTGGAGAAAAGGAGGAGGAGATGGGACCTAATTGAGGTATACAAGATAATGAGAGGCATAGATAGAGTCGATAACCAGAGACTATTTCCCAGGGCAGAAATGACGAACACGAGGGGTCATAGTTTTAAGCTGGTTGGAGGAAAGTATAGAGGGGATGTCAGAGGCTGGCTCTTTACACAGAGAGTTGTGAGAGCATGGAATGCGTTGCCAGCAGCAGTTGTGGAAGCAAGGTCATTGGGGACATTTAAGAGACTACTGGACATGCATATGGTCACAGAAAGTTGAGGGTGCATACATGAGGATCAATGGTCGGCACAACATCGTGGGCTGAAGGGCCTGTTCTGTGCTGTATTGTTCTATATTCTATGTTCTAAGTGTCAGGAATAAAAGAGATATACTAACATGATGATAAATAATTCGCGCTACAATGTTGTGGCCATTACAGAACCTAGGATATCAGAGGGACAAGTATGTTTGATTGAAGTTCAGGTGTTTAAATATTGCAAAAGGATTGGGAAGGGAGATAAAAGGAGTGGGGTTGTGGCCTTGTTAATCATGGATTGTATCACAGCTGCAGAAAGAAAGATCGTTTAGAACGATTTGTGTACTGAGTCAGTTTGGGGTTAAGTCAGAAACATGTAAGGAGCACTCGTTTACTGTCAATTTTCTATAGACCCAGCAATAGCAACAGAGTCACGGAAAAGCACATTGGGAGGCAGCGTCAGGTAAGGTGCACAAGTAACAGCGTGTTGTCATGAGCGACCTCAACTTGGCTAATATGGATTGTAGACTCCTGAGTGCAAGTAGTTATGCTTAAGTAAATTCTGTCGGTAAATCCAGTAAGGATGCCTGACCTAATGTATTGATAGGCTGATAGAGAGGAGGCCATATTGGGTTTGGTGTTTTACAATGAAACAGGTCATGTGTTAGATCCCTTAAAGGGAGAGTGTTTTGGTGATCGTGATCACAACTCCCTAACCTTTACTTTAGTTATGGAGAAGGACAGGAGCACACGGTATGGGAAAGCATTTAATTGGGAGAGGGGAAAATAAACCCCGATTAGGCAAGAACTGTTGAGCATAAATTTGGAACAGGTATTCTCAGGGAAATGTGGAGGTTGTTGAAGAATCACTTGCTGCGAGTGCTGGACAGCTTTCTCCCACTGAGGCAAGGAAGGGGTAATAGGGTGGGGAAGCCTTCGATGGAAGGAGAAGGAAACATTTACTTCAGACGAAGAGAGAAGCTTACTTAAGATTGAGGAAGTAAGGATGAAGTAGGGATCTAGAGGGTTATAAGGATTCCTGGAAGGAACTCAATAATGTACTTTGGAGTTCTAGAAGGGCGCAGAAAAAGGCTGAGGAAACGTTGAGGCATTCTACACTTGTATGATTAACAAGAGGATGGCCAGAGTGAGGCTAGAGGCGATCAGCGATAGTAAAGGTATTTTGCATCTGGATTTGGAAGAGGTAGGGGTCATTCTTAGTGTAAACTTTGCTTCAGTATTCACAACTGAGAGAGACCTTTTCGTTAGGGAGGACAGTCTGAAACAGGCTGATACTGTCAAATGGGTTAATGTTAAGAAAGAAGATGTGCTGGATTCTTTAAAAATAAAACAGGAGGCTAGCAAAGTCCCCTAGGTCAGACGGTGTACACACTGTCACGTCGAGTTGTGAGGGAAGAGATCACTGCACCTCATGCGACGATCTTTGCGTCCTTCCTGTACACCGAAGTAGTAACAGATGATCCGAGCGTGGAAAGTATTATTTCCTTGTTCAATGAAGGCAACAGGAATAACTCTGGGAATTACAGACGGGCCAGTATTACTACATCTTCTGGTCTTCTCCCTACGCCACTACAGAAGGGTACTGTTTGTTTGGTGAAAGTATTAACGTCTGTGAATATCTCAGGTTGCACAATTATTTCTTCTTCAAACAATGTCTTCGGAGGTAATGAGTTGTTTTGTCCGATCGACGCCCCCCCCCCCCCCGAGATATGAGCAGAAGGAAATGAACAAACTCAATGCTGGTCTCACTCCGTCAAGTTTTGAATTCATTTCTCATTTCTAAACTGAGAGAGCAGTTTAAAAAAAAATTAAAAACTGCAGAGAGTGGAATAAAGTTCACCATTAAAGGATAGGTTCTAGTTAAATATATAATGGCAGGAAATCTGCGCAAAGACAACAATTTACAAATTGCAGAGGCAAGACATCTTTCTCTCTGAGGATAATCAGTACAATTATAATCCTTTCCACATCAGTACAGTTTGTGTGCTTACTTGCATGTCTGCATCTGTTGAACTGCTCTCTCTCTCTCTCTTTCTCGCACTCTCGGGCTGAACCACTGATGATTTTCAAACTTTACCAGCCGTTTTGCCCTGGTTTAGATTCTGCAGCCGAAGCTGACATTGTACCACTTCTAGCACAAGGAAGCAATCTGGAGTGAGAGCCAAGACAGTTTGTCTTTCCATCTCTCTCTCCCTTTCTTCCTCTCTCTTTCCCTCCTCTCTCTTTCTCCACGTTTTCTTCCTCTTCCTATCTCTGTCTTCCTCTCTCGCTCTGCATCTCAGCTTTACTCCTTCCCTGTCTTCCCTTCTGTGACTCGCTGCCCCCAACACCCGCAGCCTACCCAGAACTAGAAAGCTCATATTGATCTGATTTTGGTTGAACACCACCTACCTGTTTACATATTCGTAATATTTGCAAATACAAAATGCGAATTGGTACTATTAGAAAAGACGGATAATGTTAGAAGATACCGAGTGTCATTATGATTTGGAGATGCCGGTGTTGGACTGGGGTGTACAAAGTTAAAAATCACACAACACCAGGTTATAGTAGTCCAACAGGTTTAATTGGAAGCACCCTAGCTTTCGGAGCGTCTATCCTTCATCAGGTGGTAGCTAGTGTGCTTCCAATCAAACCTGTTGGACCATAATCTGGTGCTGTGTGATTTTTAAGAATGTCATTAAAGAGCTTACTGTTGATAATGTGTTGCTTGATAGCACTGTCCCCTAACCTTCCTTCATTTCACTGATGATTTAAAGATAACTCATTGGATACAAAATAACTCGACTGGACCTTACCTGTTTCTTGTGCTGAGAACATTGCTGGGCAACTACATTTATTGCCACAGCATGGCCCGCAGTATGTCCAGTTCTGGGACATGAAGTTTCAGTTTTATAGAATCATAGAGTCATTGGGTGATCCAGCATGGATGCAGGCCCTTCGGACCAAAATGCGTTATGTTTACCATTGTGTCAACTCAGCTCATTCCAATTGTCTGCATTTGGTCGGTATACATCCAAACCATTTCCCTCTCTGTATCTATGCAAATGTTTTTGAAATGTTAAAATTGCACCAGCCTTAATCTTTTTCTCTGACAGCCTATTTCAAATACGCAACAGTCTGTGGGTGAAGTAATCTCCACGCAGCTCCTTCGCATCCTTCGCAGCTCAGCTTCTTCAACAGAAAGACAAACAACAATACCTTCTGCTTGGTTCATTTTAATGAACATTTTATTACTTACAATTTGAAGTTACAGTTACAGTCAGTGTGATAGTGTCTTTTCTCACTGACCCTTGAGTTGTGAGAAACATTGACGAGAGCCCCTCTCACCGGTGTAAGATAAATTTGGAGAAATCAGCATTACCCTCAGTCTGGTACCATGACGACAGGTTGCTTCATTGCTGACATATTGAACTGAAGCGATAGAAACCTAATTAATGAGTGAGTAATTAATGAGTGAGTTTGATTTATTGATGAATTTTGGTAAAGGGATATTTCAGGAGAGTCTTCAGCTGCTGTCTGAACTTCGTTTGTGTCACGGCATAAATCACGGTGTTTGTGCAACAACTGAGGAGTTGCAGCATGAAACCTAATTCCTGCACAAAGGGATGTAGATATAAAGACTCATACCCAAACCACCACATTCGGAACCATACAGTATACACCATTAATGTTGACCATAACAAGATGAAATTGGCTGAGATCACAAAAAGTAAACTGATGGACTTTTTTCGGTTTTGCATTTCTGTATCACAATGAACGCCCCCATTGGTGTGAGACCAGAGTCTCCTGCGGACTCTGCTTGTCACTAAAATGTGTCTGACGGTGAAAACATTGAGCAGCAGAATCAGGAGGAATGGGAGACCTGGATTTAGAATGTGGTGGACGAACTCGATTGCAACCCAGACAACAGAGGACCGAACGTTTTGTGTTACATCACAAAACCAAGGTGCGTTTGTCAGCCAATAGTGGGATGCGAGCATAAAATACCAGAAAGTGTTCTTTAAAGAGCTCAACACAGTCACTGTTCCCAGAACTAGAGCCGCAGTTTTCTCACTGCAATATTTAATTTTCAGCTTCTGGCAACAAATGGCCACAAATCTATCAAAGGTGAATGTGACGGTGAACCAGACTGAACAGTCAGTGATTGCATGAAGCAGGACGGCGTGAACATTGCACACAGGAATAGACTCCAGGAAGTAAAACTGTTCTTGATAGGCAATGGGAATGTGTCTCAATATCAGGTCAAAGATAATGACCAGTAGATCTGCCACTGCCATGGCTCCCAGGTAACGTCGAACACATGGGGACAATCCACAATCTTTATAAACCAGGAGAAATATCGTCACTCCATTAACTGTGAGCAAGGAAAACAAACAAATTATACATCACACTGGAGGCAAAGTTACCAGTTCGATTGAGAATACAGAGACACTTGGAATGTCTCGCTGCAATCAGAGATTTACTGAATTAATTGCAGCTGAAAGAACATCTGGGAAATTCTGAGTTTCTTATAATTGTAATGCAAAAGACAAGAAAGACTTCCTTGCAAAACTCACAAACAAACGACGATAAGAGCAGATTGTGTCTACGGCATTTCCACTTGGTCACTCGACAATACACACGGGTCTTAATGCAGTAGGTCAAAACATTGCCGCCAGGAAGCATTTTTTCCTAGTTGCTCGAAGGCTAATAGACTTTGGAAATTTCTGTTTTTTTTATTTGTCTAAACATTGTTAGAAGCTGCTGAGGAATTTGAAGGCTGAATGCGTTTACATTTCTTCACTACAGTGGATTGAGCAGAATTTAGACTCTCTTCCGTCAGGATCTTAATCTTTTGTTCAATTAACTGATGAATGTCAGTAAGAGAATGTTGGAGAGAATGCTACTTTAAGAATTTACTGATGATACATTTCAGATAATATTCTAGATAATTCCTAGATTCAGGAAAAGGCCAATTTCTCCAGTATGCAGTACACGAAAGTAGACAGAGTTTTTTTTTTTAATAACGCGCAGGGGCATTCCTTTGATGTGTATCATGAGATCTGTCAGCCCTTCGAATCTGCTCCAACATTAAATCACATCATATGTGATCTGATGGTGTCCGGATCTCCATGTTACATGAAGGTTCAGTCAGTCAACCCCCTGGGTTCACGTCACTAACCACAGGGCACTCGGGAACTTTTGCATCAGTTGTCGTCAAACGTGTTTGGGAATCATTTCCACAACGACGGAGTCTCCAAACAATATATTCCATTAGACTTCAGCATTAATTTTATTTTAAAACTTTCGTGAACATATCAATCAAAAACATACACCAATTTTATAGGTACCATATTTTAATTGCAATTACGAGATGTTCTTATTCTATTTTTGGAGATGATCTACAAGAACGGTATTGTGCTCCATAATCACCTGATGAAGGAGCAGCGCTACGAAAGCAACTGCTTCCAAATAAACCTGTTGGACTATGTCTTAGTATTGCGTGATTTTTAACTTTGTACACCCCAGACCAACACCGGCATCTCCAAAACATTATTTCATTTGACTTCCTGACAGTATTGTACCAATTATAATCTTGTCACTTGTCACAAGTGAAAGTTGTCACTTGCTAAAGGGTGGGGGAGGGGGTTCAAGGTTCATGAGAGTTTTATAAAGTTTCCTGAACAAGAAACGATGCAAGCAGCGTATATGGTGTGGCCGTAATCTATCTTCAGATACAGCAGGTAAGAAATAAGTATAGGAAGTGATGTAGTTAACGCAGGACTGTTTTTTGCATTTAGCTACACGCAAGACAACGAATAAGTGAAATGAACTGTTAGCTCAGATGCAATTTGGTGGGTGCCACGTTGTGTGTATCTTAGAGGCGTAGCGGCCTGGGTATCAGCGCTGGGAAATACATATCCAAGAGTAAACGTGTTTTTAGTAGAACAGGCACATCATCAGAGATAAAGTTAAGTTAATAGCAAGAATTGATTCATGGTGAGAAGGCAGAGAATCTGCATGGGCTCGGTTGAGGAACTGTAAATGATAAATAATGTTCTTATAAACGTTGTTTACAGGCCACGTCGTAGTAGACAAGATGTGAGGCAGAAATTAAATCAGGATACAATGAAGCTATGTGAAATAGGCAATATTGCAAAAAATAGCGGGGGACATCAATAAGCAACTGGACTGGTAAAATCAGATTGGTAGCAGATCCCAGAAACCGGAATTTATGTAATGTTAACGAGATGCTTTTTGTATAACTTTGAAGCAGAACGAACTGGGGAAATGCCAGTTCCAGATTTGTTGATGTAAATGAGGTAGACCTGATTACAGAGTTGAAGTTTAAGGAACCACTAGGGGAAGTAACCATACTGTGATTTTGGTTCCCGTAAAATCTGAAAGGGAGAAAATGGCATAATAATAGTAATACCATTCACAAAACGTAGCAACAAAGATATGAAGAGGAGCTGGCCAGAGTTCATTGGAAGGGGTGTTTAGCAGGAAAGATGACAGAGCAGAATTGGCTGGGCTTTCTGCGAGACAGATCACAAATTTATTATCATGAATAAAACAAATCCAAAGCAGAGAGAGAGAGAGAGACAGAGAGAGAGAGAGAGAGAGAGAGAGAGAGAGAGAGAGAGAGAGAGAGAGAGTGAGAGACAGAGACAGAGTCAGAGAGAGAGAGAGAGAAAATGTTTATTGGAAAATCCCTGATTAAGTTGGGAGGGCTACAGGAGAGAGCATATTGTCACCTGGTTAGGCCATCCTGTCAATGGTAATATTTTTCATACATTATTAAGGATGAGATCATGGAGTACATAGAAATACATGATAAATTACGGCTAAGTCAGCATGTCTTCATCAAGCAGGTGTCATGCTTGATAATTCTGTTGGACCTGAGGCAGTAGCAAATATTTCAAAAAAAGCAGACTCAGTGGACGGGATCTTATTGGATTTCAAGACTACCTTCGATAAGGTGCCATACAGGAGGCGGCTGAATTCCTTAAGAGCCTATTGTGTTAGGGATAAGGCACTGGCATGCAAGAAGGATTGGCGGAATGGCAGGAGGCCGAGAAGAGGGATATTTGGATGATTTCCAGGATTGCAGCCAGTGACAGGCAACGTTTCGCAGGTGTCAGTGTTGGGACCAAACTTTAACACTTTCGATGTTAATAATCAGAATAAAGGAACTGAGTCTATTGCGGCTAAATTTGCAGACGACACAAAGATTGGTGGAGAAACAGATAGAGTTGTAGCGGCGGGGAGGCAACATGTGGACAAATCCCTGAAAGTGACAACAGACTTTAATAAGATAACTCATAATCCACATGGATACTTTATTCAAGACATCGATTGTAAGGGAAGGCAGGTTATGTTGAGCGGTTCAGAAGTTTCGTTAGGCCTCAGCTGGAGGACTTTGTGCAATTCTGGCCACCATAATATGTAAAGGATACGATCGAAATGCTATGGCTGCAGAGGAGATTTACCAAGATGTTGTCCAGAATAAGGCAAAAGACAAAAGTTCAGAAGGAAAACACTGATACCATCGAGGTTGCTCTGTCATATCTGGCTGTTCTGAAAACCGTTAAGAACACTACCATCATTTTTACCCTTGACCCTCTAAGTGAATAATAAAGAAAACTATCTCATCTCGCAATGTATGTAGTGAACGACTCTCAACAGTTGTCTGTGGCATCGAACTCCACAGAAGCACTGAAGAGTAACATCGTGATTTGAATGTGGCCAGCCCGGTAGACCTCGGAACATGAATCTCCTAAATGGGGCAGTTAACTTGGGGTAATCTGGGAGCACTAGATTACAGATATAAGTAAGAGCGTCCGGTGGGAGCCTGTATTCACCCTGCGGCCAGATTCTAAGGAAACCTCCTCATTGTCAAGGATGCTTTACGTGTAATTAAAGGATACCTGGTTGACAGGATACCAGACTCTGACGTTATTTAATTATCATTTCATAGTCTTGCTGGAAAGAGGGATGCTCTCTCAAGAGAGAGATGCCTGTTGCTGGTATAAACTGAGAGACATCTCTTATCCTGTCGTGCAAGAGGTTGCGATGGAGCATCCTCAAACGGCAATCTCAGCAAGCAAGAGAATTTCGCCATGCTGTTGGCATCCATCTGCATTATAATTCATCCATCCAGCCAACTGAACTAAAACGAAACAAACATGTTCACTACCCTCTGAATAGGAAAAATGAATGCCCCTCGTTTTGTCTTAAATGTTCAACTGCATATTCGGACATTCTGCCGTCTGGTTTTTGACGCTCCCACGAGGGGAACAATCTCACCACATTTATCCCGTCAACGTCTTAAAACATCTTGAATGTTTCAAAAACGTAACAGCCAAACAGTTCGCCAGGAATCACTTGAAAGTTGGAAAAGCAGACAGTCAAGGTCCATTTGTGAAACGCTGTTTCCCAAGGGCAAAGTATCAGTTCTCTTCCTGGAAGCAAAATTCCAAGGTATAAGTAGCCGCAGCAGTGGTCCATTCGCAGTTTAAAGGATGAAGGAAACCAACTGACAAACTCATGAAATCAAAACAAGTTGTCGGATAATACAGAAATTGTTTCTGAATTCATTTCATGGTACCAATTCAGCACCCCACTATCTCTACAATCCAGGCTAAATATAAACACTACTGTTTCCACTGAGTGTGTAATTTATTATACTGATTTAAATTTGGAATTTGGAGGAATAGATGGTAACTTTGCAGGAAGCACAATACTTAATAGTGAAGTCAAAAAGAATGGGATTATCTCAGAGGACAAATGGATATTAATTAGAAGGGTTAATGGGCTCAAGAGTTGCACATGGCGTTAATTTAGTCATAAGGGAGGTGTTGCATTTTGATAAGGTAAATCAGGGCAGGGTTCAAAGAATTATTCGTAAGGTCTTGCGGACTGACGCCAAGCAAAGAGACCTTCATCGATATCAAGGCATCCCGAGAGTGAACAAAAGGCCAAACGGCCCATCGAGTCCACACCAACCTTCCAAATAATATCACTGTCGACACACCCCTATTCTATTCCCGTAATGCTGCAATCCCCATTTCTGATCCACTTAGAGCGAATATTTTTGGATTCTGCAAGGATTATGTCACACTGGGAGAGACAACGCAGAAACAGGGCGAATGTACAAACTCCAAATACGCATTCAGCCGCGGGTGTAATCAAACCCGGATCCCGTACTTTGTGATGCAGTAGTACTATATATTGAAAAACCACGACACAGGCGTGCAGGTTCATAATTCCTTGCAGATTGAGTCAGGGCGGACAATTTCGTGCAGAAGGATTTTGGTAGGCCGCTATTAGTCAACGCTGTATTTGAAATACTGCGCTCAATTCTGGTCTCCCTGGTATAGAAAAGATGCTGTTAAACTTGAAATAGTTCAGAAAAGATTTGGAAGTCTGTTGCTGGAGTTGGAGGCTGAAGGATTTGAAATTTGTTTACTGGAGAATGGGAGCCTGATGTTTGAAGCTTTCAAAATGCAAAGAATCATGAAGTGCATGGGCAGGATAAAATGCCAAAGGCGTTTTACCAGAGCGGTTCTTGAAAACTAGAGTGTGTAGGCTTTACAGATAAAAGAGACCAAAAGGGGTAACATTTTCATGCAGAAGATTATGTATATATATATAACGAAATGGGAAAATTGTTGAGTTGGGTACAATTACAATTGAAAGAACAAATAGATGAGTACATGAGTAAGTAGGGATAAGAAGGACATGGGCAAAACCCTGACAAATGGACGAGATTTATTCAGGATGTCTGTTTGACATGGATGCTTTGGATACATGGATCTGTTTCCGTGCTGTACATCTCTTTGACTCTATCCTTGGAGGAGCTCACTCAGCCACTTGATTTTGTTACACAGGAATTGGGGGGGGGGGGGCGACTGGGGTATTCAGCCCCTTGAGTCTGTTGCAGAGAAACAGTAGGAGACCCTTTAGCCTCTCGATTCTCTGACCTAGGAAAAGTGGGAGGGCAATTGGCCTCTCGAGTCTCTTCCATCCGAGCAGGAAGATAAGGCCATTCATCCCTCAGAGCTGTTACTGGGGACGAATAGAAGGTCATTCATCATCTCAAGGTTGTTACATCAGAAAAAGAGTGGAGAACTCAGTCTCTCCAGGCTGTTACACCAGATCAAAAATAGGCTATTCAACCTTTTCAGCCTGCTATAGAAAATCAGGAGTCGAATGAGGCTCTCGAACGTATCACACAGTAATAGGAGGAGGCCATTCAGCCTTTCATGCTGGTTACACTGGAACAGGAGCATCCAATTGAGCCTTTCGGCCTTGCTTCAGAGCAACATAAGGATGGCAATCAGCCTCTTGATCATATTGTAAGGGAACATGAATAGATCATTTAGCTTCTTGAGCCAATTCCACAACAACAGGAGGAGGCCATTCAGCCTGTCCAGCATGTTACAGAGGAACAGGAGGAACTCATTCAATCCCTAAAATTTGTTACACGGGAACAGGAGGACACCATTCAGCTTCTCATGTCTGCAACAAAAACCGGAGGAGGCCATTTCAACGCTTGCATTTGTTACAAAGAAACAGCATGAGGTCATTCAGCATCTCAACACTCTTCCATAGCGGAAAAAAGAAAGAGGAGGTCGGTCAGCTTCCTGTATCTGTTAATCAGGAGGAAGGAGCAGCACAGTAAGTATCAATTCGTTTGCAGAACATGTTTCACAGGATCAAGAGAGTTCCAGATGCTGTTGTTTGAAGTGTAATGGAAAGCAAGGAACATTCCAGTCATTTGAGAATATTTAATCAAAAACAGAAGGAAGGATTGTGGACTATGGGGGCCAAAGGGTATGAAAAAGTGGATGCCATTTTGACCTTCTAGCCCCTGATACAGGAACAGCTAGGGCTCATTTGATGTCTCAAATCTGCTTAAAATGAGCAGCTGCACATTATTCAACTGCTTGAACAGAATAAATGAGGAAAGGTGGACGACATTCCTCCCTTAGGAGCTGTGACTCTGAACAACGAGTACTTCTCTCCATCGATCTGTTACACAGAAGCGGGAGGAGCGTTGGCTTGTACAAACAATGGCAATTGTAAATAATGTGCATGGTTAGGGAATTCTTACCGTTGAACGTGTTATGCTCTTCAATAAGATCACGGATGGTTTTCATTCCATACTTCACAGTCTCCTCACAGATTACCTTTGATCCTAGGGTCGATCATGCAACAGTCTGCCTCTGCCTCAGGAACGTTAAATGACTGCCTCCACCACTCTCTTGGAAAAGGGATCCAAGTACTCATGACGCTATGGACCAGGAAGAAATACTCTGGCTACAAGAGGCGGTAGTGAAGCTCATGTGTCACATTGGAAGAGAGGATGCCCACTCATACACTCTATCCAATTTCAGTCATGCAGGAGGAGATTATACAGTATTTCAAGTCTGTTATGGAGTAACACAAGGAAATCCTCGAAGCAATAAGTACATTCCTTAAGTTGTTCAGCCTATTTCACAGCCACAGAATGAAGACATACAGACCTTGAGGTACTTACTCAGGAACAGGAACGAGGCATTCAGGGAGTGCAAGCCTATTACATACAAGCATCAGGAGGACATGCACCCCATCAAATTTTCAAAGCAAGAACAAAATGCGGCAAAACTGGCACTCCAGTCCCTTACATAGTAATCGCAACAGATCATTTTACTCATTGTGAACGTTACACAGGATGGGGAAAGGAATGCAATAGACAGAAACATAAGAACTTAGAATAAGGAAGTAGGAAGGAAACAATTGATATTGCAAGCAATTTGCTCGAATCTGTTGACAAGAAATCAGTAGTAGATCATTTGCAAATCAAATTAGAATCTATCGAAGTTAGCAAAGGATTTTTGAATAATAAATTATGTTAAGTAATTTGGTTGAACTCTTCAAAGATGTGATAATCAAGCTGCATAATGGGGATCCAACAGAAACAGAAGGCATTGATTAAGTTGCTGTGCAAAAGACTAATGTACAATGTAAAGTCACATAGCGTTCGGAAAAAATTGAAATTTGTACGAGGATTGGCTAAACAACAAAATACTAATAGACGAATTAAACGTGACTTAGAATTGGCACGATTCAACGCATTAGGTGCCATAGGTTTAGGTGCTTGGGTCCCAGCTATTTCCGAATTCAATGAAATGCCAGAGGGAGTAGAACATGTTAAACAAAATTTTGAGCTGCGACTACAAAGAGCTGGGAAAATAAGTTGTCAGGAAGGTATACGAAACTTACAAATGGTTATTGTGATGAAGTTTAAGACGTGTACTGTATCTTTAAGAGAGACTGAATGCAGGGAACAAACATGTGACTGACGAGCAGCCTCAAAATGTCCTGGAAAATTTAAAATATGCAACATTTCGTTGTGAAATAAATACCTGAGTTTGGTTGCTATGTTTTCACAATAGTTGGAAACAATCAGTTTAAATTATGCACTAAGATTGTAAAATCCAATGGAATTTGAATTTTAAGTTTTGACAACATCGAACCAATGAGACGATTTGAAGTTTCGGCATAAAGGAAGCCGACATTTTGGAGAGCAACCATCTTCAATCGTCAGAGTATTTCTCAGCAAAACACTTTCTAACAAAGGTCCATTTTTATATGAGGCACCTTTGCAGTAAAAGACCGAAAACAACCTTGGGGTATCTACAAGCATAAGAACACAGACACCGGAGATTTTTGAAAATTAAGTTGATATAATTTTAAAAGGGGCCTTTAATGGATAAGTTGATTATTAAAGAGTTGGAGGGTGATTACACACCTTTAAGACAATGAAGACGTAGGGTTGTAAATGGGTGTTTAGTGTTCACTTTTAGAGTTAAAGAATGCATTGATTTTCTTTTCTTTAAATAGTAGATGTTGTGTGTTCTTTGTCACTCACACTTAGCAGATTACAAGGTGAGATGAGCTTTTCTACGTGTTCGGTTTAAGCAAGTTCAGCCCTGTGGTGGCTCAGTGGTTAGTACTTCTGCCTCACAGCACCTGGGTGATTGGTTTGGTTTCAGCCTTGGGCGGCTGTCTGTGTGGAGGTTTCACGTTTTCCTTCTGTCTGCGTGAGTTTCCTCCCGATGCTCTGGCTTCCTCCCCTAGTCCAAAGATGTGAAAGTGAGGTGCATTGGCTGTGCTAAATTGCCCATAGTCACGGGTGCACTGGTCAGAAGGAAATGGGTCTGTAGGCGTTACTCTCCAGAGGGTCAGTGTGGAACGGTTGGGCCGAAGGACCTGTTTCTACATTGAAGGGAATTTAATGTAATCTGTGTCGTAACAGTTTGGAGCGTGGGTTTGGCGTTTACACAGATACAATCTGAGATTTGGACGGATTTAAAAAGATTTTGATTAGAAAGTTCTCAACACATTTAAACACTTGCCAATTTGGGTGCTTGATCACAAAGTAAAATGTCGATGAGACAATTTCTTTAATTTCAGTTATTTCTGGTTGTGTAAAGAGTTTCTGTGGTTTGACGATGATTTCCAAATTTGGAAAGAAAGTTTAGATGGACAGAAAGAGACCATACGTTTTGAATTAGCAGAGGTTAGATTTGCTGTTAGCCAAAGCTGAAATTATAATGGACTTAATCAAACTCTTATGTCTGTCAGAGACACAGGCAAATGAGGAGAGTTAGAAACAGTTTCATTACAATTAAGTAAAATGGATTTAGAAGAGAAAGAGAGGGAGAAGAAATAGAGAGAGAAGAGAGAGAGAGAACGAGAGACAGAGAGGAGAACGAGAGTTAAGAAGGAGAAAGGGAGACCAAATTTGAACTTCCCAAGTTGTCAATTAGTCCGCAAAGGCTCGTTTACACGATGTGGATGAAGAGAGAAGACAGTGATACATACAAATATGTTGCAACGCTCACATTTAATGAGAAAAATACCGAAGACTACTTTATTTGATTTCAAAAATTGTCTGGGCATGGTCGTGGTCAGAGAACTTATGGGTCATGTTCGTTCAGACTGAGCTGGTCGGCAGAGCGAGTGAGGCATGTGCTGCGCTGTGAATAGATTATGATGAGGTCGAACAGGCTATTATAAGTGTTTATGCATTGGGACCAGAAGCGTGTAGACAGCGGTTCAGAGAGATCCAGGTCAGACTTGTGTTGAATTTCAAAGAATTAAAGAGAGTCACTTTGATAGATTGGTGCGGGCCTTAAAATAGGCAAGAACCATGATGCTCTCCGAGAGATCATTCTGCTGGAGGAGTTTAAAAACTCCCTTTCAGTGATGGTAAGAGTTCATGTGGATGAACAGAAAGTTCATGAAGTGAGAAGGGCAGCAGACGTGTCAGATTAGTATGCATTGGTGCATTGACAAGAATTTCATCCTGTGAGGGGTAGAGTTTGGGAGAAGTGGAGATCCGACACTACAAAGGAGAGATTACTACAAAGGAGAGAGTAGTGAACGCTGGCAAATGTTTACCACAGTTTTAAAAAGAGAAGCTCAAGAGTGTGGAAAGGATGTGAAAGAGCTCTAGTGTTTCCATTGTGGTAAAGCGGTGAAGGAAAATTCACAGCGCTGGTCATGAAAGACAGGCACTGCTGGAAAAACTGTTGCAACAGAAGCTAAACCAATGGCATTAGTGAAAGTAGTAAAGGAAATCCGAAGCCAGCTCGAGGAGCTGATAGAGAGGGCACAGCCGAGGCAGCGGCTGCGTATTGAGTTAGTGCCTGATCTCTGTGTACAATTCGCCACTGTGGGTAAAGGTTCCTCAGAAAAAAACTGGGGGGAGAATGACAAGAATGTGTAATTTTCATAGACACAGGATCTAACCAGTCTCTACTAGTAAGGGATGAACGTATAAAAAATCTTGCTCGCCTATTGTAAAAGGGAGTGGTAATTTCTGGGATAGATGAACAGAAAATTCGCGATCCCTTATGTACTCAGGTTGGAGTGCCTGAGGAAGAAACAGTGAGAATGATTGATAACGTATTATTTCAAGCAATGTAGTTTGTTCTTCGAAATAATTCAGCAAGATCTCAGGTGTGAATGACACCCTTCGTTGTTAAGAAGCCAAAGGAAAACCAGGGAACTGAAGAGTTTAAATAAAAATCACCTGGAATTTCACTGGACTGTGTAGTAACATGATCCCATCATTATAATTCACAGTAAGAGCAAAAACTGAAGAGACCTTTGAAGGAGTTGTGGTACAGTGAGCAGAAACGCTGTCTTGATGCAATGCTGCAGGAAAACAATCTGAACAGGCAGAGGGTCAGGCAGAAGTGTTTAGTCCTGAAAGGCTAAGCAGCTTTTAACAGCAAGACAAGACAATGCAAGATAAATATGTTAATGCATACTCAGAAAGTGAAGCAGGTAACATTCCAAGTTTTTATTATATGAACGATGGAATGATAAGACGAAAATGGGTGCCACGGCAAATTATTTCACAGGAGAAATTGGCAGACGTACACCAGATGGCGTTGCTGGTAGCAGAGAGACAGGAAATGTTACGGCTATCACGTAAACTAGCTGTAGGAGATCAGCTCAGCGTACAGAAGACACAGGCTAAAGTACAAAAACATATCTGTTAGCTTGGAATGCTCAAGGACGTGTTTAACATTTGTAGTACATGTCATATATGCCAAAAAGCCACAGGCAGTAATAAACCAGCATGTTTGTTGCCGAGTCTCACATTAGAGGAGGCTTTCACTTCGTTCATGTTTGACTGTGCAGGCCACTTCCCGGGAACGAAAAGTGGGAAGAAATACTTGATAACCATCATTACCAGATTTCCAGAAACAATTCCATAAAGGAGTATTAAATGCAAAAAATTGTGATAGAGGAGTGAGTAGCTTTCGTCACACGGTATGGGTTACTTGGACAAATTCAGTCTGACAAAGAGTCTAATTTTACTGTTAGATTGTTTTAGGAAGTCATGGATAGATTTGGCATACATTTGTCAAGTATGTGTCATCTGAATCAAAGGCAGCTTTGGAAAGGTGGCATCAGTCCCTGAAGACGATGTTGAGAATGTACTGTCAGGATTGCCCGAATTATTGAGTTAAAGGTATCCCATTCGAATTTTTGCCATTATGAATTCTCAATTTACTCCATTTGAGTTATTCGGACTTGAATTGAGAGGATTTTTAGAATTAATGGAGAGAAATTGACAGTACCAAAGTCGGAGATCTCACACTTGGATTATGTAGCGGAGGTGTGGGCGAGAATAACCAAGGTGGTTTAATCTGAAGTGGCCACAGCATAGAGTGAACCACGTGGCAGATAAAAACTGAAATTCTAATGCTTTCCCGTAGAGATGACGAATTAGTACTGTCGCCAGAGGTAGGTGATCCCTTCAAAGACAGCTTTAGTGGTCCGCATCAATTTGAGAAACAGTTGAGTTCGTCATACTACCTGGTAAAGATTTCGGATAGGAAAAAAACATATATCGCGTAAATTACGCGTTGAAACTTTATTAAAATCAGGAGGATCCACTGGAGAGACATGTTTTAGATACTGCCCCGCCGAGGGAGGAACCAAATCCAAATGTTGTGGAGTTTGGAGTGTCGAAAAATGTACTAAACAATGAGGAACCCCTTGCGGAGTGGGATAGGTTCGAAATCGATCTGTCTCAGGAACGAATAATGCAGTTGACTGGTATGTTGTAGCAGTATGAGGACATATGCAGGAAGGTGTGTTGGGGAGGACTAATGCTGTTGTGCCTGAAGTAGAAGGAGTGAATGTTGTTCCGATAAAATAACATCCTACGGACTTAATCATTTCAGGGATACACAGGTCTAGAAGGAGGTGGTGGCGATGCTCAATGAAGATATCATTGAACCCGAGTCAGAGCGAGTGGAGTTTGCTGACTATGTTCGTTCCGAAATATGACAGGGTTTAACAATTTTTGTGGGCTATCAGAAAGTTAATGCTCTAACAAAATCGGACTCATACCCAATACCAGGATTGGAAGATTGTTGGATGAAAGTTGGACAAGACAGTTACATCACAAATTCGGCCTTACTGCGTGATTATTGGTGGGTATATTTATCAAAGAAGGCAAAATACATCTCTGTGTTTTAACCCAAAATGGTTTCGAAGTGATGCCCTTTGGAATGAAGAACGAACCAGCACATTTCAAAGACTCATGAAAGGAGATGTAGCTGGGTTAATATTTGGGCGACGTGGTGATCTTTAATGAATTCTGGAAAGATCATGCGGTACAGTTTGCAGAGATCTTTGAAGGATTGAGTGAAGCAAAACTTGTTATACACCTACAGAAAACAAAATTCACAAAAGCAGAGGTGACGTTCTTGGGACATAACATCAAGTTTGGCCGCAAGAAATGCAAAATCGAGGGCCATTGAGGAATTTCTACGACATGTTTGAAGAAAGATGTGCTTCGATTCTTGGACCGAATAGATTCTATCAGATGTTTGTTCCAAGCATCCGCAACACAGCGTTAACAGAAAGTGAATCTCTCTCAGCTGCTACACTTCCTATATGACTTTTCCTTCAGGATTTATTTTTGATGTTCTTTCATTCTGTATACTAGAACTGTATGTGGGACAATTTGTTTTCTGAATTTTCTTTTTGCCAAGGATGTGTTTATTGAAGTTTGCTATATTAGAAATGCTACTGTTGAACATTAAAATGATCTATTATTATTTTAAGCTTTAAACTGAGGTAAGTAAATCCAAGTCCTTTTCATTTTGTTATGTTTTAACTACTGTGTTTGAATAATTGAGCACTGCGTAACTTTGAGTAATTCGATGAATCGAAGATATTAGGAATACAAAAACTTACATTTCAAATTAAAGTAAGGAAAGCTTATGTTCTATGATACCTTATTAATACAAAATGGAGGCTCCAATCAGGAGAAAAAATAATTACTACAGTTTGAGATTGGCATTGTTACATTAAAAAGAATCAAGTGGAAAGTGTTCCTGTCTTTTATTTCGGGCTTAGATTTGTGTTGGTCGAAATACAATGTTCCGTTTGGAGTTGTGGCTCAGTCAGTCATTAAGAGTTTCCTGGCATTGCAAATGGTCAATTGGGGAAGTTGACAAAATTTAAGCATGGTAAAGCGTTGGGAATAGCCAAACAGTTTATTGGAGTTCGGGTTCCCTCTGTCTCTGAGAAAAGGAGAGGTAGTTGTTGTAATCACGCAACATTTATAGTTTCCAAGAATGGCGTCATAATCTTTGGAAACGGGGAAAATTAATTTGCAAATGAGGCAGCTTGAGTTAGACGTAATGCTAAGTGAACGATAAATGGACAGAATTGCCCTCCTGGGACGAAAACACATAGAAAATGAAATATAATTTGTATTACGATTTAAAACTAAGGAAACGTAAAAGGAGAGAAAGAGAAGAGAAAGGGGGGAGATTCAGAAGAAAATGAGAAAGACACAGTGTCTAAACTTCAGTAGTTTTCAATTAAAGAGGAAAGTTGACTGAAGAGGTCGTCGGCGAATGTAGAAGGGAGGCTTAGTGAGAAGGGTAGACATGACGTGCAAACCCATCGCAACCAAATACCTCATTGGGATATATTTAAATATTTCCAAGTATTGCCTCAATTAATGAGAACAGTGTAGAACATTTTTTTTTTCATTTCACTTCAGAAATTGGCTAAACAAATGTAATCATGTGGGAACTTTTGACTTAAATAATGTTGGCAGGTAGAGTCAGTAAGATATTTAGATTACTATCTGGGGAGTCATCGTAGGCTTTTAAGGAGTGAAAAACGCCATCTTAAGTGCACATAAGCTAACGCCAGGAAGCTAGAGACACTATTTCAGGAATCTAAGGAGAGACACTGGTCAAATCTACGTTGACTTTGAAAATATCAAACAAAGTAATTTTGATATATCGGTAAGGTCATGGAAAATGGATCAAATATATGATATCCATCGGCAGATGATTATTTTAGAGGAATTTAAAAATCACTTCCTGAAATGAAAACACATGTGGAAGAGCGGAGAATATAAGCTGAAAGATTATTAGCTGAAATGGATGATGATTATGATTTCTTTCATGAATCAAAGTTTGACTTCCGGAATCAATTTCAATCTGTGATGGATAGAAATTGGGGAAATGGAAAAGGAGACCTCAATAAAGATAATAAAGATTGGTCATCCCAGGGAATAAAGGAAATCCATGAGGAGAAACCAGAGGGAGAGAAAGGTCAGATGATTTCACTGCAATAACTACACCACCTGGAGTTGCATTGTCGGTGGTTTTGAAAAAAAGCACTTCTAACACGGATGTGGGAAAACAAGAAAACAGTGTTTTTATGGAAGTGGTAACAGAAAGGACAGTGGACGCGAGGAAGTTGCACTCGTATGCACAACCTGGTTAGGGGTTCATGACGAGCAAGTGCCAGATCTTCTTAAAATAATTACTCGTGCGTGTAAGGTTGACTTGCATATGCCAGGAGGAGCGAGGAAATACTTTTCATTTTTAAGATACTGGAGCAAGTCAATTTTTCATCGAGGTGGTTAGTGGAATAGTAGATTTTTAGAACAGCTTGGAGTATCTAGAATTCCAGGTGAGACGAGAAGGGTTTCATCACGTAAATTTGAGGTTAGCGTGAAACACTTCACCATATCAGGTGAGAATAGAGAGTCTGGTGAAAGGTCATGTATGGTCATTGGAGTAACGGTTCCAGGAATAAACTTGCTCCTTGGTAATGCTATAGCTTGATGTAAAGTATGAGTGATGTCTACTGTGGTTGAAAAGCCAGTGGAAGTTGATGCAACTGAGATATTACCAAATTCCTAAGTTTAACCTGACAGTAAGGTCTCAAGTGTAGGAGGACCCATGTTGAAACAGGAAGAGAAATCAATAGCAACGAAAAGGAAATTGATATTCCTATGTTAGGGACCATGTTTGATCAAATGGATGAGAAAACGAAAACAAGAACATGTGGAGTATAAAATGGCCTCTTTTTGCTCAGGGCAATCCACTGACTTACAACATAAAGATGGAAACCTAAAGCAGTTGTATCAAGACACGCACACAATGTTTGTATCGCACAATGTTACTATCTTAAAATGACGTTTTGATGTGGAAATGGAGATCATCACACATTCAGGAAATTCCAAAATCTGCAGAAGGTCATCAACTGGATTGTGCCAGTGAATTAGAAAAGGAGGTGTTGAAAGTAGCGCATGAATTGCAGACAGAAGATCAATTGACAGCAAGAAAAACTGAAGCCAAAATACCAAAATTTTGTTATAATCCTGCACTGCATAAGGTTGGAATTTGCCAGACACATTATAAATGTCAGGTAACTGGAAGGCCTCAGGCAGTGACAAAATCAGCAGCTTCAATATCAATTCCTGCATTTGAATAACGCCTTATAAGTGTTGTGAATTTGTTTTGTTTAAATGGTACAATTGCAAAATGGGGAAAGCGTTGCGTCGTCCCTTTAACATACGGTATTATTTTCTTGGCCTAGATGAAGTTGGATGTCTGAACAGAAGTTTAAAGTGCATGTGAACAGTACGCACCCGAATCAAAACATTTCGTATCCAGTAGCCCATCAGCATTTTTACCAAGACATCAACTATTTTTCAAACTCAGATAAAATAATTTAAACCAAGCCCTTAGATATGGAAACCCCATCAAATTTAAACCTGATGGCTTTGAATAACTTTAACCAAACTGATTGTCAAAAGAAATTACAGGTAATCATGGATATAGGTCGTACGATCATTTTTAAAATTGGGGAGAAATAACTAACTTCTGAAGAGATAACAAATCTCTCCGCTCCCGTGAAGAAATACATTATCTATTCCTAAAGTATACATGTTACGTTTAGCAAATATGTTTGATACCAGAATTCGATGGTGAGAGGCGTTCAGCACAGACGATTTACAGATAAACCATCTCCGAAAACACAATCAGCAGAGAGGAAGAGGAGCATTCCGGAAGACACATCCTGTGTCAATTTTCAGAGACTAGATATTCATTTATTGTTTGCTTAGTAAGTGGAATGATACAAGTGGGAACTGTGTTATTGAAGCAGAATACCAAATGAATTGTTACTTATTAATTATAGAGTGCGTGAAAGGAATTCATTTTATTTAACTCTTTCATTTCTTAAAGTAGTTGGGAGCGTGTTCAGGGTCAGATTATATCGCTTCTCACATCTCTTTATCAGACAAGGAGTGTTTCCTTGAGATATCCAGAAGTCATTTCGTTACATAGTATCACAGTTAAAAAAAGGATTGTCGGAGAGTTACTCCGCTTTTTTAATAGATGCAGACTCCCCACAGCGATGTAGTAATAAGCAAAGTTATTTGTGGCAGTTATGGACCGCTTTGGAATAAAACAGATCAAATCCATTGCGTATTATCGAGAATTTCAGAGAGTACTAGAATGGTTGAGTTAAAATTAAAAGATTATGTTGACGACCTGTACTCAAGGTATTCTAGTGGATGGCAAAATACGAATTCCATTTGAACTAAAGGAATGTACTAAATTGATCTACGAAATTCTGACCATTCTGGGCATGAGGTCAGACGACGACTGGAATTATCTAAATAAAAGTCTTGAGTCAGAATTCAGAATCCACATATTTCGACAATGTGGCAATTATTAGCGGATGATTAACTTAAGACGGTGAGTAGGCTAGAGAGCATTTAAAATTAGCAGAACATGGGATTAAACAGGTAGAAGAAACCAAAAATTCCTAATTTTGCTAGTGGAGATAAAGTGGAACTGATCTGTCCAATGGGAGGTGAAACTTTAAAAGCAAGCTTTATTTAGCCTTATACATTCGAAGATATGTGGAATAAGGTAAACTATTAGATACGAACGCCAGATAGAAAGACATTTCACAGAATATGTAATGTGCGTAATTTTGATAGGAAAGGAAAGCAAAAAGAAAATGTGGTGATTGTAATCTGAGCCGAGTTCAGATTATACTGAATTGGACATTCCTACAGTTAATTTGGGCAAGGAGTAAGTTCTCTAAATTTGTCTGACGTAATTTACTGACTTACCATCTATTCGAAATGACCTGAAAGATTTTTCAAGTCACGTAGAGACATGCGTGTGAGTAAGATGGGAAGTACTAATCTAAGTCAACATCATCGATATGTGAATCATGCTGTTTCTATTTGGATGCATACTTATAGTCGTAAACTCTGAAGTTGTCACAGGTTCAAATCGAGATTGAACTCATGTTTAATAACAACATAATCGAACTCTGTTACAATGACTGCAACTCATACAGAGGAAATTGTGTCAATCACTGCAACTTTCCATCAATGGACTCCATTTTCACTTCTCGCTGTAATAGTAAGACTGTCAACATCACAGAAGACACCTTCCACACCGATTATAATTTCTTCCAATCTCTTCCACCAGAGAGAAGATTCAGAAGCCTGACCGCCACGCCCCAACAGAGTCAAGAACATCTTCTTCTCTACTGTTATTCGTCTGTTGAGTAGTCTCTCTAGTGCCAAATAATGTTGAACTTACAAATGTAATTCTTATTATGGGTAACCCCTGTGCAGCTGTCACCTTGTACCCATCGCTCTGTCTAAGCAACCTATCATCATCATGTCCATGTTTGCTATCACCTGCCTGCACTGGGAGAAAAATAAACAAAACAATTCAGTATGCTTAGATAGATGTGACTTGAGTAAATGGGGAAAAATCTATTAAGCACTTGTGAGATGTATACTGATTACCTATTCATTTTTAGTCACACATTGAAGGAACTCTTGCAGTTTCTATCGGAACTGTTCAATCGACTTCAGGAGACAGGTATGGTGATCAACGTGGCTTTGCGTGAGTTTACAAAAGTACAAGTTGCATTCCTGGGCAGTGTTTTGTACATGGATTGGATGGATGGCAGATCTAGCAAAGTAGACAAACCCAGAAACAATCAAATATTTGGGTTGTTTCCAGCAAATCCAAGAGAGTTGGGAAGGTAGTGCAAAATACTCCTGTGGCACTTTCTTGGATCATTGGAGTCCTCTTTGAGTTTGAAGTGCTCTCTATAAGAATATCTTATTGTGCATGATTAGCAGGTGGATTTTCCAGAGTTGCTCGGGAGGCTTTCAATAACAAAAGATCAGAAGAGATCTACAGCACAAGAACAGGCTCTTCGGACTGTACTAAAAAACAACAAAAAACCTCACTCATTATTCGATAGTATCTGACTGTTCCCTGTCCCTTCATGTCACCATCCAGATGTCTCTTTAATGTGTCCATTGTGCTCGATTCCACCACTCATTCTTCCCAGTGTTTTTCGGGCTCATACCAATCTCTGCATGAGAAGCCTCCCTCGAGCACCCACTTTAAAACGTTTACCACTCACCTTGACCCTGTGCACCTTGCAATTTAAAATTTAAAGCTGCAACATGCTTCTGACTATCAAAGCTACCTATGACTGTCTTAATTATGCGCACCTCTACTATGTCTCCTCGCAGGTTGCATCTTTCCAATGAAATCAATCCGAGACGTTTTAAAGTTTGGTCGCAGCCAACGCCCCGAGATCAGAGAACATGCAAGCGAACGTTCTCTGCATTCTCTCCCAAACATCCACAGCATTTTGGCATTGTGTTCACTCAAAATCCACATAATACTCCATATGGAGTCTATATAGCTGCAACATAGCTGGAAAACTCTTGTATTCCATGCTTCGGCCATTATCTTGACCAGCCATGTTACCATCATTAGGGAACTGTGGACCTGCACGCCCAGATCCGTATGTATGTTAATATCCTAAATGTTGCGACATTTACAGCATAAGTCACATCTAAATTTGATCATCTGACATACATCCCATCGCATTTAATTGGATTACATTCCTTGTGCCATTTCTGTATCCAAGTCGCCAATCTATCCATATCCTCTTGAATCCTTTCACAATCGTTGACACGATCAGCAACTCCACTAATCTTGTTGTCATCTGGATGCCTATTAGTGTAACAACCGACATATTCATACAGATTATTTTTATATACTGCAAACATCAGAGAACCTAATTCTAATCCCTGTGGAACACTGCTAGTTACCATTCTCCATTCTGAAAAGGACCCTTCCACCGCTGCCCTCTATCTTCTGTGACTAAGCCAGATTTGTATCGGTCTCGACAGCTCACCCAGAATCTCATGTGATTTTAATTATCCAATTAATCCACTACATGGGATTTTATGACAATGTCTGACTAAAGTCAATATAAAATGCATCCACGTCCCTTCCCTCATCAATTATCTTTGCCCTTCTGCCCAACAAGTCCATACCGAACCACCGAAGCGCAACCCATCCAGACCCATTCCCTTACATGTACCCCTTCATCTATCACTACGGGTAATTTAGCATGGCCAATTCACCTAACCTGGACATCTTTAGATTGTGGGAGGAAACCGGAGCACCCGAAGGAAACCACGCAGTCACAGGGAGAATGTGCAAACTCCACACAGTCACCTGAGGTGGGAACTAATCCGGGTTTCTGGCGCTGTGAGGCAGCAGTGCTAACCACTGTGCCACCGTGCCGCCCAATGGAGGGGAATTTGCTAAGTCTGTATAAGCAAATTAGGGATTCAGTATGTAGATACTTAACAGAGAAGAAAAAAACTGAACCACTCTTGGGAAATAAGGTGGGGAAGGTGACTGACGTGTCAATAGGGGACAGCTTTAGGGACAGTGACAATAGTTCTCTTAGTTTTAAAAGAGCAATTGAAAAGGATAGACCGATTGTAAGAGTTAAAGTTCTAAATTCAAGAAAAAAACATTTTTGACGGTTTGAGGCAAAAAATTTCAAAAGTAGATTGAGAGCAGATATTCGCAGGGATAGCGATGGTTGGAAGTGGAAAGACTTCAACAAAGAGATCACGAGCGTTGAGAAACAGTATGATACTGCTGGGGTGAAAAGGAATGCTGATACGCAGAGGGAATGATGGATAACGAGAGAAATTGAAGTTTTGGTCGAGAAAAAAAACGAAGGAAACACATATCACTAAAAGACAGCAGGAACAATGAATCCCTAGAAGTATTTAAATGCTGAAGTATTCTTGAGACAAAAATCAGGAGGGCTAAAGCAGGGCATGAAATAGCTTTGGCAAATCGGGAAAAGGAAAATCTAACGAGATTCTCTAAATAAATTGTTGTTAAAAGAATAGATAGGTCCCCTTAAAATTTTCAGTTGTTCATACCACAGTCGAGGATATACAGGGCAACTTACAAAGCATAAATTGGCATACATCCAAAGGACCTGACCAGACGTACTCGAGATTACTGTGGGAAGCTTGGGAAATGATTGTTGGGCCCCTTTCTGAGATTTTTTTCTTTTTTGACATCGATAGACACAGGCGAGGTGCTGAAAGATTGGACGTTGGGTATAAATGGTGCCACCATTTGTGAAAGGTGGTAAAGGTTCATCTGCACTGAAAGTTGGATCATCTAGCAACAGCCCTCGTGAACAGGAGCAGGAAGAGCATCCAGCCTCGGGCACCGAGAAGGAGAAGCATCACTTCAGAGCGTTCATTGCAGCCTGGAAACAGTCACCTGACACGGAAGAGCGGATTATTATGGGCCTGATTTCAAAGGAGTCCTTAAAGTCCAAACGTTGCATTATAGCAATGTTTTCCATTTTCGCCTCTCCACTCACGACAAAAGAGAAGGGAAATACAAACACATTATGGCTAAATTTGATGGTACCAGAGTAAATCTTTTGCGGCCAGAGATGAGCAGGAACAAGTGAAGAGCAGCCTGTGAAGGCAAAGATTGTAAAACCTTACCTTGTGAATTTGAGGCCTGCACTTCGGGACCAGATCTGAGCGGGAGCAGGTGGATAGCAGTCTAGGAATGTAAGGGACTCTGAATCAAAACAGTATCGATTGAGAAGAAAATGAAAAGTGATTCCCAGGACGGCTTCAATTTGATAGGCTCGTAAAGGGTTTGAAATTCATGCGACACTCGCTTCAGCACTGGGGTAGAAGGGCCTTGTTCCAATGAGACAGTCTTCACAAGAACCGTGCTGGGTCCAGAGTTCTAAAGAATTGCATACCGAAAGTTGGAGACAGAGCTTTCCACTAAATGGGTGCGGGAGGGGTTCAGTGATAGGAGAAACTAGAAAACCTGAATTAAAGGAGGGTTAAAGTTTGCAGAAGTGAGGAGAAGTTATTAAATTATGCAGCAGAGAAAGAGTTTTTGGAGATGGTAAGCAATGAAACTTCATGCAACCTGAAAAAAACGAATGACGATGAGAGGAAAGACTGTCATTACAGGATGGAAGATTTTAATTCGGAATGTATACTTTGTGCGGAATAAGGTAAGATAACTTGTGATTCAGATTGAAAGTGGCAGCTATAAGTTGGTTCCCATCATGGAGACATGGCTGTCAGAGGATCAGGATTGGGAGCAGAATATTCAAGGTTCCGCTGCCTTTCGAAAAGATTGGCAGATGTGCAGAAGGTGTGGGGTTGCGTTATGAGCAAGAAATGCAAGTCAATCAATAGTAAGAAATGATGTTTGTTAAGAGAATGTACATTCTGTGTGGGTAGAATTGAGGAATGCAAAGGTAATAAAAAATAACATGTTTGAAGGGCTGTCCAGGCCTCCAAATAGTAGTCAGAAGATGGGCGCTACATGCTCCATGACAAAGAAAAGGTGTGTAGGAAAGGAAAAGTTATAGCGATCATGGGGGATTCCAAAATGCAGGTAGGCTGGGAAAATCAGGTGAGTACTGAATTGCAAGAAAATGAACTTGTGGAATGTCTACAAGATGGCTTTTTGGAGTAGATTTGGTCGAACTCATTGAAGAACAAGCAATATTGGATTTCATGGTGTGCAATGGGACAGACTTGATAAGGGAGCTTAAGGTGAAGGTACACTTAGGAGGCAGTGATTATAATATGATTGAATTTGCTGTGAAATTTTGGAGGGAGAAGACAGATTCAGAGGTAATGCTATCAGAGCAGAATAAAGGCAAATAGAAAGGCCTAAGCCGGGAGCTGGTTACAATTGACTGGGAGATGAGTCTAACAAGAAAGTCAGTGCAACGGCAATGGTAGGAGTTTCTGGAACAGCAGAGATTCATCCCAAGGAAAAAGAAGTGTGTTACAAGGACGATGACGAAAACATGGCTGACGAGGGAAATCAGGGATAGCATAAAACCAAGACAAAGCATGTAATGCAGTGAAGGGCAGTGGGAAACCAGAGGACTGGGAAGCGTACAAAGACCAACAGATGGCAACAAAATATGGAGAGAGAAGACAAAATATGAGATGAAGCTAGCCAGTAATCTTAAGGAAGACCTGAACAGTTTGTTTCGGCATATAAAGGGCAAGGGAAAGATAAAAGTGGAAATTAGGCCGCTAGGACTGACGCAGCAGAGATAATCGTGATGAACAAGACTGAGTGAGAAATGGAATAATCACTTCATTTCAGTTTTCATGATGGAAGACACAAGTAATATCACAAACATGCCAGGGTGTGACAGGGCAGAGCTGATTATGGTGACCATCATGAAGGAGATAGGGGGAGAATAAGTGAATGGTCTGAACTTGGATACATAAACTGCTCGAGATGGACGTCATCCCAGGGTTCTCAGGGAGACAGCTGAAGAGCTACTGCAGGTGATAGCGGCGAACTTTCAGAATTAACTATAATCGAGGAAGCTTAAAAAGGGCGGGAGCTAATGTAAACCCTCGTTTAAAGAGCGTGTTCGGCAAAAGAGAAAGTTACAGATCAATCAGCATAACCTGTGTTATGGGTAAGATCCTGGAATCAATTTTGAAGGATGAGGTTTCTGAAAACTTGGAAGTGTGTGATAACATAGGGCAATGTCGACATGGTTACCTCAAGTGGAGGTCTTGTCTGACACATCTTTCAGAATCTTTGAAGAATTAACGAGCAAGTTAGATCAAGGAGATCAAATGAATGCGATTCAATGGCCTTCAAGAATGCCTGTATCAAGGTGTTGCAAAGGAGGTTATTGAGTGAGGCAAGGTTTCACTGTGTCAGAGGCAAGGTAGTAGCATGAATAGAACCTTGGTTGTCTTGAACCAAGCAGAGAGTTGGTAAAAAAAAAAAAGGCCTTTCTCAGGATGGCAGCCGACGACAAATGGTGTTCTGCAAAGGTCAGTGTGGGCCCACAAACTTTTACTTTATACATTAATGATTAGGTGGAAGGAACTGATGGCATTTTGAATAGATTTGCAGGCAAAAGTAACACATGTGGAGGAACAGGTAGTAATTAAAAGACAGAGAGGCTGCGGAAGGCTTTGCGCCATGGAGTACAGTGTGGGAAAATGTGAGGTCCTGCACTTTGGTAGGATGAATAGAGTATGGACTATTTTGAAATGGTGAAAAGTTTAGAAGTCCGAATTGCAAAAAGAATTGGGAGTTTGAGTCCAGGATTCTCGGGAGGTATAGTTGCAATTTGAGTTAATAATTAGGAAGGCAAAAGCAGTGATGGCATGTATTTTGATTAACTTTGAATATAAAAGCAGGGAAGTGATTCTGAGCCGTTATAAGGGTCTGGTCAGACCAATTTGGAGCATTGTGTGCAGTTTTAGGTCCCAGATATCAGGAACGATGTACTGACACTGAACCGTGTTCAGAGTAGGTTCACGAGAATTTTCGCAGGAATGAAAAGCTTCACCTATGGGGGGCGTTTGAGGTGTCTGGGTTTACCCTCGACAGAGCTTTGTATTATGAAGGAGAATCTGATTAAGAATACCGAATACTGAATGCCCAAACAGAGAGGATTTTGTGAAGCTGCATCAATTTATAGGAAAGACTAGGACTCGCGTAAATACCCTAAGTGAGGTGAAGATATTTTATAACGGTGATAAGGAGAAATATTTCAGACAGTTGAAAAATATATCAGCCATGATTGAATGGTGTAGCAGACTCAGTGGACTGAATGGTTTACTTCCTGATTGTAGGTTTATATGGTCTTTGGTCTTATGGTAAGGAAAATGCGGGGAAGTATAGACCAATGAGCCTGACATCGGTGGTGGGTAAGTTGTTGCAGGGAATCCTGAGGGATAGTAATTACATGTGCTTGGAAAGGCAAGGACTGATTGCGAATCGTCAACACAGCGTTGTGCGTTGGAAACCTTGAGTCATTAAGTTGGTAGAGATTTTTGAAGACGTAGCAAAGAGTATTGATGAGGGCAGAGCTGTCGATCTGATATGAAGAGACTTCCGTGAGTCATTCAACAAGGTTCTTCATGATTGTTTGTTTAGCAGGGTTATATCACATGGAATACCGGGAGGGGGGACTGAGTGGACACACAACTGTCTCGAAAGAAAAAGACAGAGGTGCTGTTCAGACTGGAGACCTGTGACCAGTGGTGTGCCGCAAAGATCAGTGCTGAGTCCACTTTCTTTTTGTAATTTACATAAACGATCTGGGTGTAAACATAGGAGATATGGTTATAGGTTTGCAGAGGTCAACAGAATTGGAGGTGTAGTGGTCAGCGAAGATGTTTAGCACAGAGTACAATGGGATCTCGATTAGATGGACCTTTAGGTCAATGAGTGACATGTGTAGAAAATTTAGATAGGTGTGACTTGCTGTATTTTGGAAAGGCAGTTCCGGCAGGAACAATACAGTTAAAGGCAAGGTCCTAGAGAGTGATACTGAACAAACAGACCTTGGATTCAAGCTTGATAGTTCCTTGAAAGTGTTGTCGTAGGAAAATAGTATCGTGAAGACGGCTTTTGGAACGCTTGCATTTATTGGTCACTTCATTGAGGTCATGTTGCGGCTGGACAGGACATTGGTTAAGCCACCTTTGAAATATTACATTCAGTTTTTGTCTCTGTCCGACAGGAATAATGTTGTGAAACATGACAGCATGTTGGCAGGGTTGGTGAATTTGAGCTATAGGCAGAGGCTGAATAGTTTGGGGCTGTTTTGCTTGTAGAGTCAGAGGCTGATGGGTGACGTTATTAAGGTTCATTAAATAATGAGGGGACACGGATAGGGTAAATACAAGAGTAAATGGTTTTTTGGTTGGTGTTTCCATAACTAGAGGGCGTAGATTTAGGGGGACAGGGGAAGATTTAAAATTATACTAATGCCAACTTTCTACACACAGCAGCTGAATCGCCTGCCACGTAAACAGATTGAGGCTGGTGGAACTGCAACTTTTAAAAGGCATCTCGACTGGTAGATGAATAGCATGGCTTCGGAGGGATATGAAACAAATACTTGCCAACTGGACTGGATTAATCTAAGTTCGGCATGGATGAATTGGAACAAAGGGTCTACTTCCATGCTATACAGCTCGCTGATTCAATGGTATTGAAAGAATGCCCCATGGGATGTTCAAACAAACGTTATTTGGGGGGTTTCCCACATCATCCAGAATAGGGCAACTCCACTTTTTCTGAAATTTACATGGTATTGTTGCTCCATTAACTGACTTATTAAAGAGACGCATATGATTGCAGTGGATGGCAGACAGTCGGAATGCACTTGACAGTGTGTAAGCTGTGTTAGACACTGACCCAGTGTTACCCAGTCCTAATTGGCTCAGTTGGCTATTGCTGCGAGTACGTGGGCCCCGGAGCTATACTCTTGCAAAAAATCAATGAGAAGATAGAAAACCGTGTTTGGTACCTTTTCCAGAAAACAGAATAATCATCAGCAGAAATATTCCACAACTGAGTTGATGAATTTGAGCTTGGTTTGTCGTTACATTTCAATATTTATATTGCCAGCAAACCGTCTCATTCAAATGGAAATACTGATCATAACCCCTTATGCATTTGGAAATTTTATAGACAGAAAAAAAAACAGAGTGTTTAAATGGGGCTTATCGTTAAAGCTAATTAAATTGAAAATAGTACACGTGGCAGGACGAGAAAATGTAATGCCACTGTGTTGTCTGCATTTTAAGAAGAAAAGTAAGAGGTTGGTCGCTGGAATGCAAAAAAAATGTAGTAGTATATATTTGCATGCTGAGAATCAAGGTAATGTATTGCAGCATATGAACAGCATAAGACTATGGGCTTTTAAAAATGAGATCATCTTTGTGTATTGATTTTTCTTAAAAGGCGAATATCTTAAAGAGACGTGTTCTGTCCTGGATTCTTCTAAAGAAAGACTGCGGGATAGGTGACGCGTTGTCTATGAGAAGACAAACACTGATCAGGCCTTGTTTTTTGTTTAAAAGTACAACAACAGAAGCAGCCTGGATGGATATAGTCCACCTCTGAACGAACAAGGACTTTTAGGTAACTTTCCACAGCTGAGAATCTCAGCAGGGATGGACGACAGCGAATCTCCCTCAGCCACTTTAATTGTTCTCTAAGTTTTCTGTCAGTTATGTTTCTCGATTTAACTTCCATTTGGATTGGAAAAGCGCATGTTAGAGAGTCCGTTTTAATGAATTTGTTTTCTTTTTGCCAAAGTGCAATAGTGTGATGTTACTATATTCGATCAGTTCCTTTTCAGTAATAATGTAAACTCGTGTTCTGATAATCTTTTCAACAAAGTTAGGTTATTCCAAGCTCATTTTATGTTGTATTTAAAATTGTAGTGTTTAAATAAATTGTGCTTTGCTTAACGCCCAGTGGTTCGACCAATCAAACAGCATCCTGAACAAAATACCTTGCATTTACCTTTAAAATATGAAAGATTTGGGTATCGGCAACGTTCTGAATATATATTGAGGGGTTTGCTCTGGTTTATAAAACTTGGGACATATATTCACTTTTTATCGGATAATTATGTAATGGAGAACTAGCTGAAATATCGGGTTTGACAGAAGAGAGCGTTTGGCAAGAGTGAAATGTTGGAGGCTCCAGTCAAAAGAATGCCACATAAAATAAATGGGCAAAAGTGAGGTCGGCAAATGCTGGAAACCAGAGTTTAGATAAGAGTGGTGCTGGAAATGCACAGCAGGTCAGGCAGCATCCGAGGATCAGGAAAATCGATGTTTCTGGCAAAAATGCAGAAATTGCTGGCAACGTTTACCAGGTCTGGCAGCATTGCAAAGAGAAATCAAAATTAACGTTTATAGTCTAGTGACCCTTCCTCGGAACCGGACTGGAAACTTTAACTCTTATTTCTCTTCAAGCACATGTGAATATTTACACATCTACACAAACACAAAGAGAAAATCAGGCACACAGGAGAACAGTCATTTCTTTGAGAGAGCGAATAAAGGGATAAGTAGTGAGGTGCAAAAAGCATGAAAATGGGGTTGAAAAGGATTGCAGCGATTATGAAGTGACACAGCAATCTCCGTGTGCCGAAAGACCTAATCCTAGTGCAATTTCTTATACTGTTACCATCATATTTGTCTTCCCACGAGTTCAGCGTCGGTTGAATTTAATAAGCATTTATTTGGAGAGAGAAAGTGGAAAAGTGGACAGATTTGTGGAGCTGGATGGTTTATAACAATTCCAAATCACTGTTGCCTTGTGTCTCAAAAGTGTGGTAGTGGTATTCCGGGTAACGCATTTTGCGACTAAGGGGCTTTCCATTTAACACGGAGACAGGGAGATTGCGTTCTGTTTAGGATTCTACGACCTGTTGTATTCTCATTCCCAAGGAACCGTGAACACTGGGTTAGTGAAAGCATTCAAGCTTCAGTTTATCACAAAGCTTTCCCATTTTTAAAAGCTGATCATTTTCTCAAGGACATTGTCTCCTTGTTTTTTTTTCAGAGGGGTCATAAAACTGTCCCGAATCAGAACCGACTAGTTTGGTACAGCGATTCCAGGGCATTGAGAGTTCTTTTTATTCACGTGTAAACTGATGATACTTCAGGCCAAAGTGGGCATGTCTTGGAAGTGACCTCTGGAATGCAAGTGGAGTGGTCAGCACTCAGCTGATCAGTTCAGTCCAGAACTAATCAGGAGTTCTGCTGTGTGGAAACAGGCTGTAAACCTCTCTCTCTCTCTACCCTTCAAACTTCATACATAAATGTATGCATTTATTCCATTTGTACTGGATTTTAAGTGTGTTTGCTTATTGGGACTGCTGTGTATATTAGGAACAACATAATTAACTTTAGTTTCGATAGACTGAGTTCTGTAGGGGCTCTTTATTCTGTTCTTTGTGGTTCATTGTGAATTTTGTGAAGACATTTCTGCCTGTTTTAAAACATGGTAGTCAACCTAGCTAACTCACACCGCGTAATATTCACTGTACACTTACCGAAACAAATTGCAAAGTTATTGTCGAGGTTGCCTGCTTCAGAATGTTTTGAGTGTTCTGGCCTAGTCTATAGCATATTGGCGATTCTATGCGGGACATTGAACAGTGGTAATTGGTAAGTGTTAGTGACTTTATTTCGGATGTTCGTTTGGTTGGGTGGACAAAGCTTGGAATCGCTCTGGCGCTTCCAGTCGCCAATTGTTTCTTGAAAGTGGACTAAGTGACTTTGAATGGTATACAAAAGTTGAATAAGATCAAGCTGCAAGAATTAGCAGAATACCTGGGATTGCACCTGCTTATTTCTGAGAGTAAATGAAAGATAATTACACCAGTAACTCAGCATTTAAACTTACCGGAAAAACCACCAGAATGCATGGAGAATACAACAATTCAATTGCAAATGAAGGAGCTTGAATTAGAGGTGAGAGATAATGAAAGGGCAGCAGAAATTATTCAGTTGGAATTACGAGTAAAAGCAGAAGAAAGAGAAAAAGAGATAGCAGCGGAAAAGAGAGAAAAAGAGAGCAGCAGCAGAAGAGAAAGAAAAGGGAGAACGTTTGATCTTCAGTCAGTGACGCTTAAAACGGAAAGTTTGATTAAAAGGCTGGAGATAAAAGCTGAAGATAACCTTAGCGAGGATTTAGTGAGAACTCATGTGGAAGTGTAGAGTTAAAATGGCAAGGTTATCAACTGAAGTGGCTGATGATTATGAGCTGGTCCATAAAACATGATTTGTCTTCCAGAATCAATTTCAGTCAAGAGGGACATAAATTGGGGCAAAGAGAAATCCTTACGTTGAAAGTGAAAGGTAGATCTCAGTGAATATTGCAAGGATAACTTCACACAGTGTGAGAAAGAAACCTTTTGTGGAACGAAGAAGTTAAAACGCTCTTGTGTTTTCATTGACATAAAATGGGCTACACGAAATCACTGGGTTATTGGTCCTGAAAAACCGGGAAAGACTGGGAATTTTGTTGGACGAGTAACAAAGATCACAAGGGAAGTTGGACAACTGTCTCAGAGTGTACAAAGTGATCAGAGGTTGATGAAGGATGAAGTACCAGATTTGCTTACAAATATATATGCAGGGATAAAGTTCATTCACAAAGGCCAGGTGGAGCAGGTAAATAGGTGACAATATAAAGTACACAGGATCATCACTGCCTGAAGAGCTGAAGCATGAGGAGATGTTTTCTCCTGAAGGACTATTGCCATAAATGTACTCGCAACATGAATTTATGCTGAGACAAAAAGGTTCTGAATTATGTGAAGTGAGGTCAGAGAGTCCAAAGAAGAGTGGATAATGTTTGGCCGGAGTACTAGACAAACTCTCAGCTCCAGAAATACAAATTGCCCTTGCAAATGATTTCGCTGATTCACTGGTATGCGTGCTGCCTACTATAATTGAAATGCCAATGCAGACGCAGGGAACCTGAAGAAATGAAGGGGGTTTATGCATAAATGTTCCCAAATAGTGCGATCACAGGATAACTGAGGCACAAGCTGATGCAGTAGAAACCAAAAGGTAGAGAAATGGAAGTTGACACAGCTTTGTACGAGGCTTCTGTTGATCAGATAAGTGGGGCACATTACGCGTATTGAGTTACAGAAGAAAATTGAGAATTTAAAACAATTATATCAAAAGACATATAGAAGGAGAGAGTGAATGCATCCCTGTGTGTTATTACTTATAAAATTATTTCTTAATAAGGAAATGGAGACGACCACGCAATCAAGCAAATGACAACTGTGCAGAGATTCAGAAAATTGCATTGCCAGTAGGGTCTAGAAAGGAGATGCTGAGAGTGGCGCATGAGCTACCGCTTGGAGGTCATTCAGGGGTGATGAAAACTCAGGCTAAAATACAACGACATTTGTACTCACCTGGACGACACATGGACGTAGTTGAATTTTGCCAGACGTGACATAAGTGTCAGCTAGTCAGAAAACCACATACAGTAATAACATCTGCACCTTTAATACCACTTCCAGCATTTGAAGAACCTTATACCAATGTCTTTACTGATTGTGTAGGTCCGCTACCTCAAATAAAAAAGTGGGAATATGTATTTATTGATAATAATGGATGTGTCAACTAAATTTCCAGAGGCAATCCCATTACACAACAACAGAGCTAAAAGGGTTGCGGAAGAATTATTTTTTTGTTGTTTACGAGATACGGACAGCCAGTAGAAATCTAGCCAGATCAAGGAGCAAAATTCACATGCAAGCTATTCAGAGGTGGTTATGGATTACTTGGGTGTAAAGCAGTTCAAATCTCCTGCATACCAGTCAGAATCGCAGGGAGTGCTAGAGTGATGGCAACAAACAAGAAAGACCACAATGTGCGCTTACAGTCAGGATTAACCAGATGATTGGGACAAGGGAGTTCCTTTGTCCTTCTTGTGATGATACGAGCACCAAATGAATTGAAAAATTCAGCGTACTTGAATTAATTTTAGAGCATGAATAAAGAGAACCATTAAAATTGATTAAGGAGAAATTAATAATTCAGAATTTAGAGACCCTCCATTTGGGCTATGTTTCAAATTTTAGAGAACGACTAAATAAAGCTGGAGAGTTGGATAAACAGCATTTAAAAATATTGCAGCATTCAAGGAAACAGGAAGCGGATAAGAAATCAAAAATTTGTAATTTTGCAATTGGTCAATCAACAAGCACATCGACCTGGACCCAATATACCGGCCACTGCAGCGGACAGCTGGAACTGACAGCCGGAAGCGGCAGATTGAAACCACTATAAATGCCAAAGGAAAGATCACAGAAGCGTTTCACAGGAGGCTCCCAAGCACTGAGGATGTCACCTAGACAGGGGACGAAACGTCTGCACCACAAATTCCCAGCTCGGCGAACAGAACCACAACATATTATTCTATTCGTGAGTGAAAGCAGAAGAAAATAATTCGTTTAGCACATCTCTAATCTCCACAGGCTCAACACACAAACTTCTTTGACTCGCCCTCTTCCTACTCGAGTCATCTTAATATTCCTCATATACCTATTAAAAACTTTAGGATTCTCCATTACTCTACCTGCTGAAGATTGCTCATGTCCCCTCCTTGCTCTTCTTAACTCTATCTCCAAGTGCTTCCCCGTTTTCTGTAACTCTCCATCGCCTCATCTGAACCATCTGACATCAAGTCAAATAAGCCTCTCTGCTTCGCTTTAGAAGAGATGCAATTACGTTAGGAAACCTCTTAAACATCATCACTTCCTCCTTACCTGTCAGGGATTGCCTATCAGGGACACAGATTATCTATTCCTTCATGCAGCTCCAAGTTTCGATTGTCCTGATCCCATGTATTTTGTAACCCCACTCTATTCTTCCCAACTCTTGTGCAATCGTATTATAATTGCCATTTCCACGTCTATAATTCTTGCCCTGTGGCATTTATCTACCCCTTTCGATCGCTAAACTAAACGTAACCAAATAGTTGTCACTCTCTCCAAGTGTTCACCTACCACTAAGTCAAATACCTGACTTGGTTCTTTACCAATTTATTCAAAGTTGTGTCAGTAGGTATTTGACAGAGAATTGAGTCAAGTAGAATGCACTACAGACAGCAAAGTCAGGCTGAGACCAGATCAGCCATGCTTTTAGTGTTTGGTGGAGCAGGGGACAAAGTGCCTATGTACCTACTGAAGTTCCGCAGTCCGATGTACCTTGTTCCAATCGGCCACTCAAATCTGCTACACAGTAGTAGTTGGAGACCACTTGCTCCTTTTACCTGGTGCAGAGAAACAGATGAGACTATTCAGGCCATTGAAGACTGTCAGACATTGTTTGCTGTGTGTTGGAATTTTTTTTGTGAAAATAAAGAGGAGGTCAACAAGAAACAGCCACTTATTTTATCTTTACAGGACGTCCCCTGTTTCTGTGTTCGTCATGTTGTAGATGCAGATTTACTGTGAATAGAGACTGCATACCGTACCCAGAGATGGCTCACAAAATTCTCTGGACTCCCTGACTGCAACGTTCTATAAAAAAGATTCTAAGGAAGTAAGTTTCCAGTAAGTTTCCAATAAAAGAAGCCCCTTAAGCCTGTCTTTCACTTCAATACGATCTGCTCTAGGCCGAATATCCACTTTCATGCCCAATTCTTTGCTGCCCTCAACCCTCTGACATATAGAAACTAATCAACTTCTCTCTTCCAAACATTTATATGATCGAATTCCCCTAACTCTCTGGAATCCACTGATTCCGACAGTCACTACTCTGCGTGAGAAGGAAAAGTTCCCACACGTACACAGTGAACAATTGACATGAACAAGACATAAGAGCACAAGCTAAGAGTGACGGCCCCTGATATCAAGACAGTATTACACTGCGAATGGTCTCAAGGAATGCGAACAAAATTGAATTTAAAGGGAATGAGTTGTGTACTCTCCCTGATTGGCGTTATTCAGTGCACAAAGGAAGGTGCTTGTCGATGGTGGATATGGACTAGTCCAGACACCCTCAAAATACTTTCGGAAGGTAGCACAGGTGGTAACAATTTTATTTTGAAGATATATGTAAAGGAAATGCTCTTGGTGTGATGCGACTGGTCAAACTATCCGAAGTTAAAATAAGCAAAATTTATTTAAACACTACTGGTAAAATGCAAACAAAAGAAGAAATTAGAAGAACATAACTGTTGGAAAACGTAAGCTAATAATAGATTTATCCACTCCAATATAATAACCTTCACAAGCATATCTCTTTGGAAAAAGGAACATTCAGATATATCCTTACATGTAGTCCTTCACTCCAGGAGGAATAGAAACATCGAGAGTTTTCAGGGCAGCTTTCTGTCATTCACTGAAGATTTCAGTTCCTCTTGACATCAAACAGATTCTGACTGGAAAACCAAACAAAAGTCTAGAATGCCTATCTGTGAAAATTGGCCACGCCTATCCAGACTGCTTCTATTTTTTTTTAGTCAAACAAAAACCTAAAATGTGCTGTTTAGTTACATCGCACTCAGTAGATAGATCCACATCACGCCTTTGCAATCTCTCTTCAAATATAATAAAAACAAGACAAAATAAACATTTAAAGTGATGTTAATATCACATGGCGGGCATCATTCACCCAAGTGCCAGACCATATCTGTGAGGGATCCTCAGGGTCGGTTTTTCAGCACAAATATCTTCAGCTAATTCATTAATGCGTTTCCTCCATCATAAGATTGGAAGTGTCGATGTTCACTGAAGATTGCATAATGTTCAGAACAATGCGTCACCCCTCAGCTCCTGAAGCAATCTGCAAACACGTGCAGCACCTGGACAGTATTCAATATCACTCTCTGAACCATAGACCTCTCTACATCCTGATGCTGTGTTCTTCCAGCATCCTGCCTGTCTACTTAGGATTCCAGCATCTGCATATTTTCTTGACTCGAGTTGAAATGTGGGTAACATTCATACAACAGGACTGCTTGATGCTGCACATTTCCATGGTACAAAAAACGCATCTATTTCACCACCTCAAGCTAGTTTCACAGGAATACAAGGAACCATTCCGTCTACTGAAACTGGTAGATAACATGAGGGACAGCGCATTCAGTCCGTCCTCCTTATTACTGAAGACATCAAGTGGTATGGTCAGCACACTGAGCTATTCAACAGGAATCAAGGGTTGCCCAACCAGCACCTTCAACCTCTTCCATGGGACCCAGACTAAACAGTCCTCGAGAAAATAACACAGGAACAGGAAAAGACCATTCAATTCCTCAAACCGCTTCAGGAGAAATAGGACGAAGTCATTGTTGCTCCAACATGAAAAAACAACGAAACAGAGACTGTACAGATCGAGTGATCCATGTTGTTCCTTCTGGCTCCATTGCCAATGGTACACTTGTGCTGCTTTTGTGTGGTTTTGTTGACCGTAAGGAGGGAAAGTGCATGTTTGTGCCAATCTCAAGGAGGCGAATTCAATCTCCAAAAAGACAGACTGGTTACAATATGGAAATAAGCAGCTGGTGGGAATGGCTAATTCTTTCAGAATAACGCATTGTAATTGCTGACAGACCTATGAACAACCTGACGTTCAGTGCAGGTCATACACTAACGACACCTTGAGGTGCTGAGGGTTTAGTCAGAGTCTGGAGTTCTCTCTTAACCAACACAAAGTAAACTAGAGTGAAATACGTGTTATAGGGAAAATATGTGAAATTCCTCACACAATCAATACTTTTTTTGAACATAATGACTGTTGGTCCTTAACACTCAGGTTTAAATATAAAGACCTCATATTCTCTCACAGCCCGTCAGATTAAACATTCATTTCATTGACGCTCTCCTGATCATGGTGTCATCTTTCGGATTAGACTGGTGAAACTATTTGCACTCTGTCTGTGGAATGGCATTATTTTTATAAAGGAGATAAAATCTGTCTCCTACGACCCAGCACTGTCTCAATCACACTCTTCAACTGCAAGAAGGTGTCTTTACTCCTGTACTTGAAACATTTTTGAACGAAGAACAACATATCATTTACAGTTCTGATTTCTTGCTATACCGTGTGAATTCTGTTAGCTACTCATAGTCAAGGAGATCCAAGCCATTCTTTTACAATAATGCTTCCAAACCACTCATCTCCGACTAAAAAATGAAAATGATAAGGATTGTATTTGATGCCAACATCCCAACCATTTCTTTGCTTTTAGAATAGCAGTTCGCCAAGCCCAGATATATGTGACATCTTCAGTCCAGAGCAGGACCCTACACTCTCTCTTCAGTCAATTACTCAGTTTTAATCCATGTAGCATATTCCCATCTTACACAAAGCCTCTAGTTTTGTTCACTTACCTGTATGCAACCAAGTAAAAAGAGTTAAAAAAATCCCACTTGCTCTCATTCGTCGATGTCATAAGCAGCATGCTCGACAAATTTCTGCAGTTTTATCAAAGATGATTTCCTTTTCCTGAAGCTGGTCTGACTCTACCAAATCATATCATTATTCTCCAATCATAGTTATCAAAACAAAGTTAATATTTTCCTCACAACTGACAATGAGTTAGACATGATTCAGTTTTCCAGGGTCCTTCTCCGCCCTGTTTTATATATTTGCAATCACAAAAGCTATCCTCCAGTCTACTGGAACCTTTACCCGAAACTAAGGAGATTTCACAAACTTTGACTTCCCTCAATAATCAGGGATGTGGCCCATAGAATGATGAATCTGACTGGACAGAAGAAGATGACCTACCCTTCCTGTCCACACCGGCTCCTAAAAGAACTAGTCAGTAAACTTACTTCACCAGCCTTACGTCCATAGCTATCGAAACGCATCACTCATCTAGTGCATAACCTTACCAGCTTTCAATGCAGTGGACTTTTCGAGTAATTAAACTTTATTACTTCTAATTTCCGGCAGTCCCTCATTCTCACTGGTGACCCTGTCTCCACATATTTCGGGAAGATTTTCAATTCCTTCTTCTGTGGAGATAGAACTAATGTATTCGCCTCACCGGGCACCGTTAGCTTCTTTCACCTCTTAAGTACGTTAGAGGATGGCACTTTTGCACATGATCGACATGTCACACTCTCCTGCCTGGAAAGTTTCAAAATCGAAACAACTTGCTTTATAGTCAGTGTGGCCACAGTTCTCTCCCTGTGTCATCCTACAGGAGGTTAAACTGCTCGATGAGCTCGACATTACCGAAACAAACTGGCTTCAGAATTTGCACCTGGAGTGGATAGAGTATTGGAAAATGTTCCAGCAAATTCCAGAGAAGAGAGTGCAGTGCCCTCCGCCTCCCTATTTGGCAGGTTCCGTTCATACAGTTTTGGTTCCACTTGTTACCCATTTTGTAAACCAAGATACAGTGGCCATACCTTGACCAGAGTGTCGGGACCAGACCCTGAGGTGTCCTTAATGAATGCAGCAGCCGACAATACAAACTTGACAGAATTATTGACAGAACCTTCCCTGAATTTGCAATGACAGGTAAAAACAAATTCGTTCATATTTGGTGCAGCGACTCATTATACAAAATGTCTTCCTGTCCTCAGTTTTGGTTTTCCTGGCAGATATACCACAAGATCTCTCTGCAGTCCAGATGATGAGAAATATTCACATCTCTGCGTTGCATAGAAATAAAAGACAATGCCAATGCACAAATTGTTGTAACTCAATTACAACAACACCAACATCATTATTGCCTGAAACGTTGAATGACGTTGTTGGGGAGACGATGGCCACGCGGTCTTATCTTCATTTCATTAACCAAGGGACCCAAGGAATGACCCACTCTGCAGTTTCCAGTCCTGCCAATGCAGGGTGTGTAATTTGATTTCTTTAAATATCAGGGATCAAGCATCTAATGAAGCCTTTTGCGATTGTCAGGAAAAGTCAGTCTCACACACTAGTATTCATCAGGAAACGTAAAAGGCCATCTGCACTTGGTGTGACCTACATTTGACACCAGACCCACAACATGTTGTTGATTCTCGACTGCCTTTTGAAATGGTGAAGTCAGCCGCTTATTCCTTTAAGTCGCTACAAGTCACAAAGAAAAGAAACCAGACGGAGGTAGCCAGTGTTAACTTGCCGCATGTAAACTATAACAGTTTCAGGCGGTCTTTCATTAACAACTTCTCATTGTCAACTTGGAAAGAGACGTAAATGCTGCCCGCGCCAAAGACATTGACGTTCCATTAACAAATAAAAGACATGCTGATACTCATGGAAGAGGGACTGAGGGGATATTACTCATCTTTTGAAGGAAGTTAGGCGAAATAAAGAGGGATATATGCATCATTCTGGCCATGATATTCAGGAACATACGAAAAGGAGAGAAAAAAGTTTATTCTCACATTTTATTCCCATCCCACCTGATCATCAACAATGTCTTGCTTCGCGTTTCTCTCTCTCTCTCTCTCTTTCTCCATCTATTCAACTCACTCCTTCTCCCTTTCAAAATAAGCTTTCCTGTCGTCAACATCAATCATACTGTTTCTCAGCTGCATTCAGTGCTGATGTATGGCTGGTGGATTCGAAATGTTAACTTTATTTTTTCCCTCCACAGAGGTAGCAAAATATGACCAATAATCCCAGCACTTAGTTTTTTTTTATGTCTCAGACATCGAACGTCTTTGTTTGTTTGATTTAAACTTTAATTTTGTTATTTCATGAGATGGTTGAATTGTTCTCAAGTGCAATATTTGCTGACCATCATTAATTGCTCTTGACTGTAAGGCCATTCCACAAGGCAGTACAGTGCCCAGCAAGTTGTTGTGGTTTCGAAATCACACTTCATCTCGATCAAGTAGTAATGGTAGTTCTCTTCACCAAAGAACTTAAGTGCAACAGATGGACATTTAGAGAAAATGCTGCTGGTTTTATGTTGGCTGTTAGTGAAATCCGTTTCTAATTAAAATTTCTATCCATTTGAGTTTGGGTTCTGCCACCAGCTGCGGTAGTAATTGAAACATTCTCTTTCGTGTAATTATTGTGACACTGAGTTCCCTGTCCAGCGATATTGCTACTCTGGCACCATGGCCCGATCATCAGGTAACTTTGGAGATGAGAACCAGTTTGTGGTTGAAATACATGTAATTGGAAATGTGGCTGGAAAAAAAGCCAGAAACGTAGAATCTGAATTTTACTGTGGAATCGATCTTTTTTTTATTCAGTAATAGCACCGACACGTAATTTAGACTGGGAATGTTGTAAAGCTGGCAGTAAACGGGTTTGGTGATGGAGAGAACAGTTCAGAGCAACAAGCGGCCTTGAGGTTGTGAACGGTCTCGTTCACAATAAAATTGTGAATGAGCTGTGGAGTTGGTAATTGAAAGTGCAACAATAGTTTCCATCTTTGCCAAATATCAACAGAAAAAATAGCAACATGTTGCATGGATTGAGATAGAGACTTACCAGGAACACCAACAATAGCCAAAATAGGATAGTAACCCAACTGAATAATCAGCAGTACACCGAATGTCTGCCATGGTAATGATGACCAAGGCGAGAAAAGAAAATAAAGACCCGAGGATAAACCCTTGTCCATTGTTGTAACATTCCAGTCTGTCGTTCTTAGATTTTGACTCATTGTTGGAACATTCCAACACAATAATCTCAGGTTCTCATCTGTTGTTGTGACATTCCATTCAATTATTCCCCAGATTTGTATCTCTCCTCTCCTTGTCTCGGCAGCTACTTATCCCTGTTGGTATCGGAAATGAAGCATCTGCTGATCCAATGGGTTAGCGTATTGCATGAATCCCCTTACTAATAGAAAAGAGAAAGCCTCCAGTGACACAATTAGAATCCATGGTGACGATTTCAATCATAGTCACTGAACAAATAGGTCCAGTTAACTCCATTGCATATAGCACTTTCATTTTAGAATAGTAACTGGATTCGATAGTATGTTGACATTGCTGGCTCCTTTGTCTTATCTACCACCGCCAATTGTTCTAGCGAAGTCAGTTGTCAGGGAGAAAGATGGATGCTTTCTTTTCACAGGCGAAATAATTTTGCTGTGTTGTCCATGTAAAATGCTACAACAAACAGCCTCCGTCAAACTGAGGATTTTTATTGTGTTGGTTACTCTTCCACTTGAACAACCGCCAGCCAACACAGAGTATAGTTGCCCTGAGCTCACAAAGGAATTATGGATTTGACTCGACGTTCCTCTCAGGGCTGTATTAAGGGAACCTTACAAGTTCAACACACAATGCACTTCAGTTATTTTTAATAACATAGAAAATAGAACAGCTAAGTACACGCCTTCGGCTCTGGATGTTGTTCGTGCATTTTATCCTGCTCTAAGTTCAGACGAAGCGACATACCCTTGATTGCACTAACTCCACGTGCAATCCAGAAATCTCTTAAATGTCACTATTTGACAGTACTACCAGTGCCAGCATTGCATTCCACCCACGCATCACTCTCTGTGTAAATAACCTACCAATGATATCTTTCCTAAACCTTACTCTAATTACCTTAAAATTATGAATCCGACTACCTCCGACTCCAGGCACAAGTTCCCTCCACTATCCCTGATCCGGCCTAACCGCATTCAAGCCATCCCATTCTTCCTCACATAAGTGTACAATACTTTTTAATTTTCATGAATCCTACTCACTGAACGTTTTACATGCCCCCTTTAAGCTCTCCTCCGCCACGCAATGCCATGTGTCCGATCTCTCATTTCTGTGATAGTGATCACAACTCCATGGCTTATACTATACTCATGGAGAGTGATACGAGCAGACAGTATAGAAAAGACTTATTTGTTGGACATGTGATTACAATGCAGTTCGGCAAGAACTGGGGCACTTAAATTGTGAACAGATGTTCTCAGTGAAATGCATGATAGAAATGTGGAGGTTGTTACGGAAGTTCTCGCTGATAGTGTGGAAAACGTTTCTCCCACTGAGGCCAGCAAATAACGTTTGGTTGAAAGACATTGGGTGACAATTGTGGGACATCTCGACAAGAGTAAAATGGAAGTTTTCTTAAGATTGAGAAGGCAAGGATCAGATAGGGCTTTAGAGGATTACAAGGTAGCCAATAAGGAACTGAAGTTTGGACTGAGGAAAGCTAGAACGGAGAAAGAAAATGACGTAGCAACTCGGATTAAGGAAAAACCTGAGGCGTTCTACCCTTACAGGAGGAACAAGAGGATGGTCAGAGTGAAGGAAGGGCCAATCTGGGATACTGGAGAGAACTTGCTCCTGGCATTCGAAGATGTACGGGTGGTCCTCAATGAACACTTTACTTCAGTATTCACTACTGGAAGGTACGTTGAAGTTTGTGAGTAGAGGGGGAAACAGACTGATATATTTCAACAGTTTGATATTCGGAAGAAGGATGTACTGACAATTTTGAGAAGCAAATAGATACAAAATCTTCTGGGTCAGGCAGGATATGATCTGGGCTACTAGAGGAAGCGAGTAGGGAGATTGCTGTGACATTGGCAATAATCTTTGCTTCCTCTCTGTACACTGGGGTAGTGAGAGCTGTTTGGAGGGAGAAAAAATTTATTCCCATGATCAAGAAGTGAAGTAGGCATAATAACGTAAATTACAGACCAATCAAACTTAGGTCAGTGATAGCAAAGTATTGGAGGGGATTAGGTTTGTCAGAATTTATGGTTACTTGCAAATCCATACTTAGATTAGAGATAGTCAGCATGGATTTGTGCTGGGCAGGCCTGATTGATTTTTTTGAGGATGGACAAATCGCGATGATGACGGTAAAGCAGTGCATGTGCTGTACATGGATTTCAGCAGGACATTTGAAAAGCTTCCCCATGACAGGCACATTCAGACTGTAACTAGGTATGGGATACAGGGAGACATGTCTGTATTAGTACAGAATTGGCTGGCCCATAGAAGACAGAGTGCGGTGGTAGATGCAAAGTTTTCAGCCTGGAACACGGTGACTAATGGTGTTCCGCAGGGATGGGTTCTGGAACTTCTGCTCTTTGTGATTTTTATAAATGACCTGAAAGGTGATGTAGAAGGATTGGTTAGTAAGTTGCTGATGCCACAATGGTTGGTTGACTTTTGGATCATGTGGAGGGCTGTTGTAGGTTGCAATGAGACATTCGTGGGATGCAGAAATGGGCTGATACGTGATAGATGGGGCTCAACATGGTAAACTGTTTTGGACTTACTTTGAAAGTTCGAATTTGAATGCCAAATACAAGGTTAAAGGAAGGGTTCTTGACAGTTTGGAGGAACAGAGGGACCTTGAGTTCGATGTCCGAAGGTCCCTCAAAGATACCACGCAAATAGATAGGATTGTTAAGAAGGCGTATGGTGTTTCATTGGCCGGGAGATTGCTTTTAAAAGATGCGAGGTTATTCTGCGCTCTATAGAGTCCTGGTCAGACCAAACTTGAAATAATATGTTCAGTTCTAGTTGCTCCATTATAGAAAAGAAGTGGAAGCATTACACAATGTGCATAGGAAATTTACGAGGATGCTGTGTGGACTGGAGGTCTTTGATTATGAAGAAAGTTTGATGGAGCTAGTGATTTCTCATCAGAACGAAGAAGGATGGGAGATGAGTTCATAGAGTTATACAAGATGATGAGTGGCACAGACAGATTGGATAGCCAGAGACGTTCCCAAGGCAGAACTGTCTGTCATGAAGAAGCCCAACTTTGGGGTGATTGCAGGATGTTTTAGAAGAGATGTCAGAGATGAGGTCTTTACACAGAGAATGGTGGTTGTGTGGAATGCATTGTCCATTTGGTAGTAAAGTCAGACATATTAAGGACATATTTGCGATTATTGAATAGGCACGTGGAAGACAATCCAATGAATAAACAGTAGTTAAATGTGCCTTGAAGTAGAATTGTTGGTCGGAACAACATCGAGGACCGAAGGACAAGTACTGTGCTGTATTGTTCGATGTTCTCTGAATATTGAGCAACAATGTGAAAAGATCAGGATCACTTCACAGGTAGAGAATAACATTTCATGTATACACATGTAATCATGCGATATGCAGGTTGTTAGCATCGTTGCCATCTGTACCGAATTTTCGGATTTTTAAAGAAATGACGCAGATAACAAAACATGCATGTCATCAGGGAGAAAATAGGGTTATAACTGTAGAAACGTAGTTAATTCCGAACTGGTGCAGAGATGATGGGCTCAGTGACCATCGCAACTGCTGTAATTATTACATCGAATTCCGAATGTTTGGAGGTCGGCCATTCCGCCTGTCGATTCAACTCCGACCGCGTAAAGTGCCCCCTATCTCTGCATTTCCCTTGGCTAATCCACCATACTTGCTCCCTGGACATTATCAGCAATTTAGCAAAGCTAAGCCACAGTACCTTTGTACTGTTGGAAGAAACTGGAGGACTGAGAGGAAATTCAAACAGAGAGGGGAAGAATGCACAATCTGCCAACAGACAGTTGGCTCAGAGTGCAATGGAACCCTGGTCCGTGGTTCTGTTCGACAAAGAGCTGCCACTATGCTAGAACCTGAGGAGAGAAGATTATTCAGTGAAGGGTACAGCGTGTTGTTTTTTGGAGTGCAGCTGCCTCAAAAATCTCTTCTCAATCAGAAAGCAATTTGCTGAGATTCTTGCAAGACGTTTTTTTTCCTATGGAAATTGAAGAAGTAACATACTGCAGGATAATATATGTGGCATAGGCATAACAGCTCTGATCGGAATAGAGGAAAAGATTTTCAAGATCCTCAACACATGTCAGTGAAGAAAAAGTAATTTAATCCCCAGTAAGGATCGAATGTGACTTGGACGATGTCGTGCAGGAAATGGTTTAACCATTGTCCAATTGAGGAATTATCATTGTAGAATTTTCCCAATTCACTTTAATTACAGTTTGGCTCAGGGCCCATGATGCCACGTTCATTCAAGTACTACTTTGATGTCAAGCGAATTCATTCTGATGTCTTCTCACCATCAGTTCAAACAATGGAAAACAAAAGGAAAGAACATAGTTTGTTTCAACAATGTACTCATTACCTTCACAATAGTCAAAAGAAAATTAATACATGGCCTTCCGATTCTGTCAGACAATTTGTGTCCTATTTGTAAGGAGGCTGGTTGGTAAAACTCTGTGATAGTGGGACAGGAAGAATCTCCACTCTTTTCCATGTGGAAGAACAATATCCCGTTCACTGTGCATTAGACAGTGCTAGACACTCAATATTGCCTGTTCATATTGGATATTGAAACGTACTAGCTCGTGATTCATGAAGACCAACATCACAATAGAAATCAGCAGTTTTCACTATCATAGTTGGAGAGCAATAAGGGAAAAGGAAAATAATGGGAAGTGAGAGTAAGCGGGGAAATGGTGAGACACACAGTGGAGGGCCAGAATAGAACAGTAAGGGACGATATTGAGTAGAAGAACATGTAGTAGCAGAAGAGTCAGTGCAAGGGAATTAGGCTCGTAAAGGAAGAGTAGGAAGCAAGAGGAGGATTGGCAAAATAAATTTTAAAGTCAGAGAAAAACTGCATTGAAGAGAGATGGATGGGCAATCAATCATCACTGTTCAGGAAAATCAAGATCCGGTTTCCATTGCAATGTAATAAAATAGTGTTTGCACCTTTTTTTCCTTACATTAGTTTTTCTTTTACTGTGTGCATTCATTCTGCATTTCCACATCTTCAACAAGTCCAGGCAACGTTCTTTTTCTCCATAGTGCATTAGCTCAATAGCGTTTTTGCAGTATGAAGAGTCAGTAGGTGTTGGTTTTCTGTTTTTTTTTTGTTTTCTGCTTTCAGTTCATTGCAGATCAGAAAATGCCTGAACTCCTCCAATGTGTCTATGAAGTAAAATTTGTTTAATCATTATCCTCAGATCCCTAGCTCTTTTAAGCAAACTTAATTGTTTGGTCTCTGTCCATCCAACAGTTAAAAATAAAACCCTTTACGTCTGAATTTCTGAATAATGTTACAAATGGCATGATCCCAGGCCATGCATATTTCAAAAGTTGCAATGCAAATGCAAACACTCGCCCAAAATTAATGACAAATACGCATCATGAATTGATTATGCCGAGAGGCAAAACGAAAAAGAATAATTCAGTCAATGTCACACAGACGATTTTAAGTGTGTCATAAAAGAATTGGCCTGCTTCTCTCTGTAAATGCACTAAAATAAGCAAGATACCGGATTTCTCAGTTCTCCTGTGAATAACTTTTGGAGAACAGGAAGAAAATCACCATTTAGTTTTGACATTCATATATGCTGATAGTGAGAACTGAATTGAATTTATTGTCACGTGTACCAACGCACAGTGAAAAGCTTTGCTGTGCGAGCAATCCAGGCAGACCACGTAGTTAAATAGCATAGATACTTAATTAGTAGATAAACAACGACAACAATAAATATAAAAGAACCGCAGATACAGGCCAATTCGAAGTTTGTGAGTCTATTCGATATTCTAAGAAGAGTCGGGTCGAAACAGTTTCAAAACTGGCTGGTGCGTCTGGTCAGGCTTCTCCTCGATGGGAGACGTTCTCGAAAAGCATTGACAGGGTGGGGTGGATCTTTGAGAATGCTGGCTGTTTTTCCTTGACAGCAGGCCTGGTAGATGTTTTCTATAGATGGGAGATTGTCCTTTGAGGCTGTCCAGGCAGAGTTCACCACTTCCTGTAACCGTGTCCGATCTTGAATGTATAGTTGCCACACCAGGCACTGATACATCCGGACAGAATGCTCTTCACTCCTCTAAATGTTGGTGAGGGTATTCACCATCATGCCAAATTTTCTCAGCCGCCTGAGGAACAAGAAACTTTTTGGGGCTTTATAACCAATCAGTCCACATGACAAGTCAAAGAAAGCTTTTTTTTCATGACCACTCCTAGGAGCTTAACACTCTCCACTCGTTCTACCTCAATGCTGTTAATGTGTATGGGGACATGAGTCACATCCCACCGAGAATCAATAATGAGTTCCTTGGTTTTGCCTGCCTACAGAGATAGGTTGTTTTCAGTATGCTGTGTTTCAAGGTCCTACAGCTCCCTTCTGTGGTCTGTTTCTTCACCATGTGAGATTCAACCGACTGTGGTGGTGTCATCAGCAAACTTTTAAATGGCATTACTCTGGTGTGCAGAACAATGTTCATGCATAAATCAAGGAAATTTCTAACTGGCAGTTCAGTTTGCAGTTAATATAAAACAACCCAGCCCTTAAGAAGCAGCTGGACGAACACAAAAAATGTATAAACAGCATAATAGTTCACCGGCCTCGAAGTAACTGTTATTAATGTAATTTGTTGATTTGGGGCTGAAATAGACACGTTGGCTGAAACTACTGCTTGTAAGTTTTATTATCGTATGGTGATTATTATTAGAAAGCAGAAAATGCAACCCCACTATTTCTATCGCAATGAGCATCAAGTGGTGAGAAATACTACAATATCAAGCAGCATCCGAACTTGGATCGACGTCATTATTCCTTTACTGTTAGATTTTCGAAATTCTGTACATCTTGTTGAGATATATCTTTTAGAGTCTCTGCACCACTATTACCACTGGTGTTCACCATCACATTCTGAATGGATATTAGGCAGATACACTAAGTATTAGCCTTGCTAATGCAGCTCACAAGAACAACGGAGAGCAATAGTATTCTTAAATATATCCATTTGACCGATATGATTTCAGTTTGAATGCCACTTTCCTTTTTTCCCGTGTCTCACAGCTTTCTGGAAACTTTGAAACCTTTCAGAATAGTTTCTCAATGCTGTTTATACATCACAATGTGAATTTATACCCATCATTCTGATATGAATGGGCTTCAGGTTTACGAGATAGCTTACATTAGTTTCACTTATCTGAAGTCAACAGAAATGTCAAAACTAGGATCAGGACGAAGTGATTGGATACCACGAACCAACTCTGCCAAGCAATAAGATCGTGGATAATCTTGTTGTTGTCTCTAACGCAACTTCCTGCCAAATATCGTCAGTGCATCTTCATGAATGACCTGTCTGTCTCTGCCTTACGAATATTCAATGTCTTATCCTCCGTTGTTATCTGGGAAGAGAGTTCCGCAAACACAAGATCCTTTGAAAATGACATTATTAAATAAATCACTATCTTCTTGGCTAAGTGTTCTTCATTTTTACATCAATCCACTCGTGGAAATCTCTCGTACAAATTAAGTTATTGTATCAGCGTTCAATTTGAAAAAAAAATTCACGTAACATTAGGGAATTCAAAAATCACAAGCATCGGTCGCCGAAAATCCAACAGATCCAGAGCCAGTCTGATTAAGATTCCTCCTGAGATAAATGGGTGATCACATTTATCACGTTCAGTGGGATCATGAATAATCTTATCTGCCTCAGCTTTAATTTGATTTGGAAACATATCTACTTCTTTCTTGAGTCTGCCTCCATTACAAGCTGAGGTGGTGGATTCCAGAGATTGACAATCTTCAGAGAGTAATTCCTCCTGTAATCAGTTCGAAACCTATCACTTCTCACTCTGTATCTATGACACGTTGCTGGAGATTGTCTCGCAAATGTATATCTTTCTAAAGTCATTCTCCTTTCTCAGTTTATTGCCTCAAGCAGACACCCCTCATTCTTCTGAACTCCAGTAAGTACAAGGCCCAGTCATTCATCGAGCCTCGTAGGACAGCCTTTTCATCGCTGGAATCAACGTTGTGAACATCCTATGAATGGCCTTTATTGCCACCATATCATTCCTCAAATAAGGAGCACAATAGACGTGTGAAACCAAGACTTAAATAAATGGTACAGAATTCTTTACATTTATAATCCAGCGGCATTGAAATATGTGCCAGGATTTCATTTGCCTGTGTTATTCCATGCTATACCTGCACACCCATTTTCTGCGATTCCTGCGCAAGGACGCCCTGATCCTGCATCAATTACATCATTTTTATCTGTTTCCCTTTTACATATTAGGTTGCCTTTTTATTTTTCACGTCAAAATTGACAAAGTCGCACTTATTCACTTCCAGGTTCTTAGCGCTTTGCTATCTGTCACACCTTACTTTGCAACTAATGTTAGCGTAATCGGCAAACTTTGACACACTACACTTCGTTCCCAACTCCAAATAACCTCTGTGAATTGTGCATACTTGCGATCTTAACACTGATCGCTGAGCCACTCCAGTTGTTATTGATTGATAATCTGAATAGCAATAATTTATCCCCATTCCTTGCTACCTTTTAGTCAACTAATCCTGTATCCTGTATCTGTGCGAATTCATCACCCATCATTCTGTTGCGCAGCAGCCTCTTGTGTTCCACCTTGTCAATGACGTTTTGGAAATCTAAGTGCATCACGTCTACTGAGTCCCCATTGTCCACCGTGCTTGTAATGCCTTCACAGATTTCCAAAAGTTTTATGAAGCATGAACTGCCCTTCATGAACCCATGCTGCTTCTGCCCAAAGGACCAATTTCTCTCCAGATGCCATGCTATTGCTTCCTTGATAATGGACTCGAGTATCTTCCGCACGACAGAGGTTAAGCTAACCAATCTATATTTACCCTACTCTATGCCCCCTCCCTTTTTAATCAGTTGTGTCGCATTTGCTGTTTTCCAATCTGCTGGGACTGCACCAGAGTCCAGCGAATTTTGGATAATTACCACAAGTGAACTTGTTAGTTCTCCGCCATCTCTTTTGTGCCCTTGGATGCATTCCATCTGGGCCAGCAGACTTGCCAAGCCTCAGGCTCAGTAGCGTGCCCAACACTGCTTCTTCGGTAATAGTGTTTATTTCAAGGTTTTCACTTCGTCTCTGATAAATATTGGAATATTATTAACGTCCTCCACTGTTAAGACTGACATATAATATCTATTCAATGCCTCCACTACTTCATTATATCCCATGACAAAAGGCTCATTCTCGTTCTCTAAAGGGTCATCGTTTACGTTAATCACATTTTTTCGAAAAATATGTTTCCCATAACATTTCTATCTGTCTTTGTATTCTGTGCTAGATTTTTCTGTTACTTGATGAGAAGCCAGGCTTTTTGTCCCGAACATTATTGTGGTGCACCTACTCCAAACTGAGTGCATCATTTCAAGTAGGCAGTGCACCGCTACCACCTTGTGCAGAAGAATGTGTATGCGCAATTAATACTGGCCCAGCCAGAAATGTCCGAAACCTATGAATAAAGGGTAAAACTGAACTTTTACTGTTTGATATCTGTGTTTCCCTCTGCTGAGTTTCTGAATAAATTTGGGCCAAATTCAACAGTTTCAGGAAATTGAAAAGTGATTTCCTTAAATTGGTCAATATTCTGAATGGCAGGTGCTCGATAGGCAGATGTCGCAAAATTATTTCTGAGAGTTTGGACATCACAAATACGACAGAATCTCGATATGATGTAAAGATTATTTGAAAATTGGATCATGAGAAAAATCTTCATTCGAGTGTTTAATGTTCCCCAATCTCGAGGACTGTGGATGCATTGTAAGTAAGGTAGAAAACTCAGAGATATTACAGGGAGTAGTAGGAGCAGTACAATATGACAGTTAAAAGGTGCCTGCAAGAAAACATAGAGACTACACAGACAGGCCAGGATGCTAGATAAGGCTGTCGGTTCGAAAAGTGTTCAGAAAGATGAATGAATGATTGAATATCCCTCACTATGACATGTACGCCGTACAGAAATACAGGAGTACAGTGATTTTCTTTCCAAAAATGACTGCCTTTAAATAGCACAATATTAGGTGAAAGAACTTAGGTACTGGTTCTGTTCGCCGAACTGAGAATTTGTGTTTCGTCCCCTGTCTACGTGACATCCTCAGTGCTTGGGAGCATCCTGTGAAGCGCTTCTGTGATCTTTCCTCCAGCATTTGTAGTGGGTTGAATCTGCCGCTTCCGGTTGTCAGTTCCAGCTGTCCGCTGCAGTGGTCGGTATATTGGGTCCAGGTTGATGTGCTTATTGATTGAATCTGTAGATGAGTGCCATGTCTCCAGGAATTCCCTGGCTGTTCTCTGTTTGGCTTGTCCTATAATGGTAGTGTTGTCCCAGTCGAACTCATGTTGTCCACTGCAGCGGACAGCTGGAACTGACAACCGGAAGTGGCAGATTCCAACCACTACAAATGCCAGAGGAAAGATCACAAAAGCGCTTCACAGGAGGCTCCCAAGCACTGAGGATGTCACTTAGACAGGGGACGAAACGTCTGCAACACAAATTCCCAGCGCGGCGAACAGAACCCGAGCTACAAATCTTCTCACAAACTTTGAGAACTTAGGTACGTATCTTGATAGGAAAAAAATAGAGTTGGTGTAACAAAAACAATTAAAAGTGAAGCATTTATTAGTGTCAAGGAATGAGTTAGGAATAAAGTAGTTATATCATTTTGAAAAGAAGTTACATTACATTCCGATAAGAAAATTAGAAACTCGGAATCTCAGCACATGTCACAAAACCCAAGTCCAAAAAGAACCCTGTATATCACCAGGCTCCGTTGGCATTCAGTAGCAACGAGGTAAGACGTGGTGCAAAAGCATTTGCTTCTCCTCATTCCGCTCCAGGCCAGGAGATGCCCCACGTACTGTTCTGAGACTCGCAATGCCCCACGTGCCACTTCAGCACCAGACTTCTCCTGCTGACATTGGCCTGGGCATAGTTACATGGTCCACTCAGCCCCCACTCGGTCTGCTAAGTCAATCGGGATTAAGTCTGCAAATCGGCTGTCTCTCACTCTGCTGCTTCGTTTGGCCATGCTTGCATGGTTTCCTTCCGCGCAGTCTCCAGTCGTGATTCGATAGGTATAGTTCATTATTAAGGCACAGTGAAAAATATACGAAGAGCAGAAAGAGAAAAAAAGGAAAAGGAACTGACGAGCAGAGAATCTCCGACTGGAATGTCTATTCCTGCCGCCCAGGGGAGAGATCTCGTGGCTTAGAGAGTTTAAAGCGATCATACAGGTGTCGGTGCTGGAGTAGTTTATAGAGTCAGGTAGGATGCAACACCAGGATGACTAATAGGGCAAGGGAGGACACAAGAACGAGAGGAGCTAACATAAATAGCGAGAGGTCTAGGAGGTGAAGGAATTGATATACAGAGGGAGGAATTTAAAGGTTGCATGAAGGAGTAGAGATAAGAAGGATGTAAGAGATAGAGGAGGCTACAGAGGTCGTGAGTGTTGTAGGGATTAGAAATCTCGACAGAAGTATGGAGTGGAGCAGAGACTGGAGAGGGTTATACAGGTGAGTAGGGCTAGACAAGCTGTTGGATGTTACAGAGAAAAGGAGGTGTATAGGGCCTGGAGGATGTGACAGAGAGGGAGGGATATATGTACTGAAGGAGTTTACAGAGATAGGTACGGATGGGATGTAGGTTTGCTCGCTGAGCTTGAAAATTCATTTTCATACGTTTCGTCACCCTGCTAGTTAACATCTTCATTGATCTCAGGCGAAGCACTGCTCTAAAATTCCTTCTTTCTATTTATGTGTTTTGTTTTCTGTGGGTCGGTGATATCAATTCCTGTGGTGATGTTATATCCTGTGGTGAAGTCACTTCTTGTTCCATTTCACAGGGGGGTGCTAGATGGGGTCTAATTCAATGCGTCTGTTGATAGAGTTGTGGTTGAAAAGCGAAACTTCTAGGAATTCTCATGCATGCCTTTGATTTGCTGTTCCAAGGATGGATGTGTTTTCCCAGTTGAATTGGTTTCTTTCCTCATGCGTATGTAAGGACACTAGTGAGAGAGGGTCATTATACCACAGGATACATTAGCACCAACTAGCCACAAAAATACGAGACTGTTGGAGGAGTTAGATACAGAAGGAAGTGTGCTTGGTCTGCTCGAAAGGTTTTCAGAGTTACAAAGGATTACAGATGCTGGAGGATGATTTTGAGACTGAAAGGCTTTCAATCTGGAGCATGTTACAGAGGTATGGAAGATGTGAGTATTGGATGACATTACTGAAATCGGGACGACTGCAGTTTCTGGACGAGTAGACAGATATAGAGGCGTGTAGTCTATTTAGGAATTTGCAGACATGAGGAGAAGTGTGTAATGTTGAGAAGATCACAGCGATAAAGAGGGCTCAAAACGCTGGTGCAGGCTACAGACGTGGACAGGATTTCACCTCTGGATTTGGTTTCTGCGATGGGGAACGATGCAAGAGTTGATAAATGTTATGGAGTTAAAGATGGGTGTCTGTGTAGGAAGATGACAGAGATATAGGGAGGTGTGTAGAGGCTAGAATAGGTTACAGATTTCAGATGGAGTGCAGAGGTTTGATGACAATGACAGACATTGGAAAGGATGGGTTGTTTGGAGAAGCTCAATGAAATCGAGAGCGATGGACATGTTTTGAGCAGTTTGCAGGGATTATGAGGAATGTCGATGCTGGAGGAGTGTACAAGGATAGGGAGGGATGTCGACGCGAGAGGACATGACAGTGAGAAGTAGGATGGCATGTTCGAGAATAGGTTAGTGAGACAGGAGGTTAAGTAAGGGCTGGAGTAAGTCACAGAGATAGGTATATAAGTAGAGGTTGAATGTAGTTGCAGGGCAAGACAAAAAGATAGGGAGGAATGCTCATGCTAGAGAAGATTTCAATGATAAGGCATGGTTCAAGGGCGGCAGATGTTCAAGAGATATAGAGGGCTCTGGGAGATGGCAGAGCTTATGGAGAAATGGAAGGTTACAGATGCTGATGAAGTTTACAGAGTTAGGGAGAAGTTGCAGAAGTAAAAAAAGATACGGAGACATGTAGGTGATGCAATGCACAAATAATAGAGGAATTTGGAACGACAGGGAGGAGTGTAGGGCATGAAGGAAGTTACAAGCAGGAAGGGCTGGAACACTTACGCAGGTTACAGGGATGAAGAGTGGGTGTAAAGACTGAAGCAGGTTTCAGAAATCGGGAGGCATATAGGGGCTTGAGGAAGTTAGAAAGGTGTTGCACAGTAAAGTTTGGAGCAGGTTACAGAGATAAGAAAGTTTTAAGGGCTGGCGGAGTTTACAAGCTGAAGGTGTGTATAGATCCGAGAACAGGTTACAGAGGCAGAGTGGTTATAAATGCTGGACATCGTTACAAACATGTAGAGGAGTGCAGGTGCTGGAATTATTACAGACGTAAGCGAGAGTTGAAGGGGCTGGAGGAGATACGAAGTATAGTTGGTACTGAACCAGTTTACTGGGAGAGTGTTGGGACAGGGTTAGGAAGCAATAAGATAATTTGGGAACGGTTTATGTGCTGAAGAATAGGGAGACACTGGAGAGTGAAATCAGCAGGAGTTTGCAGAGGTTTTGTCGGCTGGAAGAGGTACACAAATAAGAATACGAGGCTGGAGATGTTACAGAGATGTGAGACGTGTGCATGACAGACCAGGCTGTAAAGAGTTGTTTTCTTTTTCTTAATTCATTTATAGGATGTGAGGAGAGACTTAGCAGCTGGAGGTGAGAGAAATAGAAAGAAGTGTGCCTTCTGATTCAAGAGATGCTAAGTGTAAAGGGGCTGGAGGAGATGACACAGATAGGGATATATATGCTTGAGAATTTTGTAGTGATTGGTAGGGCTGGAGTATCTGTTCATTCTGAAAATAAGTTTGGTTATTGAGAAAGAGATTGATGTTGCGTGTTGGTGACAGGGGAAGAAGAGAGAGGCAGCATTGCTGAAAAAATAAATGGAGAGCGTTCTTGGCACGCCTTCCTCTTTACCGTTACCATAAAGCAAGGTGATCAATTTTTGCTCAATGGAGAAGTGCATATCAAATAAAGACCGAGGAGTCTAACTAAAAATGTGGTTAAAATTTCAAATAGAACTATTAATTCAACAAATATCATGAGTAGCAACTGATAGCTCGAAAGAATCTCATAACCAACTGATGAGGTCTAATCCTGTCACACCCATTTGGGAAAACGGGTGGACAATCAAAGAACTCACTGGTGAAGGAGATGCCACAAGTATCGTCTTCCCCAACGATGGAGATAATGTACACAACAGTAGAAAAGATAATGTTAAAACATTCACTATAATACTTGAAGTGCAATTTAAATTGGATAACCTATTTTAGCCTCTGCCAACGATCTCTGGCACCATGGATAACAATACTCAGCAAAATCGATTACGATCCTGTGATATCAACATATGGATGAAGAGATTGGATAATGCAATATATGTCGGCTCTGAAAACTTGACATTCTAAATGATCCTTCTGGGCTGCAGCGCTGCAATCTACCTGAAAATGCCATAAATTGGCCGATGTTTCCTTACTACGTGCACACACGTATACATATACTTAACCATACACACGTTCGCAAGCAGGCACAAACGCACACACACCACCAATAGTCTCATCGCTATCATGAGTGAATTGATGAAATACGCCATCTACAGTCCTATCAAGAAGCACTTTTCTCAACAACAGCTGCTCAATGAAGCTCATTTCAGGCTACGACAGGGCCACTCATCCCCTGGCTTAATTTAAGCCTTGATTTGAAGATGGACAGCAAGGAAAAGCTGCTGAAATCAAGAGCGAAACGAGAGAGACTGCATGTTTCGTCATAACTACATTTGATCATGTGTGGGATCGATGAGAAACAGCAAAACAGAACCAAATGAAAATCAATGCAATTGTCCAAATCACACCTAGTGCAACCGAAGGTGATTTAAGTTTGTTGAGAACAATCACCTCAGCTCCAGTACTGGTCTGCAGCAGCTCCTCAGGGAAGATGTTTCTCAGTAAGTCTTCAGATCAGAAATGGGAAGGTAAGGCAGTGAAGTCTGACGAAGTGGAGTTTTGTCCTTTCATTAAACAGAGAATCCAATTCGTAGTTTAACTGAGCAGTCACCAAACTTACAGCAAAGGCAGAAGTTGAGAAGGACAGTGTTTCAGAGTCACCTCAGCCCATGCAGCAATTGAACGCACACTGTTGCAATTATACTGTATCACAAACCAGCCATTCAAATGACTGAGCTAACCCAACCACAGGTAAGATGCTAAGGGCAGCTATTTTGAAATCAACCGATTTAGAAATGTTATTGCACCTCTCTTGAGCAAATGGAGGCTTGAAGCAAGCTCGCCAGCTCAGAGATATAGACACTATCTGCGGTGCAGGCATCCTCTCCGTCTTGGGCTCAACCATCTTCAGCTGCTTTATAATTGACTTTCCTTCCAATGCAAAGTCCCAAGTGGGGCTGTTGTCAATGATTATACAATGGGAAACACCAATTGTGACAAGTAAGACTTTGAACCATCACTTATCTATTTGCAGCTCGACCTATAAAAGGTGCAGACATGCATTGAAAACTGACAAGTAACATTTGCATTAGACACATGCCGCACAACGATCATCTCCAACAATATTTAACTGAACCATCGGCTTTGGCAGTCAAAATGAACACATTCAAAGAACACCCCGGCATCCACACCTTCCCCGCACCCAGTGAACCAGTAGCCTCAGGATTACCATTCAACAGAAAATGACCTGGACTCACCATTTAAATACAATGTCTGCAAGAATATGTCAAAGGATAGGGCTACTGCAGGAATGCCTCAATTCCGGAATGACAATGCTTGTCCTCCATCTGTAAGATACTATTTGCTTTTGTGTTTGTGATGAAATACACACCTTTAGACTGACTGAATACAGATTCACTCACATCCACTGTCACTTAACAACAACAATTCCTGCCATTCTGCAATGCATTCTGCAGACACCGACCAGTTTTTATTGAAAAGCACATTTAAATGCGAATAACATAACGAAGGAAAAAGCGAGCAGATACATGGGACAATCGCCATCTTCAAGTGTCGTTCAAAGCCACCCATCATCATGATTTTGAAACATATTGTTGTTCTTTCATTGTCATTCTGTCAAGTTCGTCATTAGTTGCATTTGTACGTCAGCGTGCAGCACTAGACTTGAGCGGATCAAGGTGGCTCCTTGTCACCACCTTCGCAAGTGCAGCTAGGAATGAACAATAAATATTATCCAACCACATTCCTTTAATAAGTTAGAATGAAAAAATATTGTCCACGGGTTTTGGGGTTTGTGAGCCCAGGCTGATTGATCCTAGCTCGCAGCTTGCTTGTTGTGAGCACCTGATGGGATATGTTGCATGAAACAGTCTGCCACTGTTTCAAAGCCATTGCCTATAGTTTTAGCATCACACAGAAACTAACATCTGCATAAAACATTACTGAGCGTGATACAGATTGAAGCTGTGCTTGCATTGTCTCTGAACAGATTGAGGAGATGACTAATGGTTTGAAGGTAGTGGTTGGACGCAGCAGCATCGAGTCTGAATTCAGTCTTTTCGAAATTCATTTGCAACATATTTGCCGACTGCAAGATGACGTTCATTGTTCTGAAAATGAATCGGTTGTTTACAAGAGCCACTGAAATGGGTAACAATGCGATGATTTCACTGCCAACTCAATTATTGCGTACTCCCATAATTTTAAACTGAAATACATTGATGTCTGCTTTATTTAAAACTTTGAAGCAATAACGTGACATTCGTACTTTATATTCCCAAATATAAAACTTATATATAAAGCAGCATTGCACAGTTCGAATTATATCATGAATTTCGCTGATGGCACGACACCAAGTGGGTCTTATCAGCAGGAACGAAGAGTCAGCATGCAGAGTGGACGTGCAGGAGGTAACGGACTAGTTTCAGAGTCAAACACCTGTCTCTGAATGTGGACAAAACGAATGAGATGAAGTTGTTGACACGGAGCGACCACTGTCCTCTGAATATCGTCTGCTCTTCCATTGCCATCGTGAAGACCACCAAGTTTCTTGACGTTTACCTGGCGGAGAAATTCATCTGGAGCAACACGACTTCCGTAGCCAAGAAAGCTCAGCAGCGTGTTTACTTTCTACCTAGACTGAGGAAATCCCATCTCCCAGAACCATCATCAAATGGGTTCCGATCGAGTACCCTGAACTACTGCATCGCTGCCTGGTTCTGGAATTGCAGTCTCTGATCATAAGACCCTGCTACAAATAATGAGAACAGCCATCACTCCAATCTCCAGATAAAACGCTCCGTTACCACCGAATCTGCCACCTACAGTCAGACCCTACTGCCCGAGTTGTATTTTTCACCCCACCCCTTTCCGCACTCCGCAGCGACTATTCCCTCAACGACTCTCTAGTCAGTCAATGCCCTGACCAACGCACGTTCCCTTGCCATGGCAAGATGTTTAAAAGCTGAGCCCACTCCTACCCCATCACATAAATCCAAGACCCAAGTGATCTTTCCACCTCTGGCGGAGGTTTTCCTGCACATCAAAATACCTCATCTACAGTGCCCATTCCTCTTTATATGGTATCATTTACATCGGAGAGACAGGATTCCAACTTGCAGAACGTTTCAAAGAACATCTCAGAGGTACACACGCCAATCAACCACACCACCCTGCAGCCAAACACTTCAACTTTCCCTCCCACTCCTCAAAAGACATGCAAGATTGGGACTCCTTCACCGTCAAATCCTTGTCACCCAATGTGTGGAGGAACAAGGCCTCGTCTTCCGCTTTGAGATGCTCCACTCACAAGGGAGCATTTTCAAACAGTTTTCTTATCTCCTCTCTGCCCAACTAGTTCCAGGTCTAAAACTCCAACTTGGTACCACCCACTTTGACTGTCCTACCTGTCCATCTTCTATCCAACCTATCCACACCACCCTCCACGCCTACCTTTGACCATTACCTCCACTTCCATCTACCTGCCGCATTTGGAGCTACCTTTACTCTGCTCCACCCCCTCCCATTTATATCTTTCCCTCCTACCGTCCGTCCGCCCCCGATGCTTGCTGAAGAGCTTATTCTAGAAACGTCGACTTTCCTGCTCCTCCTATGCTGCCTCATCGACTGTGCTTTTCCAGTGCCACACTTTTTAATTCCAACATACTTCAAGGTGTGAAATGGAAGGTGGACAATGGGCATCCTGGATACGTAAAATATCTGGCCTTAGAGAAGATATTGATTAAGGTGCTATAGAAAATATTAAGCCATATTCTAAGATCCCATACGGTTAGGAGTAATGTACTTGCTTGGATAGAGATTTGGCGAACGACGGAAAGCAGGGAAATGGAGCAGATGCATCTTTTCTTTTGATAACGTTTTGGATTTTGTAGTGTTCGTTCTATCGTTACCAATTATTTGTAATCTATATTATTATTTGGATGAGGGGATAGAAAATTTTATAGCCAAATGGCACACTTTTGGGGGAGATGTATGGCGGAATAAAGATTTAAGAAACTTGTGAATGGATATGGATATTTTCGGTAAATGTGTAACATTTTGTCAATGAAATTTAACGTGGATAGGTATGGTATTGTTCATTTTGGTCAGAGGAATATTAAGACAGCACATTATCTAAATTGAGAGAAACCTCAGACTCCTCAGGTGCAGAGGAATCTGGTTGTCCTCACTCACATCACAGAATTGTTGGTAATCAGAAAGGCAATAGAGTATAATAGTAGGGAACTATAACTAGACAGGCTTTGGTGAGATTACTGAAGTACTTTGTACAGTTTCGGTGTGCGGACTGGAGGAACGATGTAGTTGCATTGAGGCAGTTCAGAAAAGGCTCACAAGAGTGTTTGCAGAGATGAGGATATTGTCTTATAAAGAGAGATTGAGTAGTTCAGCTGTATACACTCTGGAATTCAGCAGAATGAGAAGAGATTTCATTGAGGCCCAGAAGATCTAAACGTTATCATGAGGAGTGCATAGTTCCTCATGTTTGAGAGTCTACTCCAGCAGATCATAGTTTTACGGTAATGTAGAGCAGATTTAAACCACGGATGAGGAGAAATTCTCTCAAAGTGTTGTGAATATTTGCAATTCACTGCTGCAAAGTGCAGTGGATGCAGGGCATTGAAATTCGGAGAAGAAAGTGGACCTGAGGCCGAGATGACATTTGGTCATGATACTTCACCAAAGCAGGTTCAAGCAGCTCAATTGCCGACTTCTGCTCGTGGTTATTATTCAACCCTTCGAATGTGCTACACAGGAATGATGGGCGAGGTGGAGGGGAGAAGCTGCTAACCAAACTGCAAAGAGACACTCGGAGTTAACTGGCCTTGATCATATTGGCAGAACGTAATCAGGGGAGTCACAGAGTGGACAGTACTGGATCCTCAAGTATGTAAAATTTATTTTTGCCATAAGTTTGCTCGACGAGCTGGAAATGTTCATTTTCAGATGTTTCGTCACTGTACTTGGTAACGTCCCCTGTGAGCCTCCGATGAATCGCTGGTGTTATGTCTCACTTTCCTTTTATGTGTTTAGGTTTTCTTGAGCTGGTGATGTCATTTCCTGCGTCAGTAATGTCAACCCCTGTGTTGATGATGTCATTTCCTGACGTATATGGGATCAGAATCGATTTGTTTGTTGATAGACTTCCAGTTGGACTGCTATGCATCGAGGAATTATCGTGATTGTTACCATTTGGCGTGACCTAGGATGGATGTGTTGTCCCCGTCGGAGTGGTGTTCTTCATTGTCTGTATGTAATGATACTCGTGAGAATGGGTCATGGCACAACTAAACATCCTCCCCTATAAAAAACTGAATCACCTTTGATACACTTGATGCCTCTGCTTTCTGAATATTTCTAATTTTTTATCTTTTATTACCATCTGCTTTTCCCTGATTCCTGTCTCCAAGCTCGATTTGCCATTTCCCTCCCACTACGTCTTAAACACTATGACACAGTGCTGTAAAGACGTCCCCTGCAAACTTCTTGGCGTTAGTGCTGTTGTGGTGAAACTTTTCTAATTTGGACAGATCTCACCTTCTCCAGAATTTGTGCAACATCGAAGGTCGAAGGGCCTCCACTGCGATGTAATGTTCTGTGTAATCAGTCCCATTCTTCAAGCATCTAAATCCTATCTCCATTCAATCCCTCTACCTAACACTCAGCTGGCTTATTTCCCATTCCTTGTCTCACAGCATTCATAAGGCCAACCCTGAGATTATGTTGAGGGTTTTTTTTTTTTGCATTCATATGCTAGCTTCCTGTATCGTACTTTCGGGACGTCATCCTCCTTTTTTATCTACAGTGAGTGATGGGGTGGGCAAAGGGAAAACATCGTGTCGCTTGTGCTTCTGGAACTGAGAAAGGAGGTACATCCATGTGATATAATTTAACGGCTGTTCTTATTTCTTGGGTAGTTGCATCATTTAATCTCTCGGGAATATAAAGAGGGACAGGAGCAGGCCATTCTGACTTTTAAGTCTATGTCACATTGACAGGAAGAAACCAATCACGTCCAGGGAACACACGGAGGCCATTCAGCCACTCCAGTCTATTGTAGGGGACTAGCAGGAGGCAAATCAGCTTCTGAATTGTATCTTACAAAATCATAGCCTGTTTGCTTACTTGCTCAATTATCAAAGAAAAGAAAAAAATAAATGCACAATTCGTTTTTTGAACGTGTTTTACAGAAGCAAGAGTTAGGCTTTCAGTTAATATAGACTGTATGGAACATGAGGAGGCCATGAGTTCCTCAATTCCATTTGACAGGAGCAGGAGAAGACCTCAGAGCTTTTGTGATTATCATTCAGGAGCAAAGAGAGGACATATGTTTTCACAGAACTGGTGGACAGGAACAGCACAAAGGCAATCTCCTGTACGAGACTGGTACACAGGAAAATCTCGAGGGCAGTGAGCTGACAAGCTCCTGTTACCCAATAATAGGAGTAGCCACCTCACTCCCCACAAGTATGCTCAAATGCGAGAGAAGGCGATGTGGTCAGTTACAACCAGAAATATATGAATAAGTTGCAAGAGTTAGTCAGTTCATCCTGCTAGACCATTCATTAAGATCTTGGCTAATCCGATTTTGCGTCTTCATTCCATTTTGCAAGAGATTCCCCACTCTGCAGCCTCTGCTCCATTCGCTGTTCATTGTTGTAAACTCAGGCGCTGTAAGCACAGTCATCTAGGGTGGGATTTCAAAGTATCTGGTCTTCCAGAATGTCCACAGCAGCTTTAAAAATAACTTCCAATTAAACATGCCCAGCAATTCGCCAACTACACATATCAGAAATAAGCCAAATTGCACGCAATCCCAAGTTAGAATCGTCATCTGAATGAATAACAGTCGCGGTGATACCTAATGTTACTGAATAATTGATCAACAGAGAGCGAATAATACAGGCGTTTAGTGGACAGACACAGAATAAGTTACAAATACGTGTCTCAAAGCTGCTGCAAACCCCGTGTCCAAAATGAAGCACTGCGCAAGACACATGAAAGTGTGACCTCCAATTTTGTTTAATTGCTTCTGACCTTCTTAACAATTGACCCCGATGTCACAAGGTGAGCACCACCAAAAACCAGAGAAAAAAAAACAAGACCGTTATTTACCTGTAAATTGGGCAATTTATTGCGTTTTGTCGCCATATTTTTACTAGACCATTAGAGCTGCTTTTTCGTTACAGGGAAGAGACTGTTGGTGATTTAACCTGAAGGTCGCCAGAACACAGGCGAGGGAAAAGGGTAAGAACAAAAGTCCCTCATGGTAACCTCAAACCAGTGATGTGAATTCAACCCACGCTGTTCGTATCATATTGCTTTGTGAACCCCAAACCATCCAACTGAAGTAAACCGATTCGCCATTGTTGGAAACTTACTTACTGGACAACAAATTGCAGGAATATGGGGTACACGGAAGAATGGGACTAACTGGATGGCCAGATTATGGAGCGTCAAATCACAAGAATGAGAACACAACATAAAGTCATTTCCACATTCGTTGAAATTGTTAGTTAACTCATATTCCCATTCTAACTCACTGATCGATTCTAGAGACCATAAATCCAGGTAGCTTATCTATCCGTCTGGAACACTGTACAGACACTGCAAGTGTGCTCTGTCTAGAGTTGAATAGTGCGGTGAGAAGGCCAACACATTGACCTATTAACCTGGAGTAGACATCTATCCAAAATGGAGAGCTGTGCAGTGAACCCCAGTGAAACGATCTGTACACATCCAGCAGTTTTACTCCCGGCATGTACAGCTGTGTACTCCACAATACTGCATTGCTCAGTAAGTCAGTAAGATCGCTCAGTAGAGGAGGCACACTTATGGCTCATGGTAGAAGTGACAGGATGGGTAGCTCCCATACATTACCACTCCGTATCTCATTTGTCCTAGGATAAGAGATGTTGTGGAATTGAAAATCACTGCCAGAGAAAGGTATCGGGGAAATCACTTTAAATTCCTACATATGAGAGCAGTTTGGGATATAGACACAGAGGTAAATATTGAGAATCAATGTTTGGAAGGACGTGTTCACATTTTTTAGAAAGGAGAAATGAAGATATTTCAATTGCATAATGTAACATGGGACAGTATTTCCAGGAATAATAGGCAAATATGATATTGAGTGAGTTCTGAAAATGGAGAGTTTTGGATGATATTTAATTTGCAACTTAGTTACTGGGTGAGATGTCAGGAGAGTCTTCGGTTCCTGATATGAATCAACAATAAGTCTCAGTTTAATTTTCATTGTGTGTGACAGAGTGATTCTTTGCACAAAGGTGAGCAAGTTTCTGATGCGATCTTATCGAACACACTTCAGGAACTACCTTCCCAACACAATGGTGTCCCCTCATTTAATGCCAGCACGATTCTTCCACTCATCATGGCTGGAGGTACTCGCCATTGCCCGGATTCCCCTGGACATTCCGTGGTATCTGATACTGATGTCATATTTAAAAAGCCAATGATCAAACTATTTAGTCGATTCTCCTGCTCATCGGATGCTGCCTGAACTGCTTCGCTTTTCCAGTGCCACACACTCGACTCTTACCTTCAGCATTTGGAGTTCTCACTTCCACATCTTAAATGAAACACTGACTGACTCAGTCCGGCCAACTAACCATTGCCCCACCCCAAATGCACCAGCAGGGCCACACACTTTCACCCGATCAAGACTTCCCTTTCTGTTGCTTCTGCAGAAACAGTCAGTAATAGTACAGACCGGGTCAATTCAGTGGTGGAGAATCCGACATCAAATCCTGATCCACTCCTGCCACACTAATATGAGGTGGAACCCTGTCACGAACTAGACGGGACCAGAATGTGTCGAATGGAGAATACAAAAAGAACGCATCACTCCAACCGAATAAGGAGCAATATTCAGCGAAGTATAATTCTCACTTTAAATTGTATCAGTTCAGTTTTCATCTGACGCAACGTAGAACTCGTGGCCCTGTTGTCATCTTCCTTTTGTGTAGATTTGATCCAAGTGGCATCTACATAGACTCACTGGGGAGGACAGTTGGCTTACAACACATAGAACGCAGAACAGAGAACATTACAGCAGAATATAGGCACATTGACCCTCGATGTTTCGCTGACCTGTGGAACTAATCTGAAATGCATCTAACCTACACGATGCTATTCTCGCCAATAAGCCTATCCAATGACAATTTATATACCCTTAACGTTGACGAGTCTAATACGGGTGCAAGCAGTACGTTCCACACCCCTACAACTCTCTGAGTAAGGGAACTAACTCTGACATCTGCCCTCCGATATCTGACATCATCCTAACAACTCCCATGCCGGGGGCATGGAGCTTCTCTCCTATGTCGTCTCCTTCAAAATGCTCACAAACTGAAAATAATCTGCTCTATTTCCTGCTCTTGCACCTGTTATTAACTTGTGTTCGCATACAACCAGGTCCCTCTTCTCCTCCACATCATTTTATAAGTGCACAGCCTATTTTATTTCCTCTTTCATTGTGTTTCCTACCGACTTACATCACACTACTAAGCATTGATCCTGATCTGCCATACAATGGAACACCGTCCACGTCCTGTTAGACTTCCACACTGCGAGGAAAAGGGAGAGAGAGCAGTTGAACACCTGGTTGCAGGGCTGATGCGGGACGGAGGGATCCAGACACATGAATATTTTTGCCTCATTTTAATGTGGTGGGACAGGGACAAAGGGGCTGGTCAACACCTGTGTGAGTAGTGTACCAATATCCAGGGGAGGGGTGGGAGAGGGAATTTGCTAATGCTCTTCGGAAAGTTTTGAAACCAATTCAGCAGTGTGGTGGGCAAATTGAATTGTAGCTGCAGTGAACAGGAGGTTGAAAGTGGCGAGGTCATAAATAAGGTTTTAAGGTGGCAATCGTGCACCGACAGGCAAGAAGAATATGTGAAGTATGTCTATTCAACGCCAGGAGCATCTGTAATAAGGTGGTTGAACTTGCAGCATGAAGTAGTACCTGAGAGGTTGATGTTGTGGCCATTTCGGTGACATGGATAGAACAACGATAGGGATGGCTGTTGCAGGTTCCGAAGTTTGGATGCTTCAGTAAGAACAGGCAAGGTAGCAAAAGAGGGGGAGGTATGCCATTCTTAGTCAAGGACAGTATTACGGTGGTAGAAAGACCGTTTGATGGGAGCTTGACTACTGACTTATAATGGGCTGAGGATAGAAGCGGGAAGGAAGAAGCCAAAATGTTTCAAGTTTTGTGTGTGTCTCCAACAAGTTCCAGAGATTCAGAGAATAGCATTGCATAACTGATTCTGGATAACAGGGTAGTTGTTATGGGTTTGTTAAACTTTGCAAGTACTTACTGGAAATGCTTTAGTTCGATTACTTCAGATGGGTCAGTTTTTGTTCGAGGCGCAGGCAGATTTCCTGACATAGTATGTACATAGTCCAACCAAAGGCGAGGTCACACTGGGTAATGAACCAGGCCAGGCGTTAGATTTTGTGGTAGGTGGAACGCTTTTTTAACAGTGCCTACAATTCTCTTACTTTTACTTCCACGACAGGAAGGGATAAGTATATACTACAGGACAAGATTCAACGCACGGGAAAAGGAAATTGTGATGCAATTCGGCAAGATTTAGGATGCAGAGAATATGGAGGAAACTGCTCGGAATGTGAACAATTGAAATGTGCACTTTGCTCAAGGAACAGCTACGGCGTTTCCTAGAAATGTATGTACCTGTCAGGCAGACACAAAATGGGCGAGCGAGGGAACTATGGTTTACCGATAAAGTTGGATCAGTTGTCAACAGGAAGAATGAGGCTTATGTAATGTTGAGATGTGAACCCTCATTTGGGGCGCTTGAAAGTTAAAATTGAGCCAGGAAGGGAAAAATTAGGATAGAATTAAGAAGAGCCAGGAGAGAACTGGGAAATCTTTGGGTGGCAGGACCAAGGAAAACCAAAAAAGCTTTCTCTTGTTAGGTCAGGAATAAAAGAATGACAACAGCAAGGTTAGAGCCAGTTAAGGACAGTAACGTGTATTTGTACCTGTAGATCGAGGAGGTAGCAGAGGCGCTAAATGAATATCTGTCATCAATATTCACACAGTAAAATGACACTATGGTCATGGAGAATGCTGCTTTGGAGACTATCAGACTAGATGGGATTGAGATTAATAAAGAGGAGGTGTTAGCAATTCCGGAAAGTGTAAAAATAGATAAATCTCCTTGATTGGCTGGGATTATCCTAGGATTTTCTCGGCAACTATGGAGGAGATCGCAGAGCCTTTGGCTTAATTATTAATGTTGTCATTATCTATTGGCATAGAATCGGAATGCTGGAGATTATCAATTACTGTCCTCTTGTTCAAGAAGGGTAGTAAAGCCAACCCTGTAATTATGGGCCTGTAAGTTGTAAAAAGACAGAGGGTGCTGGTTGATGAGAAAAGTTCACCATTGAGCTCAGTTACTAGTGGTGAACAAAGTGGCTCTGTTTTGGGAGCCACTGCTATTTGTCATTTTTCAAAAAGATCTGAATGTTGGTGTCCAGGCGGAGGTGAGTAATTTTCGGAATGAGGCTAAATTTGGCGCAGTTGTGGACAGTGCAGAACGATATTGCAGGTTACACAGTAAAACAGATAAGCTGAAGACCTGGGCTGAGATGTGGTAAATTGAGGTTAATGCGGAAAAGTGTGAGTGGATTCACTTTGGATGGAGCAAGAGGAATAAAGTATTCTGCCCTGATGGTTAGATTCCTGGTAGTACAAATGAGCAGACAGATATTGATGTCCATGTGCGGAGATCCCCTTTGAAAGGGTCGTTATGAAGATGTACGGTGTGTTAGCTATTATTGATAGAAGGATTTATTTTCGGAGCCACGAGGTTATGTTGCAGCTGTACAAAACGCTGGGGCGCTACACTTACATTATTGCATATAGTTCTGATCGCTGTATTATGCAATGGACCTGGAAGCATTGGAAAGGGTGCATTTGAGATTTAGCAGGATGTTGCCTGGGATGGCGGGAATGTTTTACGTGGAAAGTCTGGGGGACCTGAGGCTGTTTTCTTTTGAATGAAGAAGGGTGAAATGTGACAGAATACAGACATATAAGATAATCAGAGGGTGATATAGGGTGGACAGTGGGAGTATTTTTCCTCCATGAGGGGACATAGCGTTAAATTGAGGTGTTATAGGCATAGGACAGAGTTTAAAAGTAGTTTCTTAAATCGGAGAGAAGTAAGGGTGGTGAATGCCCTGTCTGCAACAGTATTAAACATGCTAAATTTAAGGGTATTTCAATGGTCATTGGATGAACATCTGAATGAAAATTGAACATTGTAGTTTAGATGGGCTTCAAATCAGTTTAATCGGTTAGCGCAACATAGAGGGCCGCAGCGCCTGTACTGCCTGTATCATTCTATGTTTTATGTTCTGTGTTCTGTGAATAATCAGTATATAATTACGCTGTTTTTGGAAAACTTAATTCTCAACAGTACATCACTTAATTTTGCATCAACGGTTTCTTTTTTGTATAGTAAAGCTTTACCTTGGATATGGAAATGATAGGACAGAGCAAAAATGATAGGTGGTGTGAATTGCCAGATATCAGTTGAGCAGGTGAGATTAATCCATATGAGTCACGACAGCCCCCTGAGATAAAGATGGTTACTTGATGCTTTCTTTCGGAAAAAAATCCTGACTATCACGCTGCATTAATGAATGAACTGCGACATTTTTACAGTCAGCAAACACAATTAGCATTTATCCAGCTTGTTAGACATTTTCAAAAGATTGACTGAAAGTTCGTAAATATGTTGTATCACAAGAATTTCCAATGAGGAACGTAAAGTCGATTATCATAAGTAGGTCAAGGAAGTTGGCTTGACGAAGAATTTAAGAAATAGAGAATTTAAGAGACATTGAGGGAGGCAATTGCAGACAGTTTGGCCTGGAGTCTAGATCGTTAATATGCCGGAAAGAAACATATTAGGTGTTGTCAGACCGGCTGTGTATTTCCAATATTTTGTATTTTTCAGCTTGGATTTCCAGAAGTTTTCTTCTGCAGCTGTTCTTCTGTGTTGGGTCTAACTGACTAAAGGAGTTTAGGGTTGAAACTTTATTGCTGTAACAGCACAGCAGGTCAGGCAGCATCCAGGGAACAGGAGACTCGACGTTTCGGGCACAGGCCCTTCTTCAGGCTGCTGCCTGACCTGCTGTGCTGTTCCAGCAATAAAGTTTCAACTTTGATCTCCAGCATCTGCAGACCTCACTTTCTCCCTAAAGGAGTTTAGGGAGAAAGCAGGAATAGGGTGAAGTTGTAATTCGAGAAAATGCGTTCACCGCTGCCTCACTCTCCTCCCTGTCTTTCTGTACTTTTCTGCAAACACTGACTGCGTTAAGACATGGATTGTCATGGTAATACAGCATTGTTCATGCAATTTATTTTCCACAAAAATTATCGGCACTAAAATTCACAAAACTTATTTCACTCAATTTCCTATCTATGTGTGTTCTTCTAGTTTCTCTCAATGATTCTCCCCATCTATTTGAAAAGAGGATTTACATTGACAGAATTTCAGCGAATTCGCATTCAGATCTGGCAGTGAATCCGACGTTTCTGATGAACAGTCGCCTCGCCTGGAATTATTCGCTTGCTTTCTCTCTGTGCGTACTGCTTGACCCGCTGTTATCAGGAGAACTTGATGTCTTCAGTGCAGATTCCAGCTTCTACTGTAATTTCCTCCTGAGAGTCTGTTTTGGTAACCTTATCAACTTGGAAAGTTTAGTTTGAAAGGAAAAGCACCGCTCAGAACCTCTGCACATGCTCTATGTGTGGGATAACCTTCGAATAGTAGCCAGAAATGGCAAAACACCTGCGCACTTACACTGATGAGAGACTGAGGAAATGTTGGGAACGTCGGAATACATTGATGTAACATCCCGCTGAAACTTCGCCAGTGCAATCACACTGGGGAAAATCATTCAGCTGCTCTGAATGCAGGAAGGGATTGATTCATTATGTTATGGACCCGGCAAGACCCCATCAAACATTTCAAGAAAGAAGTCCACACCTTATCTTTGCTTGTTATTTTCTGCAGCTGTAACATTGATATTCAAGGATGGATGCAGTTGATCAAACCACTTAGTTTTAAACAAAGAAAATCTTTATTTACAAGATTAGCGAATGAAACACAAACCACAAAGAAAAGAAGAGCGAATAACCCAAGAAATTAACCCAATTTAATGATGTTGTTCCAGAACTTACAACGTTCCCTACAAGCACTACCTGGTAGAAAAAGAAAACTTAACCCTTTTTTTAGTGGGAGTAACGTCAGGGAGAGATACCCGCATGAACCTGCTTCTTTGAGTCTAACAGCTTCAGAACACTACTGCTTACTAAAACGAAATGAAACCCGAGAAAAGCTGGCATTTTGCAGGCAGCATAGCTGCTCAGTAGCCCAGTAGTTATCTCTGCTGCCTTTCAATGCCCGAGACGTCAGTTCGCTTCGAGCCTCTGGTGATTGCCTGTGTGGAGTTTGGAACGTGTCAGTTCGGGTTTTTTCTGGTTGCTCTGATTTTCACTCACAAACGTGCAGTTTATTGTGAATTAGCCATGCTAAATTGCCTGTAGTGTTCAGGGGTGTGCAAGTTAGTCAGGAGTAACTGCAGGGAAATTGGTTTGGATGAGATTCTCTTCGGAGGGTATGATTACATGCAACAGGAATTATATGAGCTTGCAGAACTATTCACACGCATTTAGTGTTCAAGTTCTTTATTTAAACTTAAAAACAATATTGCTGGAGACAGTATTAACTACCTATAATTCAAGTGGCCCTGAAACACTTCAACTTCGACTGCTTGGAGTCTGTGTCATTTATGACCTCTCTGAGAGAGAGAAAAAGGCAATGACAACATCACCTTGTTAAATGAGCATCACCGTCACAGTCTTCCAAACTAATAAACCATTAGCGTGTTCATACTTGGGAGAATGCTTTCGCATATCGTGTGAGTGCAGGAGGTTCATGCAGTAATCACACGTGTCAATGCATCGGTGAGTTACACTGGAAAGGGATATATCCTGTAAAACACGATCAAATTCACAAAGAAACGGAGGTTAAGGATTTTACTGTCCCTCATACGATGGTCGTTGGGCCGTTTGTAATTGTGTCAGTAAAACCAGCTCGATTGAATGTTCTGATTATAGTCGATACGATGTTAATGCAAATGTGTGTCATAGGTTTTGGAAATAATCATAACGTTTGTCTATATTAGCCACTTCCCTCAGTAATTAAGCACCTGCATACTGTGTGCATTGGATTAAAAGGTTCATCAGACCAGGTTAAACAACAATGACCTGCCAAGTAACTATGGGTAGTGGAAAATATTAACACCTATCACCAAAACATGCTTACTGAGTTCCGATTCTGGGAATGTCTGTAAACAACATCAGTGCTGATATCTACTTTAGAGGAAAAAAAACATTAAAAACTCACATTTCTGTTCAGCATAAATTGCATCAAGTATTTGTTGCACCTTTGCAACGGATTAATTTATTTACAAGGATTCTCCATTCTCCTATCGCCTCCATTCTAACCTTCAACAAGTTTGAGCAACTTACGAAGTTTCCTTGTTACTATGAATGATACAATCAAATCAGCGCCCACTGATTCATGCTCTCTAACCGAAACCTTACGTTCCTCTTGTCGTATTAAGAGTACGGTGCAGTGATTTAGCTTTGCTGCTAATTCCTGCCATGCCTTTTTAATCCTCTTTCTACTGTATTCATCTTTGTCTCACTTAGGGTCTACAGGATTAGATTACACAATTTGATTTCTTCAACAATGGCAGATCGTACTGCAATGTAAACCGCAACCTCATGAAGTGACATATCCTGGAGTGAACCATTCCCATTCAACTTGGTAAAATGGAGAGCACAGAGATCATTCCAAGTGCAATACCAGGTACGTAGATATTTGTGGATTTCTTAGATGGGAGTCTTCAGCCAATTCGACACACTGTGAATGATACTAAGAAATGGCTGGGGCACTGTTCTTTCAATAGTACAGAAGGTCTGTACTCCAGAATGTGCTGGAACATGACCCAAGGTGTCTTGCTACAACATTGGCATTGACAGAACTTTGCCAAAATTTGTCCTGTACGCAAAAAGCAGGGCAAATCCAATTCAGCCAATCACTCTTAAACCCGATCTGACTACTCTCCAGAATCAGAAAATGAATGGATTGTGTCATCAATAGCGCAGCCAAGCCACACCTGAGTAGGAATAAAAAGCTTACTGACGCCCCGCTTATGTTCCAACACGGCCACTCAGCCCTTGGTTCCTTACAGCTTTGGCTCATACAATCACAAAAAAGCTGAATTCCAGGGTGCTGTTACAGCCGTCTTCCTTTACATCAAGGTAGTCTAGTATGGCATAAAGGAGCTTAGTAAAACTGGAATCAACGGTACGGGGGTCAAACACTCCGCTGCTGAGAGTCATACATCGCATTAAAGAACATGGTTGCGTCTAGTGGAGGTCAATCATCAGTTCCAGGTCATCTCTGCAGGACATCCACTATATAGCGTTCTCGGCCTAGCCATCGTCAGTTGCTTTACAAATGACCTTCCCATCATCAAAATGTCAGATGTGGAGATGTCAACGAACACAAAGAAAACTACAGCACACAAACAAGAATTTCTGCACTTCAATCCTGTGCCAATCCAGGTCCTTTAGCTAAACCTGTCGTTTTTTTCTAAGTCTTGACGTCCCTCTGCTCCCTGCCATTTCTTGTGTCTGTCTAAATGCAACTTAAATGATGCTATTATGCCCACCTAAACCACCGGTTCTGGTAACCGTTCAAAGTCACCCCATCCTCAGTCTAAACAGGTTTCCACTAAAATTTTCCCCTCTCACTTTGAACTGTTAATTCCAAATTCAGTAAACTTGCAATTGATTCCATTACTCTAAGAAAAACAAAACTTCTTGCTTTCCATCCTTTCTGTACCTCTCATGATTTTGAAGGCAGCCAACAGTCATCCCACTCAACTTCCGATTTTTCATGAAAGCGTGCCTAATTTACTCAATTTCCACTCCAGATAGGGTCCTTCATATCAGACAATCAAATGCTGAACCGCATTTGCATCATCTCAAAAATATCTGTATCCTTTTCAGAATGCAGCGATCAGAAGTGCACACAGTACTCCAATTGTGGGACGGTGCAAATCCATCAATGCCGAAACCAACAGAAAGTATAATCTGCATGTCACTCCCGCCACAATAGTTGTCACCCACACAAAGGAAACTGACAGGAACACCGAGGACGACATCACCTACGTCGCCCCAACGACACATCCAACCCCACAGATGCCACTTAAGGCACCACGACACCTCCTGACATTCAGGGTAAATGTCACTCCCGTTGATGAAGCGTCCCACGATCCCATAACCACACCCAATGCAGTTACAGTCTCCACCACATCACCCAGCTCTAGCCCTACACCAGGGCCTAGCATCCAGCCCTGCCACATGCTTACCATGCCCCCATACATCTCCCTCACTGTGGATGGAAGATCAGTCCTTAGAAATGGCCTCATCTTCATGAAGTTACACTTCAGGGTCAACGATATTAGCTTGCATTGAAACATCGACCTATTCTTGCATCGCCTTCAGCTCCTTGATTACTTTTTCCATCAAGAAACCCGCCCACCCTTCGATGACCACTTCTTCTGCCTCCAAAGCACACTATCCACGAGGACACCAAATATTGGGCTGTGACTAACCCATGATCTCTTCACTTCCAACTGCCCTGTGACACAGATCCGTTTAACCTGTTAACCCACACAGCCACTCCACCCTCTAGCTCTCACAATTCACAGACCTCCGTTCCCTCCGCTCTGACCCCAAACTCAATATCAAACCGGCAGACAAGATGGGGGGGGGGGGTGCAGTAGTAGTTTGGCGCACTGACCTCAACACCACGGAATCCAGATGCCACCTCGCAGATTCCTCCTCCTACTGGCCTGTCGACCACGACCACACCTCTCATCACCAAACCTTCATGTCCCAGATCATCCACAATCTGACCATTTCAGGAGATCTCCCACCCACAGCCTCCAACTCCGTAGTGCAGGAAGCCCACACCACCCGCTTCTACCTCCTGCCCAAACTTAAGAAACCTGACTACCGCGTTCTCTGCATCATCACAGCCTGATCCTGCTCCACTGAAATTATCTCTGCCTTTTTGACACACTCCTGTCCACATTATTCCAGGACTTCACCATTTAATTTTGGGACATCACCCACACTCTCCACTCCCTCGATGACTTTCGTTTCCCCCGCCTCCAACACCTAGTCTTTACCACGGACATTCCGTTCCTGTGCACATGCATCCACCATGACGAAGCCTCCAAGAACTCCGTTTCTTCCTCTCCCGGCAAACATAGCAGTGTCCTATCACTGACACTCTCATTCGATTCGTTGAACTGGTCCTCATACTCAAAGAAATCTCCATCAAAGCCTATCACTTCCTTCAGAGCATACAGGTAGCCATGAGCACCTGAATGTGCCCCAACTATGAACACGTCTTCATCGGGTACGTGGGACAGTCCATCTGCTGGCACCATTCCCCACCTTTTCCTCCCTTACATTGATGAGTGTATCGGCGGAACCTCACGCTCCCACGTGGATTTTGAATCATTCATCAACTTCACAAGTGTCTGGAGGAAGAATGCCTTGGGGTCCTCCAATCACACTGCATGAATGTGGACTTCAATAGTTTGCACATTACCCCATCCTCACCTGACACCAGATACAACCTTCCAACTCGGTACCATATTCAACTGTCTTGTCTGTCAATGTTTCTTCCCAACAATCTGCTTGAGCTTCCTCTTCAACCTATTACGTACATCACCACTTTAATCTACCTACCTCATTCCCAGCTAACGTCACCCCAGCCCACCTCCTCCCGTTTATCTCTCAGTCGCTTTGGCCCACAACCTTCATTCGTCATGAAAGTCTTATGCTAAAAAGGGCCGATTCTCCTGTTCCTTGGATGCGGCCCAACTAGCTGTGCTTTTGCAACACCAATCTCTTCGACTCTGAAGGAACTCAATATAGAGCACTGGCATTTGTTGATACTAGAGAGATAGGTAGGGTAATAAGAGAGAACACAAGACGTCAGCAAATGATTTTACAAAGGAGAAAATAACTGGCAAAACATTTGCTGCTCGAGAATGATTTGACGCATCTGACCTTGTCAACTTTGGCATGGTTTATTCTAAAAACAGCCAATGACATGAATTTTGAGCAGATGCATCTGCAGTAAACTGGAATATGGGTGCCCTTGTCAACTAATTTGCACATTTTTACATTGGTGGAGCACGTGATTGGAAAGGAAATGTAAACGTAGCATTGTATTTACAAATAAACCAAAAAGCATAACATGAAAGTGATGCTTGCAACTTGCTGAGACCACGTATACGAGCGTGGGCGAGAATGATTGGCAATTGGAGCGAAAATACCTTTCAACTCAGAAGAATGAATTTCACAGCGAACATGACTCAGAAAGATCTTGTTACCGTCGTCAGTACAGGGCATTTCCCCATGGGGTAGAATTAAACTTGGAGAGTTGGCCGCTATGTCTTGGTGAATAGGCTATGAAATGTTTAGTTTCTCTTCAATAATAGCATCGTGTTTCTTCATTGATGTTTCGTGGATATTTCCTGAGTAAGTGTTTCTGAACATTCTCCCTCTTTCTCAATTATGGTAATGTCGATAGATTGCATGTCCCTGTATATATCAGCATATGCCACTTCCCCTGTCACTTCCTTATTTCTCAATGTCAGTTGCCCAGCGCAAGTTCTAGTGGCTGTAGGAACTTGATCAATCTCGCCGCTGGGTTGGCGCACAGATGACGCTTAAGGACGGTAATAATAGAAGCTCGACCTCCCCTAAATGTCTGGGAGGGTAATATCTGGTCTCTCTCCATCAACAGAGAACCGCACCTCCCATTTAGTTTCGAATTGGTTTCCTTGGAGCAGAGGAGATGTCCTATAAACTGATGTAACAGAAATTGTTAACAAAGATGCCTTTAACTACAATTTGAACTTGGATGAATTTTTAACGAACAAACATTACAAAGTAAAGTACCAAAACCGATCCAGCAGTGAGTTATTGTGCTGTACCAAATGAACAATACATTACCAAAACAAATAAACTCAATATGGTAAATGATCAAGAACTCTTTAATGATTCATTATAAGCTCCTGTAAACAGTGATGCATTCACGTTAGAATTTTACCTGATATACTGAAAGATGCAAGAACTGAGTAATAAATGACAAATACGAGTTATTTTCCTGGCGCATGCATTTTTAAAAATGTAATAAACTAGACAGCACGCCTTATGTTATTCATTTGAGACGATTTCTTGTGACTCATCACTGATATTAGATATAGTCATGAAATAAATTAATTGTCAGCAGTTATTTTCACACATATGTTAATTAATGCAATTATTTGTGCTTGAATAGAAACGGCTATTTGAGAATTTACGTTTATTGTAGTCATAGAGTCACAGACATGTACAGCACGGAAACAGGTGCTTCGGCCAACCGGTGCAAGCCGTACATATATCCAAACCCAACCTAGTCCGATCTGCCAGCAGCCGGCCCATATCCCTCCAAAACCTTCCTACTCATATACCTATGCAAATGCATTTACAATGTTGCAATTGTTCAAGCCTCCACGACTTCCTCTCGCGGCTTAATCCATACACGTATCACCCTCTGCATGAAAACCTTGCTCCTTAGTTCTCTTTAATATTTTCCCCATTCACCATAAACCTTTGCTCCCGAGTTCTGGACTCTCCCACCCCAGGGAAAAGATTGTCAGTTTATCCTATACATGATCCTCATGACCTTGGAAACCTCTATAAGGTCATCCCTCAGCCTGCGATGCTCCAGCAAAACCGCCTCAGCCTATTCAGCTTCTTCCTATTTACAGTCAGAAATAAATAACAGCTTATAAGTGGGATTCACAATTATTGAACTTTGGGTACTTTCCAAAAGGAATTCGGCGAAATTCTGTGAAAGGGCTTTTCACATTGGAGGTAGTGATTTCTTGGTACTCGTTTGGTTAATTGAATTGACATTATATGAGAAAAATCTGTTTGTTTGTTTGGTTTTATTGATTTTATCTGTTTCAGACTGAAACACAAGTTGAAAATTCTGCCACTTATTGATTATTATTATTATTATTGCTAACACTGCTCCTCAGACTTTTTACATATACGTTATTGGAATCAAAACTTTTTCTGCACCAAAACTTCAAATGCGTTTCTTTTATACTTTGTAGATTTGTTCCATTGCAAATTTGAAGATCTGTCTTTATTAAGCTAACAAAGTGCCCAGAGTAATTCCAAGCATTAATGGATCGTATTACACTGAAGAATAAACATTTTTTTATGATTAGAGAGAGGATCCGTATAGTTTCCAAAGCCAAGTGAGAGAAATTACACCGATGGAAAACTTGCAAGTGTTATTGGTACGGCGAATAGGATTTTCATGAAATATATGAAAGGCTGCAAAGAAACGCCTGGCAACCAGAGCCAGAAAGCTTGACACCTGCCGTATGTAGGTTGAGAAGATCCTGAGGGACAAAAGATATATGCATTTGGTTGGACAGGGAGCTATTGGAGCAGTCAGCATGGCGCCCTGCATGGGAGATCATGCTTCACAAATTTGATCGAGTTTTTTGACAAAGTGTCCGGGAAGATTCACAAGGGGAGGCTAGTAGCCATAGTTTAAATTAATTTCAATAAGACCTTCAATAAGGTTCCACATGGTTTGTTGCTCGGGATGGTTAGATCACAGGAATCCAGGGCGAGCTGAAAAATTGGATACAAAGTTGACTGGATGGTCGGAAGCACAGGGGCTTGTCGTCAAAAAGGTTAACAGAATTGGAGTCTTGTGATAAGTGGAGTCTCTCAGGGTTTTTTTTGCGCGGTTGCTGGACCCATTACAATCTGTTATAGAGATCAATAATTAAGATGAGTATGTCCAAAGCATGATCAGTGAGTTTGCTGATGGTACCAAATTAGGCAGAATTGTGGATATTGATGAAGGTTATCAGAAAGTGCAGGAGGATCGTGATCAGCTGGGTAAGTGAACAGAGATGTGGCAAATGTATCTTAATATGAATAAGTAATGTCTTGCATTTTTGAAAGGCAAATCAAGTTAGGAAATTCGTGGTAAAAACATATAGTGTTAAGAAGACTATCTCCGATTCTCAGTTCTCTAAAAGTGCAGTCACTGTTAACAGTGCAGGGAAGAAGACTTTTTGCATGTTTGTTTCCATCAATCAGGACGTTGAGTATATAATTTGTTCAGTGATACAGGACATTTGTGAGGGATCATTTGAAGTAATGGGCTCAGATTTGGTCACCTTCTTGCATGAAGAATGTTATTAAACTGGAAAGAGTGCAAAAGAAATGTCTGAGAACTTGGCTGGATTAAATGGTCTGACCTCTGGGGAACGTTTGGGCGAGTTTTTGTTGAAAAGGTAGGAACACGAGGAGATTCGTTACTGAGGTGGATAAGATCATTGGAGGCATGCATAGAGTGTATTTATTTAGTCTTTTTTCCCGGGTTGCAGAATCGAAGACTAGCGACATCAGTTTAAAGTTAGAGGGAATATAATAAAAGGGAAGTTGAGGGGCAGCCTTTGTACACACAATGTGGCACACAAATGGAATGAACTACGAGAGGAAATTGTTGAGCATGGCATATTAGCAACATTTAAAAGGCACTTGGATAAATACATGAGTAGGAAATTTTAGAAGGATGTAGGTCAAGTGCAGGGAAATGAGGTTAGTGGAGATGGACCTTTTGGCTTACATGCTGCAATGTTGGTCAAAGGGCCTGCCTTTGTGTTGTAGAACTTTATTACTCTATGGGTTTATAACGTTAAATGCAAACAGAGGTGGCAATGGGTTACTCACAGTGCGTGATTGATTTTTCTTCTCACTATTAATATCTTTGGTGCCTGCGTCAATTTCCTGTCTCCTTTTGGTGATAGATAGAGCAATGGGGCATTTATTTTTTTTCATCAGAGTTGTATGTGCCTGTGTATCCTTTGCCTACTTTTATACTTTCCCAACTTCTCCGTGATTTAAGGAAATGCAACGTGTTTGACAGAGAGGACCAATCAGGAATCCGTGGTGCATTGTGACATCAACAAATCAGGTTTCTCCTCGGAATTGAAACATGACGGCTTCACACATAAAGCAAATGCGATACTAGTACTCGACAAAAACGATCAGAGCACGCCAACTGCACTATTAAAAAGGGTGACCATCTGTGCTGTACAAATCTATGCATATTCAGGGTAAAGGGAGGATTTCAATACGCAAACCTATGACTGGTAACACGGGCGCCCCACCTTTCCGACCAGGCTTTTCAACTGGGACCTTTTGCATGTCAAAGGTACATGACAACCAGTACATGAGAGATATAGAACTACACGACAGCTGTGCCCATTAGCTTTCATGGAGCATTGAGATGTACAGGCGTTCAATGCTTCACTTTCTGTTTCAAATGGATGTACGATGTCCTGAAATATTGGCTTTATTGAAAATTAAAGTAAAGCACGCACAATTGCTCAGAAAAGATTTTAGAAGGATGTTGCCAACGTTGCAGGGTTTGAACAGTCGGTCGAGTCTGAATAGGCGAGGGCAATTCTCCTGTAGCTGATGGATGACCTCACAGAATATTGTAAACTAATGACGTTGATGCATAGCGTGAATAGTCGATGTTTTTCTCCCAGGATGTGCGCGTCCAAAATAAAGTGAATCTATTTCAGGTGGGAGGAGAAAAAAAATATAAAGGGGACATGCTGGACATCTTTTAAATGCAGATGATTGTGTATGGATGAACTGCCAGGGGAAGTGGTGGAGGCTGGTACAATTACAAGTTTTTAAGAGGCACCTGGGTGAATATATGAATCGGAAGGGTTTGTAGGGATATGGGAGAAATGCTGGCAAATGTAGCTATATTAATTTCACATATCCTGTTAGCATGGACGAGTTCGACCAAAGGTACTGTTTCAGAGCTATGCATCTGTATGACTGTATAATTGTTGCCAAGCATAACTAAACAAAGGAGGAAGTGGGCGAGGAGGATTGGCATCCTCGAAGCCTTTCTTGCTGGTGCATCATTTTGTGTCATAATAGGTTAGTGCGCTCAGCAGTTTTTCAGGAGCTTGTGATAGTTCTAAACTGCACAGGCATGAAAGTCTTCGTTAATTTGTCTCAATAACCATTCACCATGACACACAACGGGACACTTGCTGAGGACTTCAGCTGCAAGAGCATACTGCTCAGACCAGACTGGCTCTTCAGATATCGAGCAAATTCCCAGAGAGATCTTGATTCGTATACACACATACACAATCAAACACGAACACACAAAGCAGACAACCCGAATGTATTTTCAGACCCACTGATTCATATGAATGCCACTTGAAACACCCCAAAGAGTTCGAGTTTTGACCTATTCACGCAAGTAGGAGCTGGGCAGTTCCATTTTCCAGCTATAGTGGATCCTCAATCCACCAATGCTTTCAGGCAAGTTCTTAAGTAAGGGAGAAGGGAATGACCCCTGAGATGTGAAGATGAAAAATCGTAATCACGAATGGACTTGGTTTCAATTCCACTCAACAGTGCAGATGTGCCTGCACCACAACGATTACAGTGAAGCGAGAAGTGGGCTCACTAGCAACACAACTCCAACTCCCATAGGACAGAAGTAAAATGAATCGGAGAATCTTATCAAAATGTCACATCACAATTAATTGGGATCTTAATCATTTTCAATACAGTAGCAAATAAAGGCGAGTAGATTCAAAACAGGATTTTGTTTCACAATAGCATTGAAAAAGCAGTCTCCGTTCACTTTCAGCAGAAAATGGTGGAAAATGCAAATTTCCTCGAACATGAGGCAGTAGCGTGGCCCAGTTACAAATCAGAAAGCTATTGCAGGCCACATGAAAGTGATAGTCACTACATCATGGCAACTCAGCATGGAAATGGGCCGCGGGATATTTGATACTGTCCCTCATCACCAATAGCATTGCGAGAAGCAGTCGATGTGCAGTTGAAGGAAGCGCAAGTTTCGCATCCTCGACCTAGATCCTAGGTCGCAGAGCCCACGATTCATTAGAGATTCGAACTCAAGTCCGCCACTTTAAACTCTCGGCCGCGCTACCACAGGAGCTGTTACCTCAACTATAATGCTTTCCGATGATGACATTGCAACATAACAAAACCAAAGGCGGGGGAAAGACTTCGAGGATGCCAATCCTCCTCGCCCACTGCCTCCTTTGTTTAGTTATGCTTGGCGACAATATTAGTTTCCAATGAGAAACCAATAGTCATTGGATCAAAGCAAAGATCAATGCAAAGCTGAATGCATGTTTTGAGAATCGATGAACAACAAATGTAATGTCTAGTAGAAAATATATTCCACTATACTACAGTTAAGAAAACATGAATTGCATGGCATTTCTGAAATTAAAACGTTGATTTTGGAAGAATATTTCCTTTTTTTTTCAAAACAGAACAACTTTAGCATTTAAATGTTACATGGGAAATATGACACGACCGTGTTATTGTACAAATCTGAGCAAGCCGTGTAAAAATGAAATAATGCAGCCAAATTAGAGTTATGATGAATATTTTGCAGAATGAATAGCGCACAGATGGTCCACATCTAAAAGGTGAGTTAGCATGAGAATCTGAAAGCGACAGATGGCATTGTGAGGCAGTTCTAACCTCGGTGGAGTTCTGAGTTACCTTATCTCATTTCCTTCCACTTGTTTGTCCTTCTCGTTAGATTTCGTTCTCCTGCAGAACCTTCCACCCATGGAGAAATGGGAATGTCACATGACTGCCAACTGAGTGAGAAATCTGCGAGGTAAAAGAAAGAAAGTGACAGACTAAACGTTAATAAAATGCGTAGTCCTCTTTTAGAAATGACCAAAAGGCAGTTTCTTCATATATTGACGCAAAGTAAAAGCAGATCAACGATGTCAAATATGTCAATGAGTTGCTAACTGTATATGCCTGCTGTTTGTATTAGACGTGGAAAACAGCAGCACCTGAGTCACCTTTATGTTTCTTGTTGCTGAATGAATAAGAATGAAGTTGTTTCACAAGAGGGGCACGAGGCTTGCATTCCTGTCCTGTCCATGCCTGTCGAGATTTTCCTGCTTCTCTGAGACATAACGGAAAAAAATGGTACGAAGTGATGTTCAATGCTTAGCAGAGAGGGAAAGCTCATACGTTTTGGCACAGTCGGATAGACACTCAAGGAGTCGGGCACCTTTTGCTCGGGTAACCATTTGCACATTTACAGATTTTACATGATCACACCTTAATCAGGTGAGGGCTGCATTTTCTGCTAGGCAATTGGATGATGGATAGTGTGGAGTGACCATTATTTGACCACACTCATTCAACGTTTAATCCCCTGCTGATAAATGATGACCTGTTATCTGTGACATTTATTTCTGCAAGTATGTGTATTGAAAAAACACTGCAGCTTTTCTTACGGTTGCCCCTGTATTTGCTGAACGAAATCTATGCATATTTAACTAGTTTGATTGAGCATCCACAATGACGAAAAATATACAGACCTTGAAACGGCCTTCATCGTCAACGATTAACTGAGTTCAGGGATTTTCATACCATTTCCTGGAATATAGTGGAATTCCAGGTGATAATCTATATTCCTTGTTGGCGCTCCGGACACTGCACCACCAATAGAAATATGTCTGCATGCAATCCTTGTCACTCGAGATAGCGTCTTGCCAACAACTTCATTCTGTAAGCCCCTGAAAGACCCTGACCTATTTCAGCCAGTATCCGGTACTGATCTTTGCTGGGTATATTTTGTGGTATAATAATGTAATGTACTCGGTTGTGATTTGGTTGCTTCGGCCTCAAAGAGGTTTTAGTTCTCGTTGTCAAGGCCCGTTCGGTTCCCCCATCACCAGCAGCTGTTGTTCCAGGACTCTATCGTTCTTTGTTAAAAGTTTGGTTTTGTCAGTTGAGACTAGAAGTGTATCCAGAAAGATTAAAATCATTGTGGGGGCGGTACAATCGGTGGTGTAACTGCCTGTGGGAGGGGCTCAATGTACCTGCATTTGCTACTTGGCCTCCCAGAGAGTGTTTGAACTTGAAATTGCACACATTCAGTAATAGTGGCCACCGTTCAATTCGACATGAATCTATGGCCGTTTTGCCTTGTCGTCTTTATGAGCCCTGGCAGTTGTTTGTTTAAAGTAATTAAATGCTTTTTAAAAAATGCATCGCCAACGGGATGATGGGACTTCCTGATCCCAAATATGACTCGCAAACCTCTCTTTTCAATTTGGTCATATTCACACGCTGAATCAGCAATGTCCCTGTGATGTAGCTCAGTCTTGTCAACTCTGTCGCCCAAGTTCGTCGCTTGAGGTGCCTGCAAGACACTTCTATTCCCTTCAAAAGCATATGCCTGCAGATACGTGGAAGAACAATGTCAAATTATCTAAATGCTCTTTATTGGTGTTCCCCGTTATTCAAAATTCATCTAGACAAATGGCGACCTGGGGTTTAACTTGGAAATTATTCTCCGCGGATAATTGAAAAATGGTGCAGACTCACAATACGTCAAATGGCAGTCTCAGAGATTGATACAAATCCTTATGGGTAATAATTGTAATATATCTCTGGGAATTCTTATAGAACCACAATTGCAACTTGTACTCTTAATCAGCAAAGTGTCCTAAGTCAAAGTTCTCAGCCAAACCAAGGTTTGTATAAATCTAAGTCATATTCCAGAGTAAATTGTGTTAACGATTGGTTCTGCAATCAGCGATGAAGCCACAACCACATCGACCTTCATTAAAAACGGGTGACTATATAATCAGACATTAATTTTGATCAGTTCTGATTTGTATGTTTCCCAGCATCTTAACTGTTCCATGCCTGACGAAATTTGTATTTCCAGAGGCTGCACACGCATGCTTAACAGCTCATGAAATCTCTTACTCAATTCAGTCGTCATGGTAGTCTTTTGCAGTCTCTATTTTGTAAATCAGCACCAACGAGAATGTGTTTCTCGCACAGACTCTGACGAAATTTCTAACTAGCCGAGGTTTAGCTTTGATTTGCGTATTGCTGTGTCATGATTCATTGCCCGTTCTGCCTTCCCTTCACTTAAATCCTGTCTCCCATTTTCAGTCCCTCTGCCGAGACTGTCCATTTCCATCATCATACCCTGTAACTCATGCTGCCTTTTATAATGACAAAGCCAGTTATAATGCCTGTCTGAGATCCATTGGGCTTTTGCCAGAATGGCGCATTTTCATGGTGGTATCACTTACCTTACAAACAAAACGGTTGGCAGCCACTCTGTACGCGTTAACTTGAAGTCACATGCCTCTGCCAGACATTGGAATTTTTTTCAAACATCCCGACATGGAATTCGCTGGGTCTCGAACTGCTGACTAAAAGAGATAACGTCTTAGAGGAGGCTTGGGGTCTCAATATTCCTTTACAACTTCCGTCAACTCTTCAACTATTTTATTATTTGGTACCCCGGAAGCATTCGATCCTCAATAACCGAAAGAGCTGTGAGTCCACCAACTTTCAAGAGAATTTGTAATTTTTTTTTGTCTGCACCAATGTTATTGTTAGGAAAGCAAAATCTGCATTCTTTCCACATACTTGGCCCAATCCCAAGAACATGAAAGAAATCCTCCAGTTCCACAATTGTTGGCATGATGTTACAAATGCTTACCCCAATTGAAAGATGACTGTTGCTCGCAAATTTCTACAGGAGAAGGCTTTTCTCTAATCAGCACTGATGTAAGTCCACGGGAGCCAGTATTTCCAAATCAAGTTACCCTTTATTCATCTGTGGACAGTCCTTGACGCTGATGCCCTTCTGAGCCAAGTGTCAAAGTGAACAGAATGCCTGAAACTTCTTTCCTCTCTGTCAGGCGTGGCTCCCTGACTGGACAGCGCTAATGAGGGAAGTTATATACTGTGATGTTCCCCCTTTTCACAATCACTGTTGTAAATTTGATTTAAAAGAAAGCATAATTGACTTCGTTCATGGAAAATCTGAAAATCGACCACGATAGCCAAAGGCGTTTTTTGAGTTTCGTTCTGTTCACATTCTAGCATGCTTACATTTTCTCCAATTTTGGAAAGTCGGCATGAATATAATTAGGAACGTTTCAGTGAACAATTTCTTACACCTTGTTCATCACTTTATATGACCAATCTATACGGATCATTTGGAACATAGAACATAGAACAATACAGTGCATAACAGGCCCTTCGGCCCTCGATGTTGCGCCAAACTGTGAACTATTCTCAGTTCGTGCCCCTACACTATCCATCATCATCCATGTGCTTATCTACGGATTGTTTACATCTCCCAAAAGTGGTTGAGTTGACTACTTTAGCAAGTAGGAAATTTCACGCCCTTACCAATCTCTGTGAAAAGGACCTGCGTCTGACATCTGTCTTAAATCTAAGACCCCTCAAATTGTAGTTATGCCCCCTCGAACAAGGTGACGTCATCATCCTAGGTAAAAGACCTCCACTGTCTACGCTATTTAATCCTCTGATCATCTTGTATGTCTCTATCAAATCCCCTCTTCACCTTCTTCTTTCCAATGAGATAGGATCATAGACTCTCCGCCTTTCCGCATAAGACCTTCCCTCCAGGCCAGGCAACATCCTTTTAAATCTCCTCTGCACCTTTTGCAATGCTCTCAACTTCCTTCCCGAAATGTGGGGACCAGAAATGTACACAATATTCCAATTGTGGCTGCACTAGCCTTTTGTATAGTTGCAGCATAATATTGTGGCTCCGGAACTGAATCCCTATACAAATGAAACCTAACAAACCGTTGACTTCCTAACAGCTCTACCAACCTGGGTGGCAACTTTCAGGGATCTATATACATGGACTCCAAGATCCGTCTGCACATCCACACAACCAAGAATATTTCCGTTGACCCAGTACTTTGCCTGACTGTTATTCTTCCCAAAGTTCATCACCTCACATTTAGCTGCATTCATCTCCATTTGCCACTTCTCAGCCAAGTTCTGCAGTTTATCCAGGTCCCCCTGCAACCTGTAACATTCTTTCAAACTGTCCACGACTCCACCGACGTTAGTGTCGTCTGCAAATTTACAAATCCATCCACCTATGCCTGTGTCTAAGTCATTTATAAAAATGACAAATAGCAGTGGTTGCAAAATAGATCCTTGTGGCAGACGACTAGTTACGGGACTCTATTCTGAATATTTTCCATAAATCACCACACTGTGCCTTCTTTCAGAAAGTCAGTTTGTAATGCAAACTGCTAAATCACATCCATGCTTCTGCATTTTTTCCCACAGCCTATAAAATGCTTTACTGAAGTCCATTTATACCACGTCAATTGCCCTACCCTCATCTACATGCTAGGTCACCTTCTCAAAACAGTCAATGAGGTTTGTGAGACCCAACCTGCTCTTGACGAAACCATGCTGACTATCTGAAATAAAATTGCTGCTTTCTAAATGCTTATGAATCTTATCTCTTATAATTCTTTCCAAAATCTTTCCTACGACAGAAGTAAGGCATACTGGTCTACCATTATCTGGGTCATCTCTACTGCCCTTCTTGAACAAGGGCACAACATTTGCAATCCTCCAGTCCACTGGTACCTCACATGTACACTATCATGACTCAAATATCAATGCCAATGGTTCTTCTATCTCCTCCCCAGTATCCCAGAGAAACCTCGGATAGATCCCATCTGCCCCAGGGGGCTTGTCTAGCTTCACTCCTTCTTGAATTGACAACAACTGTTCCTAACTAACCACGAGCCTTTCTAGTCTAATATCTCGTACATCATTCTTCTGCTCGACAATATTCCCAGATTCCTTGGTGAAAATCGATGAGAAATGTTCATTTATCACCTGTGCGATCTCCACAGGGTCCACACTCAACTTCCCACTTCTGTCTTTGAACAGCCCTGTTCCTATCCTAAGCATCCTATTATTCCTCACATGCCATTAGACTTGCTAAAGACTGCTCGTATTCTCTCTTTTCTCTTCTTCGCTCTCTCTTTGAATCCTTCCTAGCTGATCTGTAACTCTCTATCGCCTCATCTGAAACATCTCACTTCATCAACAGATAAGCCTTCTCCTGCTTAACAAGAAATGCAATTTCCGTAATAAACCACGGTTGCCATACCTTATCACTTCCTCCCTGTCTGGCAGGGACATAGATATCAAGGTCACGCAATATCTGTTCCTTAAACCAGCTCCACATTTCCGTTGTTTGCATCCCCTGCATTTTGCTACTCCATACTATGCATCCTTATTCTTGCCTAATCGCATTATAATTGCCCTTGCCCCATCGATAACTTGTGACTTGTGGCATGTACCTAGCCATTTCCATTGCTAAACTAAACGTAAATGAATTAAGGTCACTCTCTCCAAAATGCTCACCTATAACTAAATCAAACACCTGGCCTGTTTTTTGCCAAGCATCAGATCCAGTGTGTCCTCCCCTCTTGTCAGCCCTTCGACATACTGTGTCAGGAAACCCTCCTATATACATTGGACAAAAACTGATCCATCCAACATACTAGACTTTCAGCATTTCCGGTCAAGTTTGGGGAAGTTAAAGTCCCCCATGTCAACCATCCTATTCCTTTCATTCCTATCCAGAATAATTTTGCCAATCCCCTTTTCAACTCCCTGGATGTCTGCGAGGTCTTAACAACACTCCACGTATATGAAATACTGATATGCCCGTGTCCACATGCATTTCAGTTTGTATTATTGTTTAATTGCTTATATTTCGACTTATAAGCATCTCAGATCGTTTATGTTTTAGCACATCATCAACATTGCACTGATGAGTTTGATTTTTTTATTCTATTTTGTCCTCTCGGCTACATCATGTTATCGATTGCACCATTGAAATAGGTATCGAATCAGTTGTTCAGCACTTCGATCCTGCTCCAGGATGATCATCGTCCATTCGATATTTCTCATGTCCACTTTCATGCCTTTTCCCAGTAATGATCTATTCACCTATTTATTAAGGAATAGCTGTGTCAACCCTAAATATGCACAACTCTCGAACTAAGATCTTTGCATCAATTTCTTTCCAAAAACGTGCAATTGTCTGTGGGAAGTCATTCACCACAATTCAATTGTAAATTAGTTCCTCTTTATTCTGGACTCTTCTTGCCACAAGTACATTTTCAGTGATTATCCGCTGACAACGGCACGCTGAGATGGAGCCACTCTCCAAAAAAACATGCTGGCACTTTTTAACACGCTATTCCTTACTTGATGTGAACCACAGCCACAAACTTTCCATGAAGTGGTACAACTAACAACTTCATGCTTTGCAGTTCCGCAAGTAGACACAAGATTCGAATTTATTAAGTTTTTCAAATGCATGAAGGAATAAACCAATCCTTTATATTCAGTCTCCTTCTGCCAGCCACTCCCAAACAGGGAGAAACACTATCAACAATTTGCCTTTGAAACCCTTTAAGAATTATGCACATTTAGACTGTATCACTTCTCATTCTCTGATAATGCAATACACATTAAGATATTTCCCACAGACGTAAGATCATCACAGTGAACATTATTTGAATTGCCTCAAAACAAATTATATCTTTCCTGACATAAGGGGACCGAACAGTTTTCAGTACTCCAGATATGGTCACAACAGCATCTTGCACATTCGGAGTAGAATTCTGGACTCCCTTCCTCCAATACCACAGCATGAGGAGAAACATTTCATCAGCCTTCTAAACTTCCTGCTGCACCATGCGAGAGCATTCGCTTCATCATGCATAAGCATCTCCAGGTCCCTTCTGTGTTGCAACTTGCTGCACAGTTTCTCCATTTAAATTTTGCATAGTTCTTTAGTTCTCCCTCCCCAAACAGCAACTTGAAATTTTCCACATGATTCTCCATTTGTCAGCATTTTCCCACTAAATAAATTTGGTAAAAGCTTTTGGAAGCCTGCTTACATTCCTCACACGAAGTATCTATTTTGGCCTAGTTTGCAAAATTAGCTGGAACGCATTCACTTCTTCCACCAATTCATTAATGTATATTGCAAACAGTTTCAGTCCCAGCATTAATCTCTGTGAAACCCCACTGGTTACGGGTAACAAATCAGAGAAACAACTTTTCTTGTCCTCAGTCGATGTTTCCGGCCGAACCACCTATAATCTATTCACGCCAATACACTACCTCTAAAATCACACTCTCTTACCTAATAACTTAAGCGGCACAGCGGCGCAGAGGTCAGCACTGCTGCCTCTCAGTGCCAGAGGCCCGCGTTCAATTCCTCTCTCAGGCAACTGTCTGTGTGGAGTTTGCATATTCGCCATGTGTCTGCTTGGGTTTCCTCCCACAATCCAAAAATGTGCAGTTTAGGTGAATTGGCTATTCTACATTGACCGTGGTGTAGGAGAATTGGTCTAAGTGGGTTGCGCTTTAGAGGGTTTGTGTGAACTTGGTGGGCCTGTTTCCACACTGTTCGTAAGTAATCTAAACCTGATCGTTTGGGAATCTTGGAAAACGAAATGCAGGCGCATCCACTGATTTCCTTTGGTTCACGTCAGAAAAATACCTCAAATAAATAGTCAGATGCAATGTCACTTCCATGAAGCCACACTTTTCTGTTTGATTGCATTATGTTATTTCAAATGAGTCGTTACGATTTCGTGACTGATCGACTCCAATTCCTGTTTTTCAAAAAAAGATGTTCGAGTCACTGAACTTCCCTTACCCCTTTTTGCGTCCCTCAATTCCATCATACCTGTTTCACAATGGCAGTTTTGCAATAATTGTAGTTCGCTCGAATCAACCATTCTTCGAATGTTTGTCATTACTTTCACTGTCTCTGTCGTGATCTTTTTGGAATCGTGGATGCACGTCCTTGGTGCTGGGAGACCTTTCTGCCAGTTGCACAATTAATTTGCATCATGCTCCTTTTTTAAATAACGCGAGGATGATGTTACATAATTCCTCCTAAGTATTCGCTGGCGTTAGTGAACATTTTAAAGTAATTTCGATCGTAAAGACCGATTGAAAATATCTGTCGAACTGATCTTCCATTTGTTTCTTTTCGAAAGCTGTCCTTCAGAGTTATGTCTCTGGCGGTGCAAGGGTGGAGATTGAAGTACGTTAGCATCTATTTCTCGCTTCCGCCTTTCACTCAATAATACAAGCTTTTATTATCAGTTCTTATGTTCATTAATGGATAGCCTTGGAACTTAGGTCCTCTGACTTCAGTTATCTCGTTAGACCAAGCTTAGCTGTATTTTTATCTTGCACAAAAGATAGAATATCGAACTGTACAGCACAGGAACAGGCCCGTCGACCTGCCGTCTTGCCACAAAGATGGCGTCAAATTAACCGAATCCTTCTGCCTGCCCGGAGTCCATACTGCTCTATTCCTGGCATGCTAATTTGCTTATCGAAACGTCCCCTGAAAGCCCCTTTATTTTTCTGTCTTCACCACACTCTGGCAACACGTTCCAAACTCCTCACATTCTCTATGTAATATATGTGCCCTTCATCTCTCCTTTGAACTTTACTCCTCTCAACTTAAATGCATGCCCCTTAATTTTGCACATTTCAACGTTGAGAAATAGTTTCTGACGGTAAACCCTATCCATGTGCACCCTAGCTTCATAAACTTGCCATGTGTTCCCTCTGTCGCCAACGCTCCAGAATTTTTTTCTGGCCTTGCTTTACAGGTCAGGTACTCTAATCCAGGCAGCATCATAGTAAATGTCTTGTCCATTCTCTCTGCAATCTCCACATACTTTTGCAATGTGGAAGTCAGACATATGTTACGCATGGCTTAAAAAATGTCATATGAAATGTCTGCATGACATCATGACACTTGTATTGAATTCCCTAAACAATAAAATTCAGGATGCTATGCGCATCTTTCCCAGTCTAACGTTGTGCGCGGGCACTTTCAGACAGTTATGGATGTGAATCCCATGATCCTTATGTACTGCACTGGCGTTACCAATCTTTCAGGTTGACCATTATATTACCTTGTCACATGCGTTTCTTCCAACATACTATTCTACTTAATCTCCTTGGACATCTATCTGACTCTTGGAATCTTTTGTACTTGCGATATTTTAGTTGAGATTTATCAATTTACTACTTAAACAACTGGCACCGCTTCCATTCTGTCATCTTACTAACCAAATCTCCCAGTTGACTCTGACTAAATCTGCCATCATTTTATTGTAATTCCGTCCGCTTAAACTTTTAAAAACACAGATGTTTCCTATGCGAGATACTTAATGTGAACTGAAAATTAAACTCAATCATGTTATGGTCGAAACTTCATGGTGATCTTTGATCCAGAGATAAATAGTTACATCTTTTCAATACAAATTACCAGATGCAAAAAAAGTGATTCCTGTTGGCTCCAAAAACATTGCTCTGGGAATCTATCGCTAAAGGACTGTGTGATGATGTTATTGATATCAATATATTAACAATTTCCTTCACACAATCAACAGGAATCAAGTTGTTTCAAGTTGTTCGTGAGTGGGAATGCATGTAGTGGTGCATGTAGTTTATCAGTACTTTCTTATTTGTGCTGCTGCCGCAAACCAACTTCAAAACTGCCTTATTTATATGTAGTAGCTTCCCTTGTCTGTCCTCATTAAAGACATTTGTTGATTCCCCATTCAGTCCGATTCGGGTGTAAATGAATGCTATGCTGGCGGCGATAAGTGACGGGAGTTATACCTTAGAGATTGGTATTGGGACTGCAATTATTTTTAATTCATATGGATGGTTCGGAGTTTGGCACCACGTGTACAGTGTCAAAGTTTGCAGATGATACTAAGCTGAGTGCAGATCACTGTGAACATTTGCAGAGGAATATAGATCCATCGATTGAGTGGGAAACGGTCTGTCAGATGGAATGCAATGTAAATAAATACGAACTCATACATTTTGGTAGGAGTGACAGGAAAAAAATGTTTGAATTATAAAAAAAGTTGCAGCATGCCGCTATTCAGAGGGACCTGTGTATCGTTTTGCATGAATCACACAAGTTTGCTATGCAGTTGCAGCAAGTCATTAGAAAGGCAAATTGAACATTATCTGTCATTGGTAAAGGAATGGATTTCAAAAGCAGGGAGGTAATATTGCAGCTGTACAAGGTGCTAGTGAGGCTACACCAGTGTGCAGTTTTGGTCTCCTTACTTAAGAAAGGATGTAATGGCATTGGATGCGGTACAAAGGCGGTTCAAAAGGTTGATTCTGAAGTTCACGTCGTTGTATTTTGAGGAGACACCGGAGTAGATTGGGATTGTATTCATGTGAGTACAGAAGAATGAGAGGGGAGTTTTTAGAAACATGAAATTCTGAAGGGAACGGATGAAACAGTATGGTTGGGCGGCACGTTGGCACAGTGGTGAGCACTGCTGCCTCACAGTTCCAGAGACCCAGGTGGAGTTTGCGCATTCTCCCCGTGTCTGCGTGGTTTTCCTCTGGGTGCTCCGGTTTCCTACCATAGTCCAAATATGTGCAGGTTAGGTTAATTGGGCATGCTAAATTGCCCGTAGTGTTAGGTGAAGGGTTAAATGTATGGGAATGGGTCTGGGTGTGTTGCTCTTTGGAGGGTCCCTGTAGACTTGTTGTGCTGAAGGGTCTGTTTCCACACTGTAAGTAATCTAATCAAGTAATCTAATCAAGTAAGTAATCTAATCTAATCAAGGATGTTTCCACTGGCAGGTGAAGCTTGGACAAAGAAGGCACAGACGCAAGATTTAGGACTGAATTGAGAAGAATGTTCTTCACCAAAAATTTTGCTAATGTGTGAAATTCCTTTACCAGGGAAGTATTTGATGCTACTTCGGTGAACGCTTCTAAAGCAACGTTTTTTTTTTGAGAAATAAAGGAATTCAGTGATACGGTGAGAGGGAGTGTAACTGAATCTGAGTCGACAAAAACATTAGCGATGATCTTCTTGAAAGGTGGAGCAGGCTCAACGGGTTGGATGACCGAACCCTTCCCCTAGTTTTCAGGTTACCTTGTGTTGGATAAAATAATTCTGAATTCCTGAATAATATGATTTCTTGATGAACGGTTTGTAGCTGAAACTTCGATTTTTCTGCGCCTTCGATGCTGCCTCAACTGCTGTGCTTTTTCCACCGGCACACTTACCGACACTACCTTTCAGCATTGACATGCTACACGTATCACAGTAATGTCGCTAAATGATTGACTCACATTTGAAGACGAAGCATCTGTTCAAAATAAAGATCGCAGCAAGACAATTAAGCAGTCACCTTGTTAAGGGAAGTTAGGAAGTCTGCAAATGGACAAACGACCATTTAAGTCAGTTGTTTTTCGAATGGAGTACAAGTTGGAAAATGTGAACATATCTACTTTGGTCAAGGGAGTCAATAAAGTGTTAAAACGTTGTTTAATTAGAAAGAAACCCACGAAGCTCGAGGGAGGGAACCACCTGCGCATTCTAGTATAAAACACAGAAAAAAAAGTTTGAGAACGAGATGGGTATATTAATGGGAACATTGCCTAACGATGTAAGGAGGAGTAGGGACATTTTATTATTTCTTTGGAAGCCTGAAACAAAGAAAAATCTAAAAAAAATATTGTTTGCAGTCAATCTTCTCCATATATCCCTTTGGGAGTTCCAAGTCCAAGATCCGAGTCGGGTATCCAGTAGAAGATATTGACTTTGATTTCAGTGAATTAAATGATATCGTCCAAGGTGTATCAGTTGCTGAGAACATCATTGAAAGGGAGCATAATTCGGGGTAATTTGCTGTTCTGCTCACGCCAGAACAACTGAATTAGATCACAACGCCAAAAGGCATCGAATAGATTCAGTTGTGAAGCACGACTAGACTGCTCAGCAATAAATGAGTTGCTTAGTAATCCACAACTACAATTGTCTGCTTAACCGACATGATCTGCGTTTCTCCGCTTGATAACAATTCCGTCTACCTCGGCCTGAACGTATTGAATGACCCATCCACGACAGCCCATTCTTGAAAACGAGAGCACAGATACACCAACATCTGAAAGAAAAGAATCTGTGAAATCTTTGCATTATGTGTGCGACCCCTTAAACTGAGTGTAATCCACTGATCCTAGACACTGTCACAAGAAGTAAAAACAGCACTGCATCGATCACGTGAAGCCTTCGAGCGTCTCCCAGAAGCACAAGAACCAGCTTCTCATTATTGTTTCTCTCACAGGTAAGTCCTTCTATAACTTGAGTGAACCTAAGAGATTTCTCTGGACTTCACCAAGTGTGAAGATACCCTTCGTTAGATAAAACGTTAATTTGTTTTATATATCATAGGTGTTGTGTCAATAATGCCTTGCACGATTTCGGCAATTCCTCCCGTTTCAATGTTCCCCTGTCAAAGTGTGGAAAGACATTTTCTCAACTTCCATCCTATCAACATTGCTTTCACCCGTCATTCAATATGTATATGTCTCACGGCTGGAGGTTTGTTTCATTCTCACTTCTATTCATGTATCATTTTCAGACTCTCAAAAACCATTCACTCTTATCAGTCAGGTAATAAATACTGGCTATTATTATATATGTAGTGTGATTCTGAATTGTCCATTAGCTCGTCTTTTATAATAGATCATAATACATTCCCACTAGTAGGCGTTAAGCTAATTTGCTTATCATAAGATGTTCCTGATCTTTACACGTTTCCAACATTTTTGAATAACGCCCTTTAGTCACAGTATTTTTCAATCATTTGGGAATTCTCTAGTAATTGAGTATACTTGAAAAATTGCTGTCGTTACATCTATTGGACCACCTGCAACTTATTTTAAAATCTCTGGCAAAACAAAACCAAAAAATCTGAGTCAGTTTGTACATTGTGCTGCAGACCCATGAGATTTTCTTCACTTAAGAATATCTTAATGTTGATCATGCATATGCATGCTACTAATGACAACCTGCATCCCCCACATTTACTGCTCGCATTTAGGATCTGAACACTTCATACATGTGGAAAGTTATCAATCTCCTCAGTGGTGAAGTCAGATGCAAATGTTTGTTCTATTTTGTTTGTCGTCGCATGGAAACAGACCCTTTGTTCCAATCCATCCATGCTGAACAGATATTCTAACCCAATCTAGCCCCATTTGCCAGCACATGGCCCATATCCCTCCAAATACTTCATATTCATATAGCTTAGATTAGAATAGTGCTGGAGAAACACAGCAATTCATGCAACATCTGGGGACCAGTAAAATCGACGTTTCGGGCAAAAGCCCTTCATCAGGAATAAAAGCAGAGAGCATGAAGGGTGGAGAGATAAGTGAGAGGAGGGTGATGGTTGGGAGAAAGTAGCATTGAGTACAATAGGTGAGTGTGCGAGCGAATGAAGGTGATAGGTTAGGGGAGGGTGAAGTGGATAGATCGAAAAGAAGATAGGCAGGTAGGACAAGTCATGGTGTCAGTGCTGAGCTGGAAGTTTGGAACTGGAGTGAGTTGGAGGAAGGGGAAATGAGGAAACTGTTGAAGACCACATTGATTCCCTGGGGTTGAAGTGTTCCGAGGTGGAAGATGAGGCGTTCTTCCTTCAGGTGTCTGGTGGTGAGGGAGCGGCGGTGAAGGAGGCCCAGGACCTCCACGTCCTCGGCAGAGTGGGAGGGGGACTTGAAATGTTGGGCCACAAGGTGGTGTGGTTGATTGGTGCAGGAGTGCCAGAGATATTCCCTAAAGCGCTCTGGTAGGAGGCATCCAGTCTCCCTAATGTAGAGGAGACCGCATCGGGAGCAATGGATACAATAAATGATATTGGTGGATGTGCAGGTAAAACTTTGATGGATGTGGAAGGCTCCTTTACGGCCTTAGATGGAGGTGAGGAAGGAGGTGTGGGCGGCGGTGGCAGGGGAAGGTGCCAGGATGGAAGCGTGGGTTGTAGAGGCGCGTGGACCTGACCAGGTAGTCACGGAGGGAACGGTCTTTGCGGAAGGTGGAATGAAGTGGGGAGGGACATATGTTCCTGCTGATGGGGTCCGTTTGGAGGTGGCGGAAATGTCGGCGGATGATTTGATTTATGTGAAGGTTGGTAGGGTGGAAGGTGAGCTCCAGGGGCATCCTGTCCTTGTTACGGTTGGAGGGTTGGGGTCTGAGGGCGGAGGTGCGGGATGTGGACGAAATGCGTTGGAGGGCATCTTTAGCCGCATTGGAAGAGAAATTGCGTGATCTAAAGAAGGAGGCCATCTGGTGTGTTCTGTGGCAGAACCGGTCCTCCTGGGAGCAGATAAGGCGGAGGCGGAGGAATTCTGAATACGGGATGACATTTTTGCAGGAGATAGGGTGGGAAGAGGTGTAATCCAGGTAGCTGTGGGATTCGGTGGGTTTGTAAAAAATGTCGTTGTCAAGTCGTTCGTCATTAATAGAGATGGAGAGGTCCAGGAAGAGGAGGGAGGTGTCAGAGGTGTTTCTGGTAAATTTAAGGTCAGGGTGGAATGTGTTGGTGAAGTTGATGAATTGATCGATCTCCTCGCGGGATCACGAGGTGGCACCAATGCAGTCATAAATGGAGCGGAGAAAGAAGTAGGCAGTGGTGCCGGTGTAATTACGGAAGATGGACTGTTCTATGTAACCAACAAAGAGACAGGCATAGCTGGGGCCAACACGGGTGCCCATGGATACCCCTTTAAACTGGAGGAAGTGGGAGGATTCGCAGCAGAACTTGTTAAGGGTGAGGACCAGTTCGGCCATACGAATGAGAGTGTCGGTGGAAGGGTACTGTTGGGGACGTCGGGAGAGGAAGAAACCGAGGGCTTGGGGGCCCTGATCATGGCGAATGGAGGTGTAGAGGTATTGAATATCCATGGTGAAGATAAGGCGTTGCGTTTTGGGGAAACGGAAATCTTGCTTCCCCCACCTCACCCCAGTTGCAAACTTCCAGCTCAGTACTATCCCCATGACTTGTCCTCCCTGCCTATCTTATTTTCCACCTATGCACTTCACCCTCCCTCCAACCTACCACCTTCATCCCCTCCCCCACTCACCTATTGTACTCTATGCTACTTTCTCACCACCCCCACCCGCCTCTCATTTAACTCTACACCCTTCAGTCTTTCTGCCTTTATACCTGATGAAGGGCTTTTGCCCGAAACGTCGATTTTACTGCTCCCCGGATGTTGCCTGAACTGCTGTGCTTTTCCAGCACCACTCTAATCTAGACTATGGTTTCCAGCATCTGCAGTCATTGTTTTTACCTATTCATATAGACTTCCAAATGCCTTTTAAATGTGGATTTTGTACCAGATTCTACCACTTCCTCTGGCAGCTCATTCCATACACATACCACCCTCTGCGTGAAAAAGTTGCCCTTAGGTCTCTTGTATACATTTCCACTCTCACCCTCAACCTATGCCCTCTAATTCTGGACTCCCAGACACCAGGGAAAAGATTTTTGTCTATTTATCCGATCCTAGCCCCCCATAATTTCATAAACCTCTCTAAAGTCACCCCTCAGCCTCCGACGCTCTTGGGAAAGCAGTCCCAGCCTGTCCAGCCTCTCCCATAGCTCACATGCTACAACCTTGGCAACATCCTTGTAAATTTTTTCTCAACCCTTTCAAGTTTCACAACATCTTTTCGATAGGAAGACCAGAATTGCACGCAATATTCAAAACAGTGGCCGAACCAATGACCTGCACAGGTCAGACCCTTCAGCCTTCCAAAATGAATTTCTTTGCGTGTTCGAAATTCATCTGGTACTACTCAGCCCACCTCTGCATCCTATCACCTTATACTTTTGTTGCACTTTTCATTAAGATTCATAGAACATAGAACAGAATAGTAGAGTAGTGACCCTTTTGCCCACGATTCTGTGCTGAGCATTTATCTTAATCTAAGATTTACTTAATCTACATGCTCCTCAATTTATTCTTCTTTATGTTCTTGTCCAGCAGTCGCTTAAATGTCCTGAGTGTTTCTGACACTTCCACGACTGTTGCCAGTACATTCCATGCATATACCACTGTTTGAACAAAGAACCTACATGTAACATCTCCCCCATCCTTTCCTCCCATCACCTTAACAGTATGACCGGTCTGATAGCCATTTTTGCCCTGGGAAAAAATCTCTGTGGATCGACTCCATTTATGTTTTCTATTACCTGGTATAACCCTATCAAGTCACCTGTCTTCCTTCTTCTCTGGGGTGCGAAAGTCCTGAACTCACTCAACCTCTCTTCATAAGATAAGCCCTCCAATCCAGGCAGCACGCCGGTAAATCTCCTCTTCACCCTCTCTATGTCCTCCATATAATGATGCGACCAGAGGTATGGTCCAAGGAGTGATTTATACATCTGCAGCAAAACCTCGAGGTGCAAAAATCCAAACCCCATTTTATTAAAGCCAGAAAACTATTTACTTTCTTGAATACCCTGTCAACGTTGTAGGCAGCCTTGAGGGATCTATGTACATGGACTGCAATATACTTCTTTTCCTCCTCACTGTCACAAATCCTCTCTTTAAACCGATACTGAGCATTAAAATTCAGCCTTCCAAAATGAATTTCTTTGCGTGTTCGAAATTCATCTGGTACTACTCAGCCCACCTCTGCATCCTATCACTTTCATCGTGCAGCCTGCAACAGTACTTCATTCTATCTCAAAAACACTAAGCTTTGTGTCATCGGCAAAACTACTAGTCCACCCTTCCATTTTGTCATCCAAGTCATTTATAAAGATTACAAAGTGCAGACACCTAAGAACAGATCCATGTGTGGCACCACTGGTCACCAACGATGGAAGCTCTCAGTTAAGGAACAATTTTGCCAAACAATACTACTGGGCAGTGCCTCCCTCTCATACCTTAGTCTACTCTCTCATTATGCTGGAATGCTAAAATGTAGTTTATCTGTCCAAAGGCATCTCAGCCTGCCTGTTACTGTTTTCCCACTGTGATGTTTTGCTAGATGCATATCACTAAACTGCTCAAGCGGCGCTGAACCTATCAATTAGCTTCTCTCTCTCTTTATGGTGCATTGGCAATATATCTTCTTCATTCAATTAACATTCAATCAACATATGTTCTTAATTTTGTATGGATGTCCGTAAATAGCATGGAAATATGATAACACTTAATTATGTCCAATTGTGGAAAGTGTTGCGTTATTTGGTTCTGACCCCGAGACGTGACCTCTACTTAAGTACCATCTCATAATCTTCCTGAAGCGTTGCAATTCGCAGTCATTGCCTGTCTGTTTTTCCTGTACAATCCTGTAGTGTTTTGAGGAAACGTGGTATACCACTAAACCATTTGCAGGATAGTGAATATGCCATTATATATCTTGTTATAAACTGATCAATTCTCAAGGTCTGTCTCTGGCGATTATTTCCATTACCGACCTCCAGATGGAATATTTTCTATCTAATACCACTCACTGTCTTCTTTTAGCCATCCAATTCTGTATCCAGACAGCCTAATTTCGTGTATCCCTTACCTCCAAACATTCTGAATAAGCCAACCATGGGGAACCTTATCAAATGCCTTCATGAAATCCATATACTACACATTCACTGTTCGACGTTCATCAACTTGCCTCGTCATATCCACAAGAACTCAATAAGGCTTGTGAGGCATGACTGCCCCTCAAGAGGCCATGCTGACTACATTTTTACAGAATAGTTATAAATCGTATCTGTCAAAATCAATTCGAGTACCTTACTTACCACAGAAGTAAGAATGAATGGTCCATAATTCCCAGGGATATCCTATTCCCTTTCTTGTACATATAAACAACATTCACCTTTCTCCAATCATGTGGTACCACTACCATAGAGTGTGAGAATGCAAATATCATCACCGGGCGTGCAGCAACCTCATTCTTCTCTTCCCATAGTAACCTTGTGTATATCTGGTCCGGAACTGGGAACTTATCGATCATGATGCTTCCCAGAATTTCCAGCACATCCACATTCCTAATATTAACCTGTTGCACGGTGTTCTACCTATCAATAAGGCCCCTTTCTCTCGTGAAAACTGAAGCAAAAGAACTCACTTCGGAAGATCCCTACCTCTTCGAACTCCAGGAACATTATCATACCTCCGGTCATTCTCTTATTCCACACGTAAGTGTAGGACGACTTTGGGTTTTGCCTAATCTTTCCCGCCAAGGCTTCATCGTGCCGATCCTAGCTCTCCAAGTCCATTGTTTGAGATACCCTGTAATCATCCAAATCTGTTCCAGATCCTTTCTTCCCAAACCTTATTTTGACGGGAAGCTCCTCTGCTCTTGTCATCCAAGGCTCCATCACCTTACCACTCCTACCTGTCTCAGTAGGACAAAGGTATCCAACACTCGCAACAATTACTCTTTACACAGCCGCCATATTTTTGTTGTGCATTTCTCGTAGAAGAATTGTTCCCATTTTATATTTGACAGCTCCTACTTAATTGCAAGCCAATTTCCCTTCATCCAACTGAGTATCTTCCAATGCTGTCTGTTCCTAGCTCTCTCATTGGCTATGGTAAAGGTGTCACTGTCATCTAAAAACTCTCCCACCCAGAGATCTGACACCTGACCTGGCTTGCTGTCTGCCCCGCATCAACTTTTCCCCACTCCCCCCACCCCCACCCCCAGTTTGCCGATCTACATACTGAGTCAGAAAATCCTCCTCTACACACCTGCCAAAATCGGGTACATCCATACGATCTGTATTAAGGAGGATCCAATTAGTACTGGGGAATTTGAAGTCACCCTCAGTAACAAGGTTTTTTGCGGAAGAATCTTTCTAAGGTATTTTGTCAAATCTGTTCTTCCATCTCTCTGCTTCTACTGAGTACTTTGTAGAAAACACCCAAAAAGTGACTGCTCTTTGACTGTTAATGACTTGCACTCATAATAACTCAGTGGACAACCTCCCCTCAGCAATCTTATTTTCTTCAGTTTTGATGCACTAATTAACAATTGTTCTCCCCGTCCGCTTAGGCACCCTCCCTGTTCTTTCTAAATGATGTAAACCTTGGAAATTTCAGCAGCCATGCTTGCCCCTGCGAAATCCATGTCTCTGTAATGAACACAACGTCGTAGTTCCAAGTCCTGATCAATTCTCTAAATTTTTCAAACTTACTCATGATATTCCTTGCATTGAAACAGTTAGGTTTTTACTCATCCCTTTGCCCTATCGACTGTGCATCCATACTGACAGATTGCGCGGCTTTATTTCTGCCTGTTCAACATCTACCCTCTTCGTTGATCGATGGCTCTGGGTCCTTTCGCCTTGGTAACCGAGTTTAAACCCTCCTGAAGTGTTCTTGCAAATCTCCCACCCAGGACATTGTTGCGCCTCCAGTTAAAATGCAATCCGGCCTTCATGTGCAGATCTCACTTTTTCCAGAAGGTACCCCAATGATCTACGTATCTGAAGCCCCCCCTCCTACACCAGCATTGTAACCATGTGTTTAGCTGCACTCGTGTCCTGTTCCTAGCCTCCGTAGCAAGGCGCACCGATAATAATTATTTGATTGCTGCTCTTCTCGTCCTGCCTTTTACATTATAATCTTACGCCCTGTAATCACATTTTAGAGCATCACCCCTTTTCCTGGTTATATCATTCGTGCCAATAGGAACAATGTTTTCTTGCTGCTCACCTTACACCTTCAGAATGTTGGAGATTCGATCAGAGACATCCCAGATCCTGGAACCTGGGATTCAATATACTTTCTGGGAGTCCAGTTCGCGACCACAGAACCGCCTGTCTATTGCTCTAAGTATTGAATCACTTTCTATATTTGCACATACTGCTGGTGACAAGATTTAGACTTTCAACAATTTGTCGTGGGCATTGCATCTGTTTTTTGCTATTATTTAGCTATTGAACAGCCTGTTAAACCTCATCTTATGATGTCTATTTATGATGAATTTTCCAATCCACGAGCTTTAGCTTGCACAGACAGTTCCATTTTGAAGCGCATCTTGTTTTGTTGGCTGTTTGTCAATAATTACTTGAGGTTCCACTTTCTAATGTCTCATCAGTTTATTTTGATGAACTGTCAATTCAAATTATTTATTCAAAAGACTATGTACTCAGGTCCTTCTCCGTGATCTGAAGTGGTAACTCAGTCATGCACAGGATTAAATGAGGACATAAAACGCAGCATAAATGTCGACCACTAAAGCATCAGAAGTATTCTTCAATTCAAGGACGCTGCAACAGTATTAGAAGAAGGATAATGATCTGTCTCTCGCCATAAACGAACTTCCTGAGAAAACAATGTTGTAATTAGGCCTAAAAAATCTCTCTTAGCCATAAATGAATAACAGTCACCTCAAAATAATCTCGTTTCCACAAGGCAGAAAATGAAACTGGCGATGGCCCTTGAAATCTCGATGCTGCACCTCAATCTCAACATAATTCAGTCAAAAATGTTTTGTTTCATTTATTGCACCTTGATTGCTTTAGTCCTTCAGTTATTCCCAAATTTTAAACATGTGGACTATTCTTTAATATCTTGAGTGATGTTATGGACTAGCCCGTACAACACAAGACATTCTGAAGCAGGCAGCATAGACAATAACTGCAATTTGTTTCAGGAAGTGTACAGTGAAAATTACCCTGGTTAAGTTAGCGAGATTGCTAACGAGTTTTTAAAGAAATCAAAGATTTAGTCAAACAAATGCAGAATGAACACAAACAGCAGAATGAAGAACCTCTACAGAATTCAGTCGATCCAAACTAGACTTAATTATGCTGTTCCGAGTATACACAACAGTCCCAAGAAGCAAAACCGCTTCGAAATACAGTACAAAAAAAACCAAATGAAACAGTTGGAGTTAGAAGGAAATGCGGAGAGCGCGAGGCTGTTTTCACACAGCGAAACGTCTGACTAGTTCTGGACTGAACTGCTCAGTTTATTACACAAGTCACTTCTAATACATGAACACGGTTGACCTGAAGCCTCACATGTACACACGTTAAAAAAAGGCCTTCCAAATTTCTTTTCATCTCTGTACCAAGCTAGCCTAATCAGAGCCCTGCCCATTTATGACCCCTACGAAAACATCAAGGCACAGCATCCAAGAGGAAAAAAAAAGTTTTTTTTTTAGAAATAAGGCACAAGCTTTGTGGCACCTCCATCCTTAAGAAGAAAGTGAACCATCAGTATCAAAAGACGACTTCATTGTTTAATACCGATCACAAACCCCGTTAGTAGTCTAAACATGTTTATACTGTACTAACTACACGCATGTAAACATGCACAACCACATGCGAATATAGGCACCACCGAATACCTCCGAATCTCATTCGAATATCGATAACGCAATGGCAATCACATTTTCCCGAACTGATACATGCAAAATTGTCAAATTGAATGGCTTTAGCAACAAGCTCTATTTAAACATTTTTGTCCGGAAAGTTTTCATCAATGTCAATGGGTGCTGTGGTTCTGTTCGCCGAGCTGGAAGTGTTTGTTGCAAACGTTTCGTCCCTTGTCTAGGTGACATCCTCAGTGCTTGGGAGCCTCCTGTGAAGCACTTCTGTGGTGTTTCCTCCGGCATTTATAGTGGCCTGTCCTTGCCGCTTCCGGTTGTCAGTTTCAGCTGTCCGCTGTAGAGGCCGGTATATTGGGTCCAGGTCTATGTATTTGTTGATGGAGTTTGTGGATGAGTGCCAAGCTTCTAGGAATTCCCTGGCTGTTCTTTGTTTCGCTTGCCCTATAATGGTAGTGTTGTCCCAGTCAAATTCATCCCAGTCTGGCGACCACTAGGACTTATAACAGCACACAAACCAACAGCTACCCTCAGACAACAACTCACCAGAACGAATGATCCGATACCCAGCATGAGAAAAACTAACGTAGTGTACAAAATACCATGCAAGGACTGCACAAAACACTATACAGGACAAACAGGAAGACAGCTAACGATCTGCATCCACGAACATCAACTAGCCACGAAACGACACCACCAGCTATCCATACTAGCCACACATGCCGACGACAAGCAACATGAATTTGACTGGGACAACACTACCATTATAGGGCAAGCGAAACAAAGAACAGCCGGGGAATTCCTAGAAGCTTGGCACTCATCCACAAACTCCATCAACAAACACATAGACCTGGACCCAATATACCGGCCACTACAGTGGACAGCTGAAACTCCCAACCGGAAGCGGCAAGGACAGGCCACTATAGATGCCGGAGGAAACACCACAGAAGCGCTTCACATGAGGCTCCCAAGCACTGAGGATGTCACCTAGACAGGGGGCGAAACGTTTGCAACAAAAACTTCCAGCTCGGCGAACAGAACCACAGCAACGAGCACCCGAGCTACAAATCTTCTCCCAAACTTTGAATGTCAATGGGTTATGACCAGTGTGTACGATCGTCTCAGATGCATTGCTTATAATATATACACTGAAATGTTATAATGCCAATACCAAACTGAAAGACTCTTTCGCAAAGTTGAATATTTCTTGTGATGAGCTTTCAACTTCCTGAAAAAATTATCCGTCATCATCCTCCTGCAGGAGCAGTGCAACAAAAACGACACATCTGGCATTTATAGCTGCCCTGAAAGGCTTCCTGTAATCAGATGTGTCTGTTACTGGGGCAATGGTTTACGGAGTTTATAGGCTGTCAAATGTCGATTGACAGTCTGCTGTCAACTGAAACGTCTTGCTGTTTTTTTATCAATTAGTGATTGGAACAGCCACACTGCTAAAGTTCGGCACAAACTTTCGGTAAAGTCCACCCAATCCCAGGAATCTTAGCACTGCTTTTTTTCCGTCGACGGTGTCGGAAATACCCCAACTACTTTTGTTTTTGCACCCATGGCACCATTTGTCCATGTCCAATAACATGGCCCAGGAAGGTCATTTAGGCTTCGGCAAATTCTGTTTAGTTATGTTTACCGACAAGCCTGCCTCCCATGTCTATCAAACAAGTCCGCTAAATGCTCCAAATGTTGTTTCCATGTATGACTGAAAACCACCTGGTCATTAATTTAAACAACACAATTGTGAAACTCGGCAGTTACTGTATTAGTCAGTGTCTGAAATGTGTCTGCAGCATTTATCGACCAAATGGCATTACATTGAACTAATATATTCCATTTGCCGTTAGGAAAGCCGAAATTGCATTTAGTGTGCAATGAAAATTACTCAGAGTAGGTTCGCGAGGTTGCCTATTAGATTTTAAAGCAGACAAACACCTGCTCATATATTACACAATGGAACAGAAAGAACAGAATAAAGAACCCATACAGAACTCAGTCGATCCAAACTCGGCTTAATTATGCTGTTCCGAATATACGCAACAGTCCCAATAAGCACACTCACGTTGAAACTCAGTATAAATGGCACACGTGCTTCCAGGCTGAAGTCGAAGGACAGAGAGAGAGAGAGAGAGAGAGAGAGAGAGAGAGAGAGAGAGAGAGAGAGAGAGAGAGAATGAGGGCAAGTGAGTTTCCACACAGTGCAGCGTTGAAATCCTCACCATCTCAAGATTGAACTGAACTGCTCTTCCTGAGAGCTGACCACTCCCCTTTCATTATACAGGTCAGTTTAAAAAAAGAAAGAACCATTTTGGCCTGAAGTCACATCTGTTTGCAAGTAAACCAAAGGCCTATCAAAATCCTTTTCGTTTCAAACCAAAATGATCCGAGCCCGGCCTGGTTCATTACCCCTCTGAAAAATGACCAGACCAATGTGCCTTTGAGTCAAGAAATTAATTTTAGATAAAAAGGGAGCAAGGTTTGCGACAGGGAATGAGCTGTCCCCAGATGCAATGTGAACGAATTTTATGTGAAGCAAAACTTCTTTGGATTGAGAGAGTTGGGATAAAAGGTTATTTTTCGGAATGGCAGCTGGTGACAAGCGGTGTCCCGCAGGGTTCAGTGTTGGGGCTGCAGCTGTCACATTATATATTAATGATCTGCATGAAGGGACTGGGGGCAGTCTAGCGAAGTTTGCTGATGATACAAAGTTAGGTGGACAGGCAGGTCGTACTGCGAAAGTGGGAAGGCTGCAGAATGATCTGGTCAGTTTGGAGGAGTGATCCAGGAAATGGCTGATGGAATTCAATGTGAGCAAATGCGAGGTCTTCCATTTTGGAAAAAAGAATAGAAACATGGACTACTTTCTAAACGGTGAGAAAATTCGTAAAGCCAAAGTACAGAGGGATCTGGGAGTGCTAGTTGAGGATTCTCTAAAGGTAAACATTCAGGTTGAGTCCGTGATTAAGAAAGCGAATGCAATGTTGTCAATTATCTCAAGAGGGTTGGAAAATAAAAGCACTGTTGTGCTACTGAGACTTTATAAAGCTCTGGTTAGGCCCCATTTGGAGTACTGTGTCCAGTTTTGGTCCCCAAAACTCAGGAAGGACATACTGGCACTGGAGCATGTCCAGCGGAGATTCACACGGATGATCCCTGGAATGGTAGGTCTAACATATGAGGAACGGCTGAGGATCCTGGGATTGTATTCATTGGAGTTTAGAAGATTAAGGGGAGATCTAATAGAAACTTACATGGTTTGGAGAGGGTGGACACTAGGAAATTGTTTCCGTTAGGCGAGGTGACTAGGACCCGTGGACACAGCCTTAGAATTAGAGGGGGAAAATTCAGAACAGAAATGCGGAGATATTTCTTCAGCCAGAGAGTGGTGGGCCTGTGGAATTCATTGCCACAGAGTGCAGTGGATGCTTGGACGTTAAATGTCTTCAAGGCAGAAATTGATAAATTCTTGATGTCACAAGAAATTAAGGGCTACGGGGAGAATGCGGGTAAGTGGAGTTGAAATGCTCATTAGCCATGATTGAATGGCGGAGTGGACTCGAAGGGCCGAATGGCCTTACTTCCGCTCCTATTTCTGATGGTCTTATGGTCTTTGATGCAGTTCCAAGTCTTAAACTTTTGTTTTGGAGATAAATGTGCTTTGTTGTTCCACAGAACTAAACGGCAAGAGGTGATGTTGTCAAGATTATGATGAGTAATCGAAATCGATGTTTTAAAATATAACTGACAACGATGGCCAAAAGACTATTCAAAGCGTTCAATTTTAAAAGGAGTGTCCAACGAATTGTGGTCATGATACATACAGCGAGTTCCTGGATGTGAAGCCGACCAACATATCCTTGTCTACCTGCTATACTTCCCTAAACAGTTTTCTGCCATTGCATGAAATCAGCCTTGTCCTGAATGCTAACTTGTTTTACCAAACTCAATTCTGCAAACATTCCAACTCTTATCAGAAAAAGCTTTGTTTCTTTGACTGGATTGAATTGACAGCTTTTGTTCAGCATGTTTCCTGTAACCATGTTCAGCTTGTATTAACTTTTGGCTCCAGTGCTGCCTTCTCCAGTCACGCTAAAATACTTTATTCCCCCTTTTAATTTTTTCAGATGAAAATAAAAACAAATTCTCACTATCTATTATGTAAATGAAATGCCTCGGGCAATACCATGTATCTTCTAAGTGACCGTGAATGGAAGAGTACTTGACAAGCTGAACAGCTCTTTTAGTGGGCGAAACATTCTGTGGTTTTCTTCTATATTCATAACCGAAGCTATGTTTTGTCAATGCTGCTGCAGTTGCACAGCATACACCTCATTGCTAAAATTAGAAATGGTACTTGTCATGTTCTTTATAGATCGACTGTCTCCACAGCTTTAAGCTGACAAGATTTATAGATTGTCGATGCTGCACATTTTGGCAGTTCTGAATGAATGTATTCCACATTGCTGTGACGCTCCCTATCATAAGATACAGTTTCCCCTGAAAAATTAAACACACTAAATTATCTTAAGCATGTGAAAATTCTAGAATTGAGTGATAATTTATTTTCATCTCACGTTTCAGCAATGATGTCAGACGTGCCTTATGAGGAAGTCAACGCCGGTAATTGACAATGATAAGATACGTTGGAACTGAAACGGTTTTCTTAACTTTTAGCCAGCTTGTCAGTTATGCGCTCTTCGCTGAATCCTTCAATATTTTCTTTTCATCCATGAAGATGGGACAAAATCATTTTAATCGGCACAAGTCCTGACTTCCAGCCAGTTGGTAATATTTAAAAAGCGCTTTACATGTCAGCAAATCAAACTTGCAGCACACAATGCTGTGTTTTGTTGGATTTGTCCTCATGTAAAACATTTCCAATAATAAACCTCATGATTAAGTCAACGTAAAAGGTAGATAACTGATCGACTCATGATGATGCTAAATTCTAATCAACTGTGATTTGAACCGATTGGAAAACTGACTTAACTTCCCATGATTAACGAGTCATAGTCTTAGAACTACATGGTTATTGGCGCAAACAGAGGAATTGGTGTCTGCCTTTCTCGGGAACAGACATTGAGATGTAACTTTGATCATCATACGGAGCTAGAGTGAAAAACAAAACAATAGTCTTATCCCAGTTGATGGTAATCGTGGATAAGTCAGTCTCCAGAGTTGAAACTTGCTTGGGAGGTCATAAGTTTTATTTTTGCAGTTTGTGTTAACACATTGGTTTGTCGCTGAATATATTCAGACAAGGATCTTTAAATGAAACAAATCTGTTTCATTGGAGTACATTAAAGCATTGTAGTGCTGCTGAAACTGCACATGGCATTTTTAAGATGACACCTACAATACAGCACACTGGTTCTATCCACGTACTTCACGTTGGGTTTAGTTTCGGTTCAAGGCAATTCAAGTCAAGTTCACGAGATATACTCTGGAGACGCGCTTTCTTTTTGTTTGAAGGAAGGTTGTATTATTAAAGACGAGGCTTTCAGGGCTTTAGAGTAGTAAGAACTGACGAAAGGTATATATCACGGATATTAAAAGGAATTGAGCAGATCTTTCCTCTTGTAGGCTAATGAAGAACGATAGAATGTAACTGAAGCATAAGGGGAAGTAGATTTAAAACAGATGAGCAGAAATTTCTTCTCAAATATCATCAATATGGGGAATCAATTACGATAGAGTGTTACTACACAGGGAAGGCGATCGTGGGCGTAACAATAAATTAGCAGGGAAACAGAACAAATATGTGAAAGAGAGTGCCACGTCCATGAAACAATTTTCTTCTTTAAAGTGACTTTGCAATATTGTGATGAAATGAGAAATATCAATAACGAGAATACTTGTCGACAAAGATTTTTAAATTAATAATCAACGACTCGCAATTCGTTAGGACCTGCAGACAAATGGAATAATTTGTGGTAAGAAAACTCTTCGCGAGCTTGACGTGATTTGAAAATTCAAAATTCTGACTTGGATTCAAAAGCACGATTGTTGCAGCATAAGCACGCGGACATCTGTTGTTCTATTACGGCATTAGAAAGAATCGAGTTGAAGGTGGAAAATAATAGCTGACAACGGAGGACAACAGGCTGTCCTTTGCCTTCGTTTTATGATTCGTCTGAAAATGGGATATGTCGGGAAATAGTGAGGGATTGCCATAACATGAGGTCAAAATGACCACAATCTTATGCATGTGCTGCATATTCTCACAATTTTCTGTAGTCATGTCTGACCTGAATCTGTACTCAAAAAGAACTGAGAAGACCTTTCCTCTTGTAGGCTAATACGAAAGATAGATCATTATTGATGATGAGGAGAAGTAGATTTAAAACAGATGTGGAGAAGTTTATTTTCGAAATATCATGACTGTGGGCAATTATGTACGATAGAGGGTGGTTATATAGGGGAGGCAACGGTGGACGTGACAATAAATACTTTCTATGATAACACTCACACAGGGAAACAAAACAAATATATTCCATACCACGTTCATGAATCAATTTTAGACTCGAAAAGTGGCATGAAAGCTTTTTCGTTAAATCAGAAGTAGCAATAACAAGAATATTTGTCGTCAAAGATTGATAAAGTGATAAGCAACGCCTGGCAATTAGGTATGACCTGCAGAAAAATGGAATAATTCGTGGCAAGACACATCTTCTCAAACTTCACATGATTTCAAAATTCAAAATTCTGAGTTGATGACAAAAGAAATATTGTTGCACCGTATGCACAAACAGTGCTAGCTGTTGTTATTTCACTGTTTTTTTTTTAGAAACAATCGAGTTGAAATTTTAAAATAATTGCTGGCGACGGAGGACAACAGTCTGTCCTTTGCCTTATTTTTATGATGGGTCTGAAAATGGTCTGTGTGTGATAGAGAGGGGCACTGCCATTATATGAGGCCATGCTAAAAACACAATCTACTGTACCTGCTGCATGTTCTCACATGTACGTGAAGTCATGTGTAAACTGAAGCTGTACATCTCACGCTGAGTCCTTAAAATTTCAAGCTCCCGCATCAAAAATATTTTACTTTACTTTTTAACTTGGCAGCCATTCTTTCACAACATTTGGCGGGAGATATGTACAGTGTCCAATGCACTTTGTCCGGTTTGCCGTATCCACAAATCAAATCAAATGGTTTTCTTCTTTTCTTCTTCATTTCGTTGTTTGCTCAATCAATGAAAACCAGACATCCTAACTGTCTTTGAATTGAATACTTTTCCATCCATAACATTTCAAGAGATAACACATGCCTTACAAGTTGATATTAATAGAAGACTACGTGACACTTTGAATAGACTCTCCTGTGTTTTAAACACTCTGTGATGCTCATCTGTCCTAAATATTTCCAATGTGGTCTACCCATCATTGGCTGTGAATCTATCCCGAATCTGAACTCGAAGAAACGTCGTGTAAACATGTGCCCGAATTGTTTACAGAGCATGACCAGCAAATCAATCCCCACTCTGTTCTCCTCGCAACAGCCTGTGCACTTTTCCCCTCACAGTTCACAGACCAATGACCTCTGAACCCATCCTCACTCTGCTGTTTCAGCAGTAGTCTCTGAACCTATCGCCTGTTTCCCTCGAACCTGTTTCCCTCGAGGCTTCCTCAGAAATGGTCCTCACTGTTTCCTATACAAACGACCTGCAAACTCATTGCTGCTCCCTTGGCAATGACCGATGATCATTTTCCACAGTCTGCTCCCGTTAAGACATGTGAACCTATCCCTAATGTGTTCCTCGAGCAAAGTATGGTTAGAGAGGACCAGAGGATGATAAGTCTGTACAGCGTGAGGCAAGTGGAAAAGGGCGAGGTAAAGAGTCTGAAAGAGGGAGAGTGGAGGCAGGAACACTGAAAGAAAAAGAGAAAGTGGCAGCAAGAGAGAGAGATAGAAAGTGAGAGCGTGACAGGCAGATATGGAGGGAGAAGAAGCGAGGAAAAAAATGAATTCTACAGAGCTCATGTCGGATCGGTTGCCATCAAATGCGAAAGCAAGGACAAAGAGACTCCATCCAACTCCTGAGCTCGCCCATCGTCCACTCACATTCCTGGCTCCCCTTAGGAATTTTAATTAACATTTTTATTCTTTAGAAATTAAAGTTATAGATATAGTCAATCGAATGAAATCTTTACTCACTGATCCCTAAATTGAGAGGAAATTAAAATGTGTCCCTGTAATCGCCCGTGGGATAAGAAGGAACCAAATGAGCGCTATCAGCAGTATGCTGGTATAGCAACAGTCAGCTCCATTGCTGAGACATTGAATTGAAATGAGAACTTTCTGGATGATTGAATAATGAGTGAATTTTATGAATTGATGAGTTCGGAAAAATGGATTTTTCGGAACATTCTTCAGCTGCAGTCAGAAATTAGTTTGGGTCAGGGCATAAATTACTGTGTTTGTGCAGCAACTGAGGAGCTGCAGCATGAAGCCCGATTGCAGCACGAACAAATCTAGATACATCTATTCACACACAATCACCACATCTGTCTCTCTGTAGAAATCACCTTTAACGTGAACAAAAGCAGCGTGAAATTTGGAGATTTCAAACACGAAAATTATGGAATTTATTTGATTTGCATTTCTGTGTTCCCATTAGTGTGAGTCCGGCATCTCCGTCAGGCTCTGTTGATACCCAAAATCTGTCGGGCGGTGAAAACATTGAGCAGTAGAATCAGAAGAAATGGAGAGCCGGGTCAGAATGTCATGGTGGAACCCGAGAGCGACCGAGACACGAGTGTAATAAACATCATCTGATACTTCACAAAGCCACGTTTGCTTCACAGCCGCTACTGAGCTGTGAGCATAATATACCAAAAAATGCGCTTTAACCAGTTCATCACGAACACTGTTCTCACAACCGCAGCCACCTTTTTCTCAATGCAATGTTGAATGTTCCGCTTCTGCCAACAAATGGCCTTAAATCGGTCAAAGGTGAAAGTGTTGGTGAACCAGACAGAGCAGTCAGTGGCTGCACAAATCAAGACAGCGTGGATATTACAAACGGGGATGTACTTCAGGAAATTAAACCTTCTCTTCCAAACAATCTGATGGTGTCGCCGCGTCAAGTCGAGGATTATGAGCAATAGATCCGCCCCAGTGGTCGCAGATTTTGCATTTCTTGAGGTTGCAGGGAAGGTGCTGGGAGTGGAGGTTGGGTTGGTTGGGGGTGTGGACTTTCGCCCAGACCTCCCCCCTCACTTCCCTCCCAGGCTCCAAGAGATCCTTCCATATCCGTCACAATTCACCTGCATCTCTACACACATCATTTACTGCATCTGCAGCACCCGATGTGGCCGCCTCTTCATTGAGGAGACATGCCGCCTACTTGTGGAACGTTTCAGAGAACACCTCTGGGAGACCCGCAACAACCAACACAACAGCCCCGTGGCTGAAATCTTTAACTGCCCGTTCCACTCCGCCAAGGATATGCAGGCCCTTGGCCTCTTCCATCGCCAGACCATGGCAACACGATGCCTGGAGGAAGAGCATCTCATCTTCCGCCTAGGAGCCCTCTAACCACAAGGGATGAATGCAGATTTCTCCAGCTTCCTCATTTCCCCTCCCCCCACCTTATCTCAGTCCCAACCCTCGGACTAGGCACCGCCTTCTTAACCTGTAATCTTCTTCCTGACTTCTCTGTCCCCACCCCCTCTCCGGCCTATCACCCTCACCTTAACCTCCTTCCACCTATCGCATTCCCAACACCCCTCCCCAAAGTCCCTCCTCCCCACCTTTCATCTTAGCGTACTTGGCACACCTTCCTCATTCCTGAAGAACGGCTTATGCCCGAAACGTCGATTCTTCTGTTCCTTGGATGCTGCCTGACCTGCTACGCTTTTCCAGCAACACACTTTTCAACTCTGATCTCCAGCATCTGTAGTCCTCACTTTTTCCTTTCAGAAATTAATTGCTTATTTGAAGCTGAAATAACAAATGACAAATTTTGAATTATTTACAAAAATGTGATGTCAAACAAATTAAGCTCTCCCTCCAGAAAACACGTATTCACCCATTCAAAGCAGCAGATTAATTCCTGAAAAATCCCAAACACTCGATCACTCAAGAGCAGACGCATTTGTTATGAAGTTGGAGAAGTGTACAACTTTAAGAGAGTTAAAAACAAGCAGAACTAACTGACAGCACCAAGTGTTCTGAGAAAGATGCAGTGTGACCATTTGTTGCAGCAGCTAGTCGAGCTGGTTGGCTGGAAACAAAAACAAATTCGATTGTGGCCATTCAGTTGAAAATGTACACCCCTCAAAAAAACAAATACCAATCAAGTTTCAATCTATTATATTGGCACAATGCGATGTTTTGGAATATGAAATCGGGAAAACCTGAACAGTTGAAGGAGAATTGCCACGCCACCAGCATTTGCAAACTGCCCGGAAATTTATCTCTCTTAAAGGTAGATTTACCTATCAGTGACAAGTGAAAGAGAAATCCTAACACGAAGAAAATCTACAGAGGATGATGCAAATGTGAAGATTCGACAGCAAGGCGAAAATGAGGACAGCATATGCTGGAGATCAGAGTCCAGCTTAGAGTGGTGCTGGAGAAGCCCAGCAGGTCATGCAGCGTCAGAGGAGCAGGAAAATCTGTCTGGTTTTGAAATTTGAATTTTGGTTAAAAAAAGATCAGTGGCTTTATCACACCAGTATTAGAGTAGGGAAAGTAAAAGAGAGTTTCGTTGAAGGAGTTGCAAATAGTTCATGGCTAATTATTGGTTGTTATACTTCAAGAAATAAAGTTATTAATTTTATTTTAAATAGGTCATGGTCTCGCGACCTTTCTCAGGCCAATGCATGGAATAACTCTTTTCTGTGTAGCTGGCTTACAATAAGTGGAGTAAGGGTATGTTTATCCATGTCGTAACAGTTTGGGGGCTCGTCCATTATTTGATCAGTTTGGTTCTTGGATTTGTGATTTGAACTGATTTTAACAACTTTGAATATATATTTGGGGCTACGAAAAGTGTCAGCAGATTTAAACTCTTGCAGGTTAGTGCCCCAGATCTTCAAATAAATGGCAGGCGAAACAACTTGTTTAATTGCAGAGACCTTTGGTTGATTAAGAGTGAGAGAAATGATTCTACAAATTGAAAAATACGCTCTGTGATGTGACGATGATTCGCAAAGTTGCCAAGACAATTTAGACGAAAAGAAAAAGGCTACACTTTTAGAACTATCAAATAAATTGGATTTTGTTTTCACCAGGGAAAGTAACGTAAAGAAAAAAAAGTAAAGCTGAACCTGTCAGGGAATTACTCAAACAATTAGGTGACTCAGAGAGACAGACAAGTGCAGTAGAGGTACAAACACTTAAATTACAATTGAGGAAAACGGAGATAGAAGATAATCCAAGGGAGAGAGGACAGAGAGAGAAGAAAAAGAGAGAGAGAAGAAAGAGACAGAGGTAAACGAGAGAGAGGGTTCTTAGCTAGTCAAAGAGAAAGAGAGAAGAGAGTGAAAAAGAAAGATAGGGAAAATGTTCAGATGCGGCAAAAGAGGGACAATTTGAACTTGAGAGGTTCCGATTTAGTCAGCAAAGTAAATTTAACAGGATGGAGATTAGAAGGGAAGGTTGTGATGACTACAAATATAAAGCCCTACTTTAGCTTTCAAGTTTGGATGGCACTTTCAAGTACTCCTCCATCTTATTATTAATAAGAGGCTCCAAAATGTTTCCAACCCAGGGTCACACTGACGCACGTTAGTTTCTGTCTTCTGGTCATGTCCCTCCATATGCAAGGCTGCTAAGTTAATCATTTTCCAATCATTTGGCAATCTTCTCCCCTCTCCGAAAAGATCGCGAGCAATGCCTCAGCAACTTCCTTAGCTATCTCGTTTAGAATTCTGTGATTCAATCGGTCCAGTCATGGGGATTCATCGTCCTTCAGACACTTTAACTGACCTGCACTTTCTCTTTCGTGATGACCTGTACTCACGTCTGTCCTCTCCGTCTCTCCAAGTCGCTCTTTGCTGCTGGAGTCTTCCACCATGAAAACTGACGCAGAGGGGGAGAGATTGGTTGAGTTCCCGAACACAGATCTGAACGAGACCGTGAAAAAGTTGGCATTCCTTCTTGCTGAGAGAGTTGAGATGCTCCTGAATTCAGTAATGAGGTCTGTGTGTATCCTCTTATGGTAGTAATTAACTCATTCAATGGTCATTGAGGGAAGATTATCACTGATACAATACGTTGGCCAGTCTTGGGAATGAACTTGTACAAAGGACCATTTGCATTTTTTCAACCTCCCTGCAATTTCTGGTTAGTTACTCTATGGGACCAATTGTATCCCATGATGAAGGGTTGTTTTTGTTCTCGAATTCATTCCTCACTGTGCACATAATCCTGCATCGGGGAATTATGTCAGGTGCCGTCATCTGTTTTTTTTTGACCAGGTTTTCAAGACAAACAACAGTTGGATATTGCAACACTAATATCCCTGCGGAGCTGCGAACGGGTATAAAATTTAGGCCTTGCAAATCCGTCATCTCAGAATCGAATTTAGGGGGATTGTCTGCAGAATAAAGCGTCAAGTCTATTCGCACTGAAAATGCATCTTCCAATTCAAACAGTGAGGAAAATATTCTACGTTATACTAGGCGCAATTGGTTTTCCAGGTTAGTGGTGACAAATGTTCAGTCCGTTCCATTATGCCTAACTTAGTCTGTACCATTATCATCTGAGTAATAACAGTACTTGAAACATCGTTTCGTTTCAGACGTCCCTGAGCTAGTTGTGCGCTTATTTGCTGTTGCTTCAACTGTTTCAAGCTTTCCCATTTCGTGTTTTTACGCTGAATATATCACCAGTCAATCAAAATAAATAAAGGCAAATGTTACTGTAAGGACTACGTGGAAGCGTACAGTGATAGCATTGAAGAAAACTTTTGATTTCCTGTTTCAGTAATTGATGGTTTATAAATACATTCCGAATTGATTTATTTGACAAAAAGCATTTTAAAAAGAACAATAAATGAATACCTGGAGATTTTTAATAAATAAGTCACTATTCGACTGAGCAGATGGATGCTCCAGTATTTCTTGCCTTGAGATTCCGAATGCAAAAATAAGGAGATAAACAGGATCATTCAGACAGAAGCATAAGAGTGAGAAAAGGTCCTAAACAACAGAATTGATAATAGCTAAGACTACACATTCGACTCTGTGAAATCTACAAGTTGAAAGAGCAAGTACTAACTTAATTGTAGCCTAGTTCAAGACTTCAGTGGTTAACTCTGGGACATACCATTGGGATTTTGAGGAACTTTTACAAAATGGTACGCTTTTCGGAACATATCAGATGAACAAGAAGTTTCAGCATGAAAACTACATTCAGTCTTCACTGAGGTTGAGGTGCCTGCTCGACGGCATTGTATAAATGGTGAAACCTTCCACCTGATATTTGCATTTTGTTCATTTTAAGAGAAAGGTGCTTGCACTGCATTTTGTTTTGTTGTGGAATGCTTGCCAGACTCTTGTGAACACACCCGTTGATTTACTCGACAGCAAAAGCGAAAATGAAAAATAAATCCTGTGATCTCCCCAGGCAGTTCTGGCTCTGAGGCCCGAGATTTTTAAGCATTATCATCAGCTTTACCAGGACAGTTTGCCTCACAAATGTTAATGCTTCAATTTATCACACTTTTACGCGGGGACCATTAAACCTGAAGCTGTTTGCCTGACTGGTTTGTGACCCCTCATCCCAATGACTGTGTGCTCAGTGGACTATCCTTCAGTATCTATTTGCATCTTCGTGGTGCACCGCTGTGTAGTGACTCTGAGCAGAGTCACATTTTGGACATGATGCTGTATAATCTCATTTCCTGATCAAAGCTCTAGTTACAATTGTGCCATGAATGAAATTAGTTATTCTAGAATAAACTACGCGTGATTATTCAAACCAAACATTGATGTGACAGTTTTTAGAGCATGAAACATGTCATTTGGATGAATTGGATTGTGACTGTCTCCATGCTCCACTCTGCTTCATCTCCATTCCTGCTCTTCTAACCATACAAACGTATCCTGCCATTCGGGTATACCTGATGATCAACATCAGCCTTCCTCAGTTCTGATGAAGGGTCACTGGACCTGAAATTTTAACTCTAACCTGCCTCCGCATATGCAGCCAGACCGCCTGAGCTTTTACAAAATTAGCTGCTTTTGGTTTTTCCTTACAACATCCAAAATTCTTTCAGGGTTTATTTGCCTTCTCGCAAAATGTTCTCATTTCCCTACTTCAACTGGTAGTTACGCAACCTTACAGCAAATGGCATTCTGTTTTGAATTATTTTAGAAAAATATTTTATTGCCTACTCTCGTGGACACTAGTATTACAAAAGATCTCATGTGCAAACATACTGTACAGGCCCAGCTCCCAAATGCCTGAGTAATTTCAAGAGATTTTACTGCGTTAAACTTCATTATTCACTAATCTGAATGATGTTGAATCTGAATTTGCAATGTTTCCAAATTGGACTAATTTCTTCGTTTTAAAGTTGTCGTTCAAGTTGATAGATTTGTTAAGAAGGCGTGTGGTTTGTTGTCTTTCATTAACGGGACATTGAGTTTACGAATCGCGACATTAGGCTGCAGTTGTATAAAGCCCTTGTGAGACAACATTTGAAAAATGATGTTCAGTTTTCGTTGCCTTATTATAGGAAAGATGTCGAAGCTTTAGCAAGGGTACAGAGGAAATTTATCGGGATATTAACTGGATACGAAGACATGTCTTGAGAAGATTTTTTCAGGTTACTGCAGAGTTTTTGAATAGAGCGACAAAGTTTGAGGGATGACTTGAACGAGGTATACATGATGAAGACAGGAATTGATCCAATGAATAGCCAGACACTTTTTCACAGGGACAAAATTGCTGTCACGGGGGGACATCATTTGACGCTGATTGGGGTAAGGTTTCGGCGAGGGTTCAGATGTAAATTTCTACACAGAGAATGGTTTGCATGTGAAATGTCACTACCAGCAGCGGTGGTAGTTTCATTCGGGATGTTTCAGCGACACTTGGGTCAGCACATGGATGACAGTGAAATGTAGGTGCATAGGTTAGTTTGATCTTAGAGAACAATAAACGGTTGGCACAACATTGAGGGGGCATGGCCTGTACAATACTGTACTATTCTATGCCGCATGTTCTGTGTAGTGTGAGATTCTTGCAGATATTAGATACACCTACATGGCACAATTTCTCCTGAACACTTCGGACTTGAATCCCTTAGCATAGACTGCGTACTAAATGTCTCATAAGTATATTATTACCCTTATTGAATCAAACTCTACTGTATTTTTTGCCCAGCTGAAGTCGTTCAATACATTTTGATTATGTTTCCGTCGTGTCCTGAAATCATGATCCGTCATGACAGCCAAATAATAGGGAACGTTCAAAGAACAATTGGTATTGTAAGAGAGGGCTCCCCTTTTCTAGGAATTGGCTCAAATTTAATAAAGGGTGTAACATATTAGGGAATTGCTCTGGACACACAGGGAAGTTGATCAACCAGTCATGATTTTATTTCTCATTCAATGTCTTACCTGCATTCTTTTCTCTTCGAAATACCCTGCTCTTGTTCATGTTCCATTTGCGTTGAACCTGAAGGAGCAGTGTGTGTCAAAGGTGTGTTCATTGAGATTATCGCTTATCTAACAATACTCCACATAAACATTTGTGGTGCTAAAATGTAACTCTTAACTCAAAGACTCAAAATGATGAATGTTTGTGTTTTCCAATTATTTTTCTCTTCTCTATCCTTCTCTCTCTTCCAGTCAATTTAGTGACAATTGCAATTTTGGCTCGGGGAAGGTGTGGAATCTCTGCCTGCACCACTCGCTACCTTCTGGCTATGGCAACAGTAGATCTTTTGGTCGTTATTATTGAGATAATACTGAGAAAAATCTAGAATGATTACTTCCCACCATCGTTCCTGGACATCACTCCGGTGTGTAGTGTTCGCTATGCCCTGGTCGTGTAGTCATAGACTGTTCTGTCTGGTTCACCATCGCTTTTACCTTCGATCGATATGTCACTATTTGTTGTGAGAAACTCAAAACCAAATACTGCACTGAAAAAACTGCAACTGTAGTTTTGGCAACTACCGGCAGTCTGCTGTGTTTAAAAAAATATTCCTATCTACTTTAGATTTGAACCTGATGAGATAATTAACAATGTACCATGGTACTGTTCAAATAAAGATGCTTATTATGATGACCCTGTGTGGGAAGGATTTAACAACTTTGAGAAGATCCTAACCCCAATGCTACCTTTTGGTTTAATTCTGTTCCTCAATGCTCTGACAGTGAAACATATCATAGTCGCCAGTCGTATCCGTAAAGGACTGAAAAGTCAGAGTAAAGTAGATAATTCTAGTGATTCAGAGATGGAAAGTAGAAGGCAGTGTGTGATTTTACTATGCGCCATATCCGGCAGCTTCATATTTATGTGGCTGTGGTATATTTTTTATTACTTTGATGTTGATGATCCTTTAGATCGTGATGGTGAATATACATTTAAAGTTGTTCCATATATGCTGCGGAATTTGAATTGCTGTACGAGCGCCATTATCTATGTGGCATCCCTTCCGAGGTTTCGCGAGAAGCTCAGGAATCCACTAGAAGCTATTTTTACATGAAATATTCAACTAACTTGTCAACAAAACAAATGATAGCAACACTGAAACTGCGAGATGTTGCAGATCATGGTTTACAAACGATAGATTGGAGGATGACATGAATTCCCAAGTGATGTTATCAGTTGGAAATACTTTGTATAAAGTAATCAAATTGGAGAAACATTGGCAGCGGCTGTTGGATACCAAACGTGAGAGAGCCAATAAGAAGCAATGACTGTGGCAGGAATGTCTAAATGACTACATACACCAAAGAACAGCACAATAGGGGTTCGACGACACATAGAGAGACCTGGATGGACAGATATATATATTCGAGATTTGAGGAGAATGACGCCATTTACCTCCTTGCTCCGACTCCGCAATTTAGAGAGATCACGGCTGTTAAATTGCATCGAAGCCATTATGTTGCATCATCTAAATCAGGTGTTCTTTATAAGCAATGGCAATTGAACAGTTTCAGTGTTGAACTGAAATCAATCGAGAGCTGAAATTAACAAGACGTGTCATGCATGCCGAACCTGCGCAAGGCATCAGCACTGACCTTCAGTTGATCAGATGAAAACCGGGCAGGAGAGCTGTTACCATGTCTCCTGCAAGGCGAGAAATGAAGCAGGATCAATAGTCTCGTATCCCCATTCGCTGGTTCGATTTACGGCTCCTCACATCTGCTCAGAAGAAACACATATTTCTTTTTATGGAAGCAAATATGGTACGAGCTGCAAAGATTTTTCTTCATTGCAAAACAGCTTTTTTGTCTTATTATAGAGTCATAGTCATCGCGAAGTACGGCACAGAAAAATACCCTTCAGTCCAAACTGTCCATGCTGACAAGATATCCAAACCAAATCTAGTCCCACCTGGCAGCACCCGGCCCATAACACTCCATCCCTTCCTTTTCATATTCCCATCCAAATGCATATTTTCTTGACATCTGTTACCAAACTAATTTTCTTCGTACACATGCACATGAAACACACCCATTATTATTGCAATCGTGCATTTTCCCCACGTCTTTGCTTTCTCCTGATTTATTTTCTTCCCCACATCCTCACTACTGCCAGGAGGTGTGTGCATGAATCCCATCACGGCCCTTTCTCCTTTTCAGTTCCTCAACTGAACTCACAAATTCTACACCTTCTGACTCACAACGGCGTCTTTCTATTGATTTAATTCCAGTTCTTCTTTGCAAACACGAGCCCTCTTCCTGTCTTCTTATTATCGGTAACTGTACATTGACATTTAGTCCGCAGATTGATTCCTCTGCGGCCACGTCTCTGTGTTACTCATAACATCATATGTGACAATTTCAATCGATGTTGCCAACTAATTTGCTAGCTTGTTAGTATAAACTCTCAGATTTTCCCTTATCTCCTGTGACCGTGACTTTTTCATCCTCTCCATCTCCGTTTATTTGCCCTGTGAAATTTACCATACTTTCTTGAGCTCTCCCCATTTAACTCTTGCCAATCAGGCTAATTCTTTCTCGTCGTGTGGCTTTTTCTGTCCCTCCATCCAAGTGAGATTGTGGGATTTTAGTGTGAAGCGATGGGATGGTCCAACTTGAAAAAACCCAATTGAGGATCAGGGCATGAGAGAGTTGATTCTTGAACTGAGAAGAAGAAGGAGCAGCCACAAACTCAGAACAAGGCCTGATGAACATGCGCACTTGGATTGATGGTTACTTACTCATTCCATGATCCCCGCCCTTAAATCGGTTCAGGGTGAAGAATTTACAGGCAATTCACACTTGTGCCGAAGGTAAACGTATGGTGGTCAACATTGCCGTATTGAACCCTACCACGTTAGTCAGTTCCGTTCCTGCATCAGCCCGACCACTTCCACCATTCCAGTGCTGTGCCCAGACACGACTATTACAATGGGCTTTTCCTTGTCCGCGCTCATTTCATATTTTATGAAGGATATAGTAGTCAGCAAAAGTCGTCAATCGTTACCTACCTGCTCATGAGATTTCTCAGTTCCCTACTCGGAATACTAACACGCAGGCTTCTGTTTCTCATTAAGCTGAATGAATTATGTTAATCTCTGCTTTCCTCGATTTTCCACAGCTCCTCCCTACCCAGTGTTGTACCGCCTATTCTGCTACAATTCCAATTGTACTTTTAATCTCCTCTGTCCGTTTTGGCTCTTGCTATTTTTGTCATATGCTTGAAACCAATAAGAGCCCCTATGTCGAAAATGTGAGTCAACTCTCATCAGGAAATCAATAAAATAAATAAATCAATCAAATAAATCAAAACATCTCTGCAGCATTTCCATTGTTTGAATCTCTCTGCAACAGTGCACATTTTTCAAAACACAGTTCTCGACCATCATCATATTTCCATCACACTCTCCCGATTTTTCACACATCACCATCTATCGAACATCCTCCAGCTGCTACAATCTTCTCAACCTCCTTAAAATCCCAAATTCCTTCCTGTAATAGTCGAGGCCATAAGCGTCTGCAGGGTCAGATTGTGGGAGAGAATTCCAGTGACTCAGAAATGAAAAGGAGAAGGCAGTGTCAATTTTACTCTTCTCTGCATCTGACAGCTTCATATATTTTTAGCTGTGATATATTTCGTATTATTTTGATGTTGATGAATATACATTTGAAAACGTATTTCTGCTGTGAAGTGCTGCATGAATACTATTGTCTGTTTGTCATTATGTCCAATTTCAGACAGAAGCTCAGTACACCATTGAAAGCTATTTTTACACAAAGTATTCAAACAACTAACAATCAGTTCACCAGTGAAAGCAACACTGATTGTGGGGATGACAAAAAAAATCGTGGGGGAGGAAGCAAACACTAAAAATGGTTTCAATTAGCAAGAGGACACTGCAACTTGGAGATTCATATGAATATTGGCAGCAGTTGTCAGATATCAAAAACCAAAGGGTCGATGAGAAAACACGGCCGTCGGAAAATTGCAAGTAAATGGTCAGGAGCATGTGTCACTTGGAAGCGGAAAAGAACAACTACAATCTGGAACACAGAGAGACATAGGTGGAAATAAACAGTTTTGCTCCTGCCAACCAGTGTGTTTAAAATCTCATAGCCAACAATAGAACTGAGTGGACTCTGAATGACACTAAAATAATAATAATATTCGTTTAACTGACACAATAATGCAATGAATAAACAATGAACTGACGGTGCATAATACAAATCTATCTTATGTTTGAAGTTAATTTTAATTATCATGTTCCATCACACGAGAACCTCGCTGAGTTTCACGTAATAATGTCGTTGTTCTTCTTCCGATGGTTTCAAAGTAATCTTCGCTTTTGGTCGTTCTTCTAGAGTTACCGCCCTCTAGTTATATCTTGTCTTACTGCTCTTAAGATGGTGGAGCAATCTTATCTTACTCCATTGTCTTCACGCCATTTTGGCGGGGTCTTGAGTGTCTTCTGGTGGTTCGATCAAGTTCCATAATCCTGATCGATCAGATAAACCAGGTTTTGGCACGCTGATGGCATGGTGGACCACAAGTGTCCGTTAATGGGTGCGAGTGGCCTTCTTCAAATAAGGGTGCGATGGGCCTTCATGTCTACTGCACACTTGCAGGTTTCCGATTGTTCTGAAGGCGACATTCCATTGCCCTTTTAAACTAAATTGGCTTTTGAGTTGTATGGTCTGCTGCTCTAGGATTTTTTTGCAATCTTCTTGTGACCAGTCTCAACCAGTCTGGATCCTGCTGCGTGTGGATTGACAAAGTCACTTTAGTCAAGGCTGGCTTCATTTCGCATCAAAGTTTACCTTTTGTTCAATTTATTAAATTCATCAAAAATGTATCATTTTCAGCAGCCTGTCCAGCCACAGTCCCTCCACTTGATCCAGAAGGCGAAGCGTTATTGATCACGTGGGAAAATACCAATCCCTTGTATGGTGAGTCGACGATCATCAAGCTCAAATAAATTATAATACTTCATATACTTGAACCACTGCACTGTTATAGATAGCGTATGCGTTTCAAGGAAACATTGTAAGCTCAATAAATAAGGAGAAACGAACAAATACAAAACAATTCACACGAAAAATGAAAATAAATCAATAAATATAATAAAGTACATAAGAACGACAAGGTATTGATCAACGAATACAAAAAAACGAAACAAATATTGTTCTATCACAAGACAGAAAAAGATCGCAATGACAATTCTGTAACAAAATGGAAAAAATATTGTAAAATCAAGGAATATTTTAGACATTGGAGAAATAGACTAATACAAAATAAAAATCATATGGAAAAATGGAAAACAAACTCGACCAGCATAGTTTGTTAAATAATACAAGAAACAAAATTTTTATAAAATGAACAAACATTACAGAGCATTTTATATCTCCAGGTAAGATTAAGTTGGTGAGAGTGGCTGTGTTGATTATTAAATCTAGAGGTGTTCAGGTTTGTGCGGGAAACTCTGGTATCCGAAAAGATATTCTTACCTCCCCATTTACTGGTGGTCAACCCTATTATTACATTTCGTTTTGCAGAAGCACTGGAGAAGCAGAAGCCTGACACTATCGTATGGATGCTAAGATTCACGAGGCCTCGTCAAATATTTACAATGTTTCAATGAGCTGGGGGAGATTGTAAACGTGAGTGAGACCGGTTCCTTTTGGTGGATCCTGGGTGTTGTTGCTGATGACGATTATGATCCCCATGAGGTAGATGTTGATTGCATTCGGTTTTGGCCTGGTTGTCCTGGAGAAAGCTCAAGGTCGTTTACATTGTATACTTGTTTAATAGTTGAATGGTTCTGACCTAATGCAATGTCGATAGTGCATATCACCACACCCTCACCGATTTGCTTTATCAATACAGAAGGAATGCATAAACTATATGGAATGTTCAGTTGTGCTCAGAGGCCTGCTAGGTTCTAACCTCGGTTTTCAGTGTTAGAGAATCGTGTGTTTGAAGCAAAGTTACCATGGTTTGGCCAGTAAAGACTGAAATGGATGGTCATAGTGGCCCATAATTCAGCGACTCGTGAAGATGAAGATGCAATTGCCCACAGAACTAAACGAGATGGTTAGCATGATCACCAGTTTAAAAAACAAGTAAGAATGACAGACGATCGCAATAGATCAATGGTTTAAATCTAAATGAAAATGAGTGAGCAACCAAGGAAGTGTAACTCGGTTAATTCGACCTGCGTTGACCGAAATAAGAGTTGGATGACACGTGAGGTGCATGCGAGTTTGGAACATCAGAAACAGTTTCTCTTCGCCTTCGGGGTGTGGCAGGCTCTGTTTCATGACCTCCAGCAGAGATTCAATAGTGTGTTGTAAATCATCTGTCTCTGGAGGCGTGGCCATACTGAACCCTGCCTTTGCCCATATTTGTGTCTGGTCATCCCTCTGATCGGGACACCCGGAATTACCATTTGAGATTATGCGATTGTCTGTTCTCCCATAGTTCTTACTATAAGTTTGCAGTGTCACGTTTCCATGAGATAGGTCCACCGCCTGACGTGAACTTCATAATGACTCAGGCATGTTACATCTGCCTGTCTGTCAGGATGATATCTGGAAATTGTATCATTTCAGGCCAGTCTGGAAAGTGTGACATATGCATGTTGCGAGTTGGTAGTCAGTCAATTCAATCTCTTAGAGTATCTCGTATTAACTCAGTTTAAGTATCTCGGGGTTCATTGAACGTGGAAGCTGTTGTCGGTGGCAGCGATTGAAGTACATCACTTTCGTGGCGGTAGAGTAAGGTTTGAAGATGTGTATGGCGATGTTTGGGACTTGCAATTTGTTCTAGAACAGTGGTATCCACCGTAAGTGTATTAAAGTGGTGAGAGTAGCTGTGTTAATCATTAAATCACAAGGTGTTCAGGATTCTGCGGGAACCTCCAGTATCTGAAAATAAATTATTTCCTTCCCATTTACCGCTGGTGTGCATATATTATTGCACTTCGTTCTGCAGAAGCACTGGGAATGCAGAAGCCTAGCACTATCGTACGGAAGCTTCACAGGTTGGGATTGGGTGTTGTATGATTTGGTTAGTGCCTAAAGCATGGAGTGTAGATTGCGAAATGGGCCTTGTTATGGAAGTTATGACTCCTTCTATCACCTGTGCATCTGCCGTGGTCGCTGGTATATGCAATTGGGAGTAACGCCACACATGGTCTTGACAATCACATGCAAAGTAACCTGAGCCCCCGCCGTCGTAGAAACTTGCTACCTGCCAAGTGTTCACCTGCTGTGTCGCTGTGACCTTCACTGTGGCTGAGTATGTGAAACTGCGTTTCTCTGGTAAGAATTACCCCCATTCTTTCATTTCTTCACACAGGACACTGTCTGCAGGTTCAGAAATGAAGTATTCTCACTCCATTCTCTACCTTGCTTTTCTTAGATTGATGGGATTTTTTCTCCCACACCCTGGACATTCTCATCAGAATCAAAGCTTCATTGTGGCTTGGCTCAGCGGGATCGAAATTCACACTGGTCTTCTTGCTGACCTTGGTGTCATGAGATACTATAAGCCAAGCCCACATGGCTGAGTCAGCCTCTGATAACTGAACCCTTTTAAATCGCTTAAACCACGACAAATGTACACTTAAATGACTGACAAAGGCAGTCTGGCAGTTCCCTTTTTTTTGCATGCACTTTCTCATGAAATCATCATGGTTCCCTGTATTATAAACGATCGCTGTTAGTATTGCTTTTTCAATGTCGGCAAACTCTCCGTGTTCTACAATTTGTGGTGCAGGTATGGCAGAATGCAGTGACTGGCTGAAACACAATGCAATAATTTCACCTCCTTCCTCTAATCTAGCCCATGTGATGTGTTCTGCTGCCTGACTCTAACAGAATGCAAACGTGTCTTTTTTCTGTCTGCCTGATGCAAATCTCTGGCTGCTTTCTGCGTATCTGACCATTTATTTTTCAATTGTGTCACTACTTTCTGAGCGGCCTCTTTCTCTAATACTGCTCACTGGGTATCCTGATGTGCTCACACATGTGGGATTATAGGATTATAATTGCCCTATGTGGAGGAGATTTGCTTGATTCCTGTGGTCCAGAGCAGTGTTTTTTGACAATAATTCGGCAATCTCCCAGTTTGCGATCTTTCATTTCGCACGGATCTTTTTTTCAAAACTTATGATTAATTGCCCTAAACAGTATATTATTGCTGTCAGCTCCTCAAGTCAAGAAACGGGCTTCACTTGAGGTCTTGGAGATTAATTGGAAAACTTCTGTCCGATGGATACTAGCCTTGGTTTACCATTGCACCAGAATTTTGCCCCTCAGGAATGCATTTTCTTTTTGAGAAACTGCCTCAGTCTTGATTCCCATATGGGCAATCCTCTGCTCCTGTACTTTCTCTTCAATTTATAATTCATTAAAAAATAGTATGTAGAAGCATTGGGCTGAGCGAACGGCTTTTATTATTCTCTTGTTTCGAATCCAATCGGGTCTGTACCAACTTTTCGATGTTTTACTTGACTATCCAAAACAAATGTGGAAACAGTTGTTTAATGGACGAGAAGTAAACACCTGTTGGCTTTATCTTTAAAAAATAAAGTTCCGTGTTCGTAACAACTGGCTGACAAACTCTTCGGAGAAATCAGGTACGGGGGGATGCGATGTCGTCGCAACAAAGTCCATTTCTTATCGTGGTCCCATCTCGGTGTCAATTTGTTTCATCTCCAACACTGTTTTTATCCCTTACTCCGAGAAAAGAACTGGGAGTCGACTTATGTACATAATAATATCCAGCTATTGAATACAATTGATATTCGAACAAAGGAGTGCATTCCAAACTAACGATAAATTCTACAAAATATCTTATGCTTTAACACTACTATGTATGATCACATACTATCACACGAGAACTTGACCGCGTTCCACATGCGACGTCTTCTTCTTCAGATAGTCCAGGAGGTTTCAACGATTTCGATGGTTATTTTCATGTAACCGAAATGAGCGGGATTTTGTGGCAATAATTATCCTTCCGAGTCTTTGTGCTATTTTAGGAGCATCTTGACGATCTGACAATGGATTGATAAGGTTTGACGACACTGATGAATCAGAACTAAACAGGTGTTCGCACATTGATGGCAAACTGGCCCTCAGATGGTCATTACGGTAAGTGCTAGGTACATGTTGCCTCCTCGAAATAAAGGTGTAAGGCGCTTCCATGTCTAGCGAAGACTTGGTGCTCCTGGTTGTTACCATGGTGACATTCCATTCTTCCATAAAAGTTAAACTTCAGTTGCGTATTGCAGGGTCTGTCGCTGTCAGATTTGTTTTTGAACCATCTGTGGACAGCTCCAATCTGTCTGGCTTTTGAAGCATCAAGATAAGCATCATCATTTCAGTCTAGTGTGACTTATGTTTCCCAGCATTCTTTAGTTTATCTTAAATCAATTATATTGCAAGGTTCGTCCAGCCCAAATTTTCACTAGATACAGACTCCGTATAGAGTTAAGTCAAACCAATTGTCAAAGCACACTTCAAAATTATTCATTGAAGGTATTGATAGCTCAGCAATAAAGCAATTCTATTCCACCGTGTAAAATCCAAGAATTACAAGGAGCACAAGAAAAACGGCATCAGCATTTGAAAACCGTATGGGCTCAGTGGGGTAACACTGTTTCCGTCACAGCGCTCAGGACCCGGTTCGATACCAGCCCGGGGCGTACAGACTGTGTGAAGGTTACCCATTCTCCCCGTGTTTGTTTGTGTTACCTCTGGGTGCTCTCGGATGGAGTGATAGATTGAAATGAATGTCGTGATCTGGGAATATGTGAGGTACAGATTGTCGGGAGTAGAATGCAACGATGGGGATTGTGATTCATTGACTGAGGGGAATTGAATGTTATGACAGAGGAGAGTGGCATGTAATGACCAAGGTTCTGTAGGATGAAGAGACTGAGGGGGAGTTGAATGTAGTGTCTGACGGAACTGGGCTGGTGTGACTGACTTGGAGTAGGATCGACAACAGAGGGAAGTGGGTTAAGGTGGGTGAGGTGGATTATCAGATTCCACCATCCCCTCTCCCAGTTCCCCCGCTGCACCTGCTACGCCACACACACACACACACACACACACGCACACAGAAACTGCACTGTTACAAGTGCCAGGCCCCTGGCAGAGGAAGTTACAATATTGAGTGGGTTGCTCCTGTCTCCACGCTGCGCTCCGTCTTTTTTATGCATCAAAATGTACGATTTCCAGAAACATCTCGAACTCAGAGGGAAAAACAATGACTGCAAATGCTGGAAACCAGATTCTGGATTAGTGGTGCTGGAAGAACACAGCAGTTCAGGAAGGTCCTTGGATGCTGCCTGAACTGCTGTGCTCTTCCAGCACCACTGATCCACATCTCGATCTCAGGCAATGCTGCCTCTTTAAAGTCATACTTCACATTCGGTCGTGCTCTCCGTGTGATAGTGACAACTCAGTTACTCAATGGACGATGGATAGGAATTTGCACGCTCTTCTATCTCATCTGCTCTCTACGAACTACAGGATGAACCTCGGTCATTCTTCTGTCCTCTCCTGGAGGACGTTTTGCCGCACAGAATGATCTTAAGCGTGGTCAGGGAATGAAAGACTTCTGACGCACTCTTTGGCATTTCTGTATTTAATGCACAGACGACTGCTGTCCCTCCTCATCGTTCTTCATAACTGCTATATTCTATGTCTCTTTCTGTATCTCACTGTCAGTCTCTCTGACTATCAATCACTCTGTCTCTGTCTTTGCATATCGCTCTGCCTCAATTCATCTATCGCTGTCTGTCCCTCTCCATTTCTGTATCTTTATCTCTCTCCCATTAATTATAAATGTCCTGCCTTGTTTGTTGACAAAACACAATACCGCGCAATGACGTAAATTCGACTCCATGAGTTACTGCACTGGTCATTAATCCAATTGGTCAGTATCCCTGAGGTAACCTTCTTTACTGACCAACATGCCAGATATTTCGGTCTTGTCCGCCAACCTTCTAACCATGCCTCATTTTGTTCGTCCAAATCGTTTATATATAAAAAAAGTTCTTCGAGAGAGATAGGTTCTGAATGAGCACCTGTCCCATTGCAACTGGCTTGAACTGGGGATGTGGTCAGAATGGCTTCCACTTCTCATGTGACAGGTTCAAGCGAATTGGATTAAAGGGCATTCCGTCCTTGTTTTCATTTTTCAATATTTCATTTACCTTTCAATTGTCCACTTGCATTTCTCTCTGACTTCTTTTCCGCAAACCACTTTGTAAACTGATCGTGCCTGGCCCTTCTCTGACTCTCCTTCTCACTTCCAATATTTTGCTGCTGTACATTCTAGCATTTTCTTCCTCACTCTCCTTTTTATACCTCGTCACGTTCTCATTCTCTCCCGTTCTGTGTTTGGGTGTGTGTCCCTGTACCTGTCTTACTCAGGAATATGCCATGCAATCAGAATCTCTAACTCTTTCTTCCGTGTACACAGGAAAACGTGTTCTGCGACTTTCCAGACTACCGGTCATCCAGACGAAGCAAGTTACTGGACTGGGTGCCAAAGGAACTGAGTGGGACGTGGTTCCGTTCCACTTTCTGACTCGTAAGGCATGTCTGAGGGGTACAGGCCGTAAGAGCTGAAAGCTCACTGGGGACAGTGCTGCATTTTGTCAGTCATAATTACATCAGCCATCACAAGAAGTGAATGCATGCTCTGCATTGCATCACTCTGCATCACAATTCAGCCAACATCCCTGAAGAGCATTCAGCTGCACGTTTTGACATCCATGGCACATAGACACATGTAACTGGCAGCCATTGATCAGAACCATGTATATCACAGAAAAGAAAAAAGAAATACCATCATCCTTTCAATACCCTTTCAGGCAAGAACGGAAAAATGGTCCTGAACGTTTATACGCACTGACTCCCACATTATACAACCAACTTCATGATTGCACATTTCCTCAATTGTCCTCTACGCTTTCTACCCCAATTGAGACTTATGCACCCTGTGACTGATCTCAGCACCAAGATGAAATCATTCTCCCTATCTACTATATCTAAACCCTCAGACGTTTAGACACCTCTTTTATATCCCCATCTCAATTTCCTCTGTATTGAGCAAAACGATCCCAGTCTGCCAAGCCTCTTTATATAAACTAAACTCTCCAGGCCCAGGCAAGGTCCTGGCAAATCTCTTCTGTACAACTCCAAGAAAAACACGTCCCTCTCATAATGTGATTTCCACAAGTGCATGAAATAATGGCGCCGTGGCTTACCCATCATGTCGGTAGGTGGACCAGCTTCGAGAAACATACAGTATTGCGCTTCTGTCTTCGTACCAGTGGTTGTCTTAGTTTCATTATCTTCATTAATTTCCGTGCTTGCATTAATTTCAGGGTGTCTGTCAGTTAGCGGGACAGCATTATTTGCTAGCTGATTAACAGCAAGTCTGCGTCCGTGAATTTTCAAAAGGATGGATGATGCAGAGCGGTAGATGTGATCTATATGGACTTCAGTAAGGCATTCGACAAGTTTCCCCATGGGAGACTGATTAGCAAGGTTATATCTCATGGAATAGGGAGAGAACTAGCCATTTGGATACAGAATTGGCTCATAGGTAGGAGACAGAGGGAGGTGGTGGAGGCTTGTTTTTCAGACTAGAGGTCGTTAACCAGTGGAGTGACACAAGGATCAATGCTGGGTCCTCAACTTTTCGTCATTTCCATAAATGATTTGGATACCAGCAGAAGAGGTACAGTTAGTACGTTTGCGGATGACACCAAAAGTGGGACTGTAGTGGACAGCGTAGTGAGTTACCTCAGATTACAACACGATGTTGACCAGATGGGCCAATGGGCTGAGATGTGGAAGACGGAGTTTAATTCAGATAAATGCGAGGTGTTGAATTTCGGGAAAGCAAATCTTCAAATGTCTTTTACACTTAATGGTAATTCGTAGGGAGTGTTGTTGATCAAAGAGATATTGGAGTGCAGGTTCATAGTTCCTTGAAAGTGAAGTCGCAGGTAAATAGGATAGTGAAGAAGGCATTTGTCTACTTTCCTTTATTCGTCAGACTATTGCGTACAGGAGATGGGAGGTCATGTTGCGGCTGTTCAGGACATTGGTTAGGCCACTGTTGGAATATTACGTGCAATTCTGGTCTCCTTTTTTTTATCGGAAAGCTATTGTGAAACTTGAAAGGGTTCAGAAAAGATTTACAAGAATGTTGCCAGGTTTGGAGGATTAGAATTATAGTGAGAGGCTGAACAGGCTGGGGCTGTTTTCCGTGAAGCGTAGGAGGCTGAGGGGTTACCTAAGAGAGGTTTACAAAATTATGAGGGACATGCATCGGGTAAATATCCAAAGTCTTTTTTCCTGTGATCGGGGAGACGAGAAATAAAGGGCATAGGTTTAGGGTGAGAGGGGAAAGATATAAAACAGATCTAAGGGGCAACGTTTTCACACAGGGGGTAGTACGACTATGGACTGAGCTGCCAAAGGAAATGGTGGAGGTTGGTGGAATTGCAACATTTAAATGGCATTTGGATGGGTATGTAAATAGGAAGGATTTGGAGGGATATGGGCCGGGTGCTGGCAGATGGTTTGATTGGGTTGGACTATTTGGTTGGCATCGACAGGTTGGACCAAAGGGTCTGTTTCCATGCTGTGCATCTGTGTGTCCCTATGTCTCTATGACTCTATAACAGAAGGAGAGCATTTGGCTTTTGTTGCCTACGCTGATTTTTCATCACGTTCTTTTACAGGAGTCCATAGAACCATAAGAAATAAGTGAAGTGGTAGGCCATTCATATCATCCAACACGCTCAGTTCAATAGGACCATGGCTGTTCGAATATCTTCGTGTCCAGTTTCCAACTTTTTCCCAGTAACCATTAATTCCTTTATTGGTCAACAATATCTTGACATCACCCTCACATAATCACAAGGACTGAGCACCCGACCTCTGCGTGGCATGGACTTTCAAAGGTACACAAACCTCTGAGACAACAATGTCCTCCTTGTCACAGTCTTAAAGTCTCCTAAAATGTATTTTGAAACTCTGTCCTTTGAATCGAAATTCTTAGATGTGGGGAGAAATACTCTCAACGTTTACCTGTCAAACCTTAAGAATACTATTCCCTTCACTGGCATTATTCCACATTTTTCTAAATGCCAATGGGTGTTGCCAAAAGGCGCATCCATAAGACAGCCTCTGTTTACTTGGGATTATGCCAATAAGCACTCTCTCAACTGCTAACAAAGATTTTTTATATATTTTTACAAGAAGTGTTTCAGAATGGCTCACAATACTCCAGCATCGTACCCTCATAAACCAAGCCGCTTAAAATAAGTGAAACAATTCTTTAAATTTTGGAATACTTTCTACATATTTGTGTTTGCCGTCTCTGTAGCCTGAAAAGTGTACGTTAATTCGCTCTACGATTCTGTATTGTGTAAGTTGTTTCCTTTTTGTCTGTTCTCCCTTCCAAAATGCAGCATTTCATATTTTATTTAATGTGCTCGACTGGCCATCGTTTGTTTGTCCACCTATTGACATCTCTCAACTAGTTTACATTTAATTTTACACCGTCTGAAAATTATCACGTTACAATCGATTCCTTTCTCCAAGTCAATAGACAATAGACGATAGACAATAGATGCAGGAGTAGGCCATTCAGCCCTTCGAGCCTGCACCGCCATTCAATATAATCATGGCTGATCATTCCTAATCAGTATCCTGTTCCTGCCTTATCTCCATAACCCTTGATTACACTATCTTTGAGAGCTCTATCCAACTCCTTCTTAAATGAATCCAGTGAGTGGGCCTCCACTGCCCCCGGTGGCAGAGCATTCCACACAGCCACCACTCTCTGGGTGAAGAAGTTTCTCCTGAGCTCTGTCCTAAATGGTCTACCCCGTATTTTTAAGCTTTGTCCTCTGGTTCGGCACTCACCCATCAGTGGAAATATGTTTCCTACTGCCAGAGTGTCCAATCCTTTCATAATCTTATACGTCTCAATCAAATCCCCTCTCAGTCTTCGAAACTCAAGGGTATACAAGCCCAGTCGCTCCAGTCTTTCGGCGTAAGGTAATCCTGCCATTCCAGGAATTGACCTCGTGAACCTACGCTGCACTCCCTCAATAGCCAGAATGTCGTTTCTCAAATTTGGAGACCAGAACTGCACACAGTACTCCAGGTGTGGTCTCACCAGGGTCCTGTACAGCTGCAGAAGCACCTCTTTCCTTCTATACTCAACTCCTCTTGTTATGAAGGCCAGTATGCTGTTAGCCTTCTTCACTACCTGCTGTACCTGCATGCTTGCCTTCATTGACTGGTGTACAAGAACACCCAGATCTCTCTGTACTGCCCCTTTACATAAATTGATTCCATTGAGGTAGTAGTCTGCCTTCCTGTTCTTGCTACCAAAGTGGATAACCATACATTTATCCACATTAAACTGCATCTGCCATGCATCTGCCCACTCCCCTAACTTGTCCAGGTCACCCTGTCATCTCTTAACATCCTCATCACTTATCTCCCTACCACCCAGCTTTGTATCATCAGCAAATTTGCTAATGCTATTGCTGATACCATCTTCTATATCATTAACATATATTGTAGCAGTATAATTGGGAAACATTAGCTATCCCAGCTCAGTATGTCACCGTATTGGTTTCAGATGCCAATCACTGTTCCCTGCCAATTAGCTAGTCATCTAACCATCGATAAAAATATCTTCAATATTATCTTCTGTTAACTTACCAATTACCACCTCATTCAATGTTTTCTTTTTCACTTGCCTTCGCCCCGTGATGATGCACATTGGTCTTTTATAAACATAGTAGAATCTCTTATTCATAATTTCGATTGAATCTACCTTTCACACATTTTCTCAGGTCGACAAGATCCTGATATGAACCATCGGCAGTGTTCAAAAATAATTCTGCTTCCTCTTTTCCGTCGTGTACACAATATTTTGACATATTTGCCCACTTGTTCTCAATCAATTACCGGTCGGAACATATTTTGTATATTTTGTGTAGGCCATGCCTTTCCCCACTTTGACCGCACCAACCATATCTCTCCGGTGAACATCCTCTGTATTCAAGGAGACGTTCCCTTTGAATCCCAGAAGTTGAAATTGCACACTGACTGTTTCATAATCTAAACCTCTTCTGAAAGCACCCCGAGCCTCAATAAAGCGTGATCCCCAGAAAGATACGTCGTGATGCTACTGAAGTTGAAATATTGCGTTATTTGAAAGCAATAAAGCTTCCATGCACGAATTCCCAATGTCTTAATCACGCTCAGTAACAGCTGCCTTCAGAACATGACCGCCAGAAAATGAGCTATTCCGTGGCAAGTGAAAATGTGTCATTAATATGCCTTTTCAACCATCTTTTCTGAGTTCATCCTCGCAACATTCAAAATTGCTCTGTGTCGCCAAACTGTTGGCACATAGAAAAACTAAATACAATCCCACCTGTCAGGCAACATTAAAAGTAGGTTTATAATTTGTCAACAAAATGAGGGTCGGACCCATTTTCTTATGAGTCACACCGTATATTGAAAGAGGATATTTAGAGTAATATTTTTAAGCTATTATTTTCTAACGCGTTGATACACGTATATTATGAAACACATCTGAGACAAGTGAGTTGTTAAAAATGTCATTCGTGGAACATGGTCATTAATGGCTGAACCAGTACTTATTGACCTTCCCTCGATTACTCTTTGGAAGGAAGCAATGAGCTTCTTTCTCTAAGTTTTGCCATCACTGTGCTGCTGCTAGATCATAATGCCATCCGGGAGATCATTTCAGGATGTCATCCCAATGACTCTGACTGAACGGTGGTATACATTCGATTATGGATGGTGAGTGATTTTTGAACAGGATTTTGCAGTGGTTGATTTGCTAATTTATCTACTATGCCTTGACTTCTCGATGGAAGTGTCTCTGAATTTCGAAGTTGCTCTGAATTTTCAGCAAATTTCTGCAGTTTTTATTTTGCAAACATGACACATTGCTACTTCTGATAATCAGTTATCCATGGAGCTGATGTTAGTGTTTGTGGTCCCAATCAAGTGAACTGCTAAACGCTCAAAGGTATCATGTGTCTTTTGAAGATTATTGATCATCATAGTCATTATCATCATCGCACTGCTGACTTGAGACTTGGCAGTGTTGGCCAGGTTTGGGCAGTCAGGGGACATGTTTTTTCAGCATTATTCCTCGCATCTGAATGAGCACACATTTTTTATTTTTGTTGTGGTCTGGTCTCTCCCCATTCTGTCTCCTTCAACCAGATCTCGCATGTGAGCCTTCTCTGTTTTCAAGGAGATACTCCCAACATTCTCTTTCTCAATCTTGAACATGAAATTGCAAATCAATTGTTTCATTCTCCTCAACCTTTTCTGAAATTTGCGGTAGCCATTAATATAGCGAATCTAATCAGCTTTATTCAATGATAAGTCTAAAGGATGTTGATAACATCAGATATTGGGAATCCTGGATCTCTTGACTCAATGCTATGGCTTCCCCATACTCTATTTCCAGGGTATGCATGAGATTCAAATTATCATTCCTCTTCATCCGTTTTAGTTGTAACATTAGCAGTGATCAACGTCTATCAGTCTAACCTGCCTCCCCAACCCGACCTATTGTACAGTTTGATTCTTGAATTGGTATTCTTTGGCAATACCTGGATTTCCACTTTAACACAGTGATAGGTTAAATTCCTTTATAAACCAAGTTTTTCTCGCTGGACCGCGGTCAGCGTCAACACAGGTTGTCTGGGATCAAATAATGTTGGGTTTTCCCAACGTACAGGCACTCTCTCCAATCTTTTACACACAAATATAGATAATCGGCGTAGCTGGAGGCCATTCAGCTTTCTGAACGCGCTAAGACATTTATTAAGATCATTGCTGATCATCCAACTCAGTGGCTTAATCCTCCTTTCGACCCAATTGTTCATCCCAATGCCCAATTGTAATGTCTAACCATCTCCTGAATATATTCGATGCTTTGTCATCAACTACGTTTTGCGTTAATTAACCATACATTCTCACAACTCTCTGTATGACACAATGTTTGTTTATGTTCGACATCAGTGGTTCTGTCAGAATCCTCAAAATGTTACCCCGGTTCTGGACACACACATCACTGTGAACATCATCCTGCATCTAACCTGTCTTGTCCTGTTAGAAATTTGTATGCCTTTGTGAGATTCCCTACTCATTCGTCTGAACTCCAGTGGAAAACTACTAACCTCGTCATTCTTTCATTGAACATCTGTCCTTCCAACCCCAGAATCAGGCTGTGAACTGTCAGGAAGTTGCTTCCAGAGCAAGAACATTCTTATTCAGAAACGCAGAAAAAAAAAACACAGAATATTCTGGATGTGACCTCAAGAGTTTGGTAGATAACTGCTTCAACAACAGCGTGTTGCTGAACTCGAAACCCCACCCAATGAATGGCAACCACCCCGTTGCCTTTTATACCAACTGCTGAACCTCGGTGGTGACATTCAGGGACTATTGCACAAGGACAGCCAGGACCACTGCACACGCTTCGCTTGAAACTTACACCATTTGAGAGCGGAGTATTAATTTTGTTTTTGCTTTGAAAGTGTAGAACCCCATATTTATCCTATTTATACTGCGTCTGTCATTGATTTGCCCAATTACGCTTCTTATCTAGATTCTGCTGAAGGAACTCTGTATCCTTATCACAGTTCACTCTCGCACCAACTGTGGTATCATCTGCAGACAGTTTGCTCCCACATCCAAAGAATCCGTTAATTCCTACTCTTTGAGAACTCTCAGTTAAACACTTTTCCAACTTTGTCAATACACATCCCCCAGGCACATGTGCGTTAAACTTGCAAAATAATCTATAATGCTGGACTTCGACAGAAAGTCCAAATACACCACAACAACTGGCCCACATTTGTGAACCTGTTTAGAACAATGTACAGAGAAAATTGCAGAACAAGAACACGTTCTTCCTCCCTCAAAGCCTGCACCAACCGAGAACCTATGTACACTATGGCCTATTTTCTAAGGATTGGTATTTCGCTGCTCTCTGGACCGTTATGTATCTCTCTAAATACATCTCAAATGACGTTGTCGTGCCAACCTCTAACAACTCCATGAGCAACGCGATCCAGGCACCCGCTAAACTCTCCGTAATGAAGATGCCACGCATCCCGACCTTAAACGCTTACCTTCTCACCTTCAACTTGTTACCCCTTGTAAATGAGTCACCCACTCTACGAAAATGCTCCTTGCCTTCCAATCTGTATATTGCTCTCATGACTTTGTAGACATAAAACAGGACCTCCGTCAACCTCAATTTTTCTAATGATGTTAGGTTCGCCGGTGTATAATTACCTGATTATCCCTGCTATCCTTCTGAAACAAGTGAAACAATAAGCAATTATCCAGCCATCCAGGACCTCGCCCGTGATCAATGATGCTGTAATGCTATCTATTAAATCTCCAACTTTTTCCTTTCTCTCTTTCCTCATAAACATGTGGTCGATCTCATCTGGACCAGATGTCTTGTCCATATAATGCATTTTTAAATACCCAATACTTCCTCCCTACTTATGCCGACTTGACCAAGAGTAATCCAACATCTGCCCCTAACCATCCGTCATGGTGAATCCCAATGCAAAGTACTGCTAAGCATCTCACCAATTTTCTCTCACTACACACATACTTCTCTCCTTTGTCCTTGAGTGGGCCAAATCTATTTCAAGTTACACTCTTGCTTTTTTATATATATACGAATTAAATGACTTGTAATTTTCCTTATTCTCCTTTGTTAAAGATATTCCATGAGGCCTTCGGCTGTCTTAATACCTTGTTTCAAATTGGTCCGACTTTCCCGATATTCTTCCAAAGCTTAGTCTGCTTTCAATCCCCTAGGCCTAACCTATGTTTCGTTTTCCCTCTTAGTAAGTCTCACAAATTCACCTACCTTCTGTTACATTTTAATCGAATTCCAATAGATTTGTCAAATAGTAGTACACATGCGTGAATTCACGATTTCCAGAGCCACTTCTTTAGACAAGATTCCCTGCAGTATGGAAACAGGCCCTTCAGCCCAACAAATCCTCAACGACCCTGCGACGAGTAACCCACCTCGATCCATTCACCACTTTTATCCAAGACTAATACACCTAACGCTATGGGAAATTCAGCAACACAAATTTGCATATCTGGTAAATCCTTCGATTGTGGGAGAGACTGGGGCACCCACAGGAAACCCATGCAGATAAGGGAGAATGTGCAAAAGCTACACAGACAGTCGCCTGTGGTTGGAATCAAACCCGGGTCCCTGGTGGTGTGAGGCAGAACGACTAACCACTCAGCCACCGTGCTGCCAAATTTCTTAGTGCAATTCTATGGAGATTTTCCGTTTGATTTTGGGAACAGAAATTAACTTGGAATTATGACCTAATTTCTGTATAAGTATGTTCCATGGCCGTGGTTGTCTCAGGTCCCCAGTGCGGCACATTTTCCCCAAACTATTAAACTGTATAACCATTCAGTAATTCATAACTGGTGATCATTACATTTCCAATTAAACGTAGGGCGTATACAATAAAGTATAAAGTCCTGTGATTCAGGAACAAGACATGATTAGACGTCGGACTCTGTGAAACGCTCAGGATCAGAGTGAACTTTAGGTGCACTTCAATTAGTCTGTTCCGATATTTGGACAACCAGAGGTGTACGTTTTACTTGCTGAGGCACAGCAGATGAGAACAGTATGTTCGGGTAGAGGGAGCAAATCGTGGAATCCCTACACTGTAGAAACAGGCTCTTTGACCCAACAAAGTCACAACAACCCACAGAAGAGTAACCCACACAGGTATATTCCTCTTTCCTATGTTGACCCTTAACTACTTCACATCGTATTCATATCCCTGAACACTACGAGCAATTTAGCATGTGTAAAAACAATGGCTGCAGATGCTGGAAACCAGATTCTGGATCAGTGGTGCTGGAAGAGCACAGCAATTCAGGCAGCATCCGAGGACAGGCAAAATCGACGCTTCGGGCAAAAGCCCTTTATCAGGAATAAAGGCAGAGAGCTTGAAGCGTGGAGAGATAAGCTAGACGAGGGTGGGGGTGGGGATAGAGTAGCATAGAGTACAATAGGTCAGTGGGGGAGGAGATGAAGGTGATAGGTCAGGGAGGAGAAGGTGGAGTGGATAGGTGGAAAAGGAGCTGGGCAGGTCGGACAAGTCCGGAGAAACTAGGATGAGGTGGGGGAATGGGAAATGAGGAAGCTGTTAAAATCCACATTGATGCCCTGGGGTTGAAGTGTTCCGAGGCGGAAGATGAGGCGTTCTTCTTCCATGCGTCTGGTGGTGAGGGAGCGGCGGTGGAGGAGGCCCAGCACCTCCATATCCTCGGCAGAGTGGGAGGGGGAGTTGAAATGTTGGGCCATGGGACGGTGTGGTTGATTGGTGCGGGTGTCCCGGTGATGTTCCCTAAAGCGCTCTGCTAGAAGGTGTCCAGTCTCCCCAATGTAGAGGAGACCGTATCGGGAGCAACGGATACAATAAATGATATTAGTGGATGTGCAGGTAAAACTTTGATGGATGTGGAAGGCTCCTTTAGGGCCTTGGATGGAGGTGAGGGAGGAGGTGTGGGCACAGGTTCTACAGTTCCTGCGGTGGCAGGGGAAAGTGCCAGGAAAGTGCCACCCTCCCATCCTGGCACTTTCCCCTGCCACCGCAGGAACTGTAAAACCTGTGCCCACACCTCCTCCCTAACCTCCATCCAAGGCCCTAAAAGAGCCTTCCACATCCATCAAAGTTTTACCTGCCCATCCACTAATATCATTTATTGTATCCGTTGCTCCCGATGCAGTCTCCTCTACAAAGGGGAGACTGGGCGCCTCCTAGCAGAGCGCTTCAGGGAACATCTCCGGGACACCCGCACCAATCAACCACACCGTCCCATGGCCCAACATTTCAACTCCCCCTGCCACTCTGCCGAGGAAATGGAGGTGCTGCTCCTCCTCCACCGCCGCACCCTCACCACCAGACGCATGGAAGAAGAACACATCATCTTCCGCCTCGGAACACTTCAACCCCAGGGCATCAATGTGGATTTCAACAGCTTCCTCATTTCCCCTTCCCCCACCACATCCTAGTTTCTCCGGACTTGTCCGACTTGCCCAGCTCCTTTTCCACCTATCCACTCCACCCTCTCCTCCCTGACCTATCACCTTCATCGCCTCCCCCACTGACCTATTGTACTCTAGGCTACTCTATCCCCACCCCCACCATCCTCTAGCTTATCTCTCCACGTTTCAGGCTCTCTGCCTTTATTCCTGATGAAGGGCTTTTGCCCGAAACGTCGATTTTGCCTGTCCTCGGATGCTGCCTGAATTGCTGTGCTCTTCCAGCACCACTGATCCAGAATTTAGCATGTGTAGTCGAGCTAACTGCATGTCTTTGGATTGCGGTACGAAACTGACGCATGAACAGCGAGGATATGTGGACTCCACACAGACAGTCGCCAGAGGATGATATCGAACACGGTAGTTGCATTGCAAAGCTGAAGTGCTAACCACTGTGCCACCCCTACACCAATCGACACGGCTTTGAAGATTTCATTTCCAGCATCAGCGATTTTATTGATGTTACACTAGTGGGAAAGACCATCTCAATTCTGAAAAGAAAATATACACTTCGGACATTTGTTTAATCAATAATATGGTTAATGTGTTAACACACGTTTCCAAATCAACTGATCCCATGCATTCTCAGCTCTCCATGGACAAGATTGTTTTCAACCAATTGGGCCTCCATGGGTCTCATAAGCTTTCTGACCTCATTAATCTCCCTTCCTGGGTGTTTTCAAGATGGTCATAATGTCAAGTGCATAGCTTCCCAGATATTTGCCAGCTGCAGCAATTTGTTTTCTCGGCAGTCCTAAAGTTACCCTTTGGTGTCCCACAATGGATTCATTCATACCACATTCCATTATCTATTAGTTTCTGTACCTGAGATTTAATTTTCCCTGGGATGGTGTGGGAGCTGTATTTGCTGCTTGAGAGTGATTTGCCCTCATAATTTTATTTGAATCGTTTACTGGAACGCTTTTCGTGACTTTTGTGTATATCAGTTAGCCATTCACACAAGATATTTGGGTTCTTTGAGGGATTTTAACTAAAGCCTATAATTCATATTCTGATTGTTTATTTAAGCAATAAATGGTGGAAATTCAATAAGTATATGTGTTATAAGCTGTGCTTATCTATGCCTTCAGCCTAATCCAATGCAGCTCCATAATATATCTTTATCATACTACTTTGGATCTAATATTTGGAGCTATAATTATTCCACGTGTGAAGAACAGAAGAATCGAAGATTATCCCAAGCTTTCGAACGATTGTCAGGCATTACTTTTTGGCAGGCTCTGACACTGGAGGTCATTTTATGCTGCTCTGTTCTGTGCAGCCCAGACAATCCCTTCCTTTCGGAATGGTGCACCAAGCGAAAGCACTAAAATGAATTATGGTGTCAATTACTTGTCCAGTATTCCTTGCATCATCATGCTGATGAGTCACGTGTTTTGATGAATTCTGGTCGAGCTAATGAAATCGATATATTGTTTTCGATATATTATTTTGGCATTTTTCAGTTGTTCATTTATTGGGATCAATAATTTGCTTCTACATCTGCATCAGTGACGTGACCTACAACTCATCACCCGACATGTCACATCGATCACTTCTTCTGCCGTGTTCTTCTCCGGGCTTACTTTTCCCACCAAGACTCCCGCCCACTCTGCAAGGACCTCCTTCTCAAGCGTCCCACACAGCTCATCCCACTGGGCACCACGTACTGGTCTATTTCCTGCTCTCGATCTCCTTATTTTCACTACTGCAGGGAAATCGACTACCTTAGCATGTCCATCCACCGCACCCAGGCCTAACTCTCATCCTGGCAACGGACAGCCCTCCAGTCCATCCGCTGCCACCCCAACATCTTTATTAAACCTGTGGACAAGGGGACAGCGCAGTTTCGCGCACTGACCAAGACACCACTGAAGCAAGGCACCAACTCAAAGACAACGCCTCCTTCTGATCCATCGACCATAGCCTGACTACCAATGACCTTCCATCATTTTCCAGACCGTGCATAATCTCAGCATCTCTGGGATTTCCCACCCACAGCTTCCAACCTCACAGTTCGTGAAACTGGAACGGCCAAGTTCTACCTCCTATCCAATATCCACAAGCCTGACCACCCCAGCTGACTCGTCGAATCGGCATGCGCTTGCTCCACTGAGCACATTTCCACACACCTTTGCACTGTCCTATCCCGCCTGCTCCATGAAATCCTCACATGCATTCTGAACACAACCTACAGCCTCCACGTCTCCAAGACCGTCGTTTTCCTGGTAATGCCTCATCTTCACCATGGACATCCAGTCCCTATACACCTCCATCCACCATGACGACGATCTCCAATCCCTCCGCTTCTTCCTCTCCTGATGTCCCCAACTGTACCCCATCTACTGACATTCACAATAGGTTTGCTAAATCCGTTCTCAACCTCAATAACTTCTCCTTTGAATCATCCTTCTTCCTCCAGGCGAAAAGGGTAGCCATTGGCACTCGCATAGGCCCCAGCTATGCCTGTCTCTTTTTCAGTTACGTGAAACAATCTACCTTCTTCAGTTACACGAGCAACAGTCTCCACCTCTTCCTCTGCTACACTGATGACTGCATCAGCGTCAACGTGTGCTCCCATGAGGAGGTTGAACAGTGAATCAACGTCACCAGCACATTACAACCCGTCGTTAAGTTCACCTGTACCATCTCATAACCCTCCCTTCATTTTCTGGACCTCTCTATCTCCATCAACGGTGCCCGATTCTATACTAACATCTTCTTCAATCCCACAAACTCCCACAGTTACCTGCACTACACGTTCTTCCACCTTGCCTCCTGCAAAAACGCTATCCCTTTTTCCCAATTCTTCCGCCTTCACCACATGTGCCTGCAGGCCTGCAGGAGGACCAGTTCCACCATAGAACACACCAGATGGCCTCTCTGCTTGAAAACCAACCAACCCAAAGCCCCGTGGCCGAACACTTCAACTCCCCTCTCCATTTCAACAAGAATATGCAGCCCCTTGACCCTCTGTATTGCCACTTCTTAACCACCCGACGCCTGGAGGAAGAAAGCCTCATTCTCCGCCTCGGGATCCTCCAACCCCACAGCATCAGTGTGGATTGCATCAATTTCATCATTTCATATCTCACCCCTTATCCCAGTTCCAAACTTCCAACTCACCACCGCTCTCTTGACAGTTGTCTTCCTTCCCACCAATCCGTTCCACCCTTTTCTTTGACGTATCACCATCAGCCCCACCTCCGTCTACCTACTCATTCCTCTAGACCCTATCCGCCCATTTATCTCTCCACCCCCTCGGCTCACTCCGCCATTCCTGATGAAGGGCTTTTACCCGAAACATCACTTTTCCTGCTCTTCGGATGCTGCCTGGCCTGCTGTGCTTTTCCAGCGCCACACTCTTCACTCTAATATTCAGCATCTGCAGTCCTCACTTTCGCCTACCCTCTCTGATATGGTCAGTAGTGTCTGAAATGCTAGTAGTGGATGAGATGTTATCCTGATCGAGTGATCCTTCGTGACATTCATTCCTCAGTTCCTTACATTATCTTACCATATTTCTTTCTGTAATTCTGGCCCTATGACTTCTTCGAAAACTTTTTTTTTTGTAACTAATGATTCAAATGTATCTCTGACCAATCTTCTGTCCTGCATTTTTCACTTAAATGCAGAATAGGAGCTGCTTCCATTTCTTTACAATCTATGGTACGTCGTTAAGTGTGTCAGATCCTATAGGAACTTCCAGTTTTCGTTGCTTGATGTGCATTATCTGAAACTGGCCTACAGTGACTGATATACGGAGAGTGAACCAAATATAGGAAATGGCATAGAACAATTTCAGCGTCCAAGTCTACATGGTATTTCGGTAGTACTGTACTCTTGCTTCCATCTGTTGAGCGAGTAAAGTCTTTGCCGGCGAGGTTGAATTCCAGCACGCTCCTTTCAGTCTGGTTAAATCTACATATACCTACATCTCACAGTCAGAGTTGGTGTGGATATTTGGTATTCCTTTGCCTTTCTTTGCGTTCCAAAAGAGATGACCCCACACAATGTTACAGTTCAATGTGTTGTATTTCTGTCTTCAGAGGTATTATCGAAGAAAGTCATTTCTTTGGATACCTCCGACATTCTTCATCTGACAAGGAAGACACGGTCCTGTCCCAGTATTTATTACGGGAATCATCAAAAGAAACCTTACTCTGATATGCTTCAACATACCAGGCAAATTGTCATTTGATCTATTTATGCAATTGTTATTTGTTGCCATATATAGTTTCACCTGGAAAAGAAAACTTGTGATTGAACTTTAACTTCTCTATCATATGCATGTGCATGTCTCATTTTTTAATAAATATTTAGCATCATTCTTCCCACGTTACCGAAAACTCCATTCCATCAGGGGCGATGCGAACAGTAACCAAATCTTCCACTTATCTGTATGGTTGGTTAACCTCTGCAATCCATTTCGCCTCTACACCCCCTCGCAGTTAGTTGTCCCTAGACCCCATGGTGCAAAAGATTAACGCAACCAGATTTCGTTGGAACATGACATTTTGTCTTATTAAGACAGACCCTCCAATTATTCTGCTCTCAAGAAATTCATGGTTTTGACTGTCATTTATTCAAGTGGTGTTAGGTCAGTTGTTGTTCGGAACATGTCCAGATATGACTAAAAGACATGCAATTATATCTACACATCTTCCTCTCTCTGCGATATTCTTTTTATCCTCTCTGACATCGCTGCACTCTGCAATATTATGGAATATGCACACCAATAATAGTCCCAAGTACTGACAAGTTATTTTCATGATGCATCCCGTGAACTGCCCCCAATCTGTATCAGTCAATTATTATGTACAGAGTATATTTGTCACTGTGTGGTTCATGCAATGCCTAATGGGGAAGTGCTTCCCATCTTGAATACTGATCGAGAATCATTAAACAATCTTGCCTTCGCCAACTGCAAGGAAAGTATCTGGTAAAAAAAAAATCAGGAGAATTTGCCATGGCACCTTCGGCCATTGCTGGTGGTCATCTCTATCTAAATGGGTCTGCCTGTGTTGTGCTGTAGACATTGTTGACGGTACTAAGCCACGTATCTCCCGATTAGTCGGCACAGTCGGTCTTAGAATAGTCAGCTCAGCATGCCGTCACGCAAATGCGATCAGGTTCACAATAAATTTTAAGGAGTAAATTCCGTCTGCATTCTGTTGCTACACTAATGTTTTCTTGCAAACTCATTTTGTGTTTTGTCTTCTCTGTAGTAGTGTCTGCTTGTAAATTTTGAATATTGGTCTCCTCTACTGCAACTGTTGCCACGTCAATGTCTCTGCTGTTTCTCGAGCTGCTATGTCTGTTCTCATGGTCACTCGCTGTGCTTCTGTTACACCGTTTTGCTCTCGATATTCTAAACCCTGGTAACTGGAATGTGATCTTCTCTTTATATTTTGAACATTGAGTCCTATTCGAAGCGGAAAGAGGAAAATCATTGGATTCATAGAATGCATTCTTGTTGATGGCATTTTCTCCAGAAATCATAACCAATTTTGAAAATTTACCTGAAAAACAGCACACACGGGACAAGATGGATTATTGTACGACTTCCAAATGCCGCATGTCAGCAGATGCTTTAAATTATTCTATTCACTAAAATACATAACCCAATAAAACCACAACAGAAGTCCTTCAAGTGTGTATTCTGAATGTGACAGGCATCTCAGGCATTTCAATATTAAAAACGTCAAAATGACTTTCATCTCTCGTTTCTCTCTGGCTGTAGGCGCATGATTTAAATATGGCTCTTCAAAAATGGTAATATTTCACAATTTCAATGCTGTTGTTTAGCAGAGATATTGCAAAGTAATAGCGATTGGACTGAATTCATAATCCAAAAATGCTTCCGATATTCAGCTCATTTAATTAAATTATTTATTGAAACAAACGGCGATTTCAATAGATATTTGACTTGCTCTCGGAACGTTTTCTGTGTCACTGCATAAATACATGTGGTTGTGCAGCAACTAAGGAACTGGAGCATGAAACCTATTTCTTTTCCAAAACTGTGCAGAAACATCGAGGTTAGTTCCAAATCCGACATACGGTTCCATATGGAATACAGCATAAAGACAGACCATAAGAGAATGAAATTGCCTGAGATAACGAACAGCAAAACAACAGACGTCTTTCTCTGCACCATCTCTGCGTCTCGTGCAGGCTCCCCAATGCGTTGACGTTGGAGTCTCTTCTGTGCTGTGCTTGCCACTAAAACGTGCCTGACAGTAAAATCATTGAATAGCACAATAATCAAAAATGGGACGCTGGTAATTAGTATATAATCCAAAGCTTGTGCGAAGATATAATCCAAAGTTAATAGCTCGGGTGCTCGTTGTTGTGGCTGTGTTCGCCGAGCTGGGAATCTGTGTTGCAGACGTTTCTTCCCCTGTTCAGGTGACATTCTCAGTGCTTGGGAGCCTCCTGTGAAGTGCATCTGTGATCTTTTCTGCGGCATTTATAGTGGCTTGAATCTGCCGCTTCCGGTTGTCAGTTCCAGCTGTCCACTGCAGTGGTCGGTACATTGGGTCCAGGTCGATGTGCTTATTGATTGAATCTGTGGATGAGTGCCATACCTCTGCGAATTCCCTGGCTGTTCTCTGTTTGGCTTGTCCTATAATAGTAGTGTTGTCCCAGTCAAACTCATGTTGCTTGTCATCTGCGTGTGAGGGTACTAAGGATAGCTGGTCGTGTCATTTCGTGGCTAGTTGGTGTTCATGGATGCGGATCGTTAGCTGACTTCCTGTTTGTCATATGTAGTGTTTTGTGCAGTCCTTACATGGGATTTTGTATACTGCGTTGGTTTTTCTCATGCCGGGTATCGGTTCCTTTGTCCTGGTGAGTTGCTGTCTGAGAGTGGCTGTTGCTTTGTGTGCTGTTATGAGTCCTCGTGGTCGTAGTAGTCTGGCTGTCAGTTCAGAAATGTTCTTGATGTATGGTAAAGTGGCTCGTCCTTTGGGTTGTGGCATGTCCTCATTCCGTTGTCTTTCCCTTAGGCACCTGTTGATAAAATTGCAGGGGTATCTGTTTTTGGCGAATGCATTGTAGAGGTGTTATTCTTCCTATTTTTACAGTTCTGGTGTGCTGCAGTGTGTTGTGGCCCTTTTGAACAGTGTTTTGATGCAACTTATTTTGTGTGTGTTGGGGTGGTTGCTTTCGTAGTTCAGGACTAGGTCTGTGTGTGTGGCTTTCCTGTATACCTTTGTGGTGAATTCTCCGTTCAGAGTTCTCTGTGCCATCACGTCGAGGAATGGGTGTTGCTTGTCCTTTTCTTCCTCTCTCGTGAATCGGATTCCTGTGAGTGTGGCGTTGATGATCCGGTGTGTGTTCTCTATTTCTGTGTTTTTAATGATTACAAAGGTGTCGTCCACATATCTGACCCAGAGTTTGGGTTGAATTTGCGGTAAGACTGTTTGTTCTAATCTTTGCATCACAGCTTCTGCTTAGTAGCAACACACGCAGATGACACGCAACATGATGTCAAGACAAACATAGAACAGCCAGGGAATTCCTGGAGGCATGACACTCATCCACTCATTCAATCAATAAGCACATCGAGCTGGACCCAATATACCAGCCACTGCAGCGGACAGCTGGAACTGACAACCAGAAGCAGTAGATTAAAATTCCTATAAATGCCGGAGAAAAGATCACAGAAACGCTTCACAGGAGGCTCCCAAGCACTGAGGATGTCACCTAGACAGGGGACGAAACGTCTGCAACACAAATTCCCAGCTCGGCGAATGCAACCATAACGTTAGTATATAATGTAAGAATTCGATTGATGCCCAGATATGCGAAGTCCAATTACTTCCAGAAATTCAACATAACCAGAAATAGTTCTCAAGTAAATAATGGTCCATTATTGTAAAATACCAGAACACATTTTTCAAGCAACTTAGCACAACCACCGTGCCCAGAACCAAGGTCGCTGTTTTCGCAGTGCAATATTTAGTTTTCAGTTTCTGTGAACAATTAGCTATAATTCGATCAAACTTGAAAGCAATAGTGAACCACACAGAACAGTCTGTCATGTGTAAAACACAGCAGCATGTAAAGTGCACAGTCGGATGGAATGAAAAAAACATAAATGATCTGGATATCGAATTGGAATTTGCCTCATTATCAAGTCGAAGATAACGACAAGTAGATCCGCTGCAGCCATGGCCACGACATAATGAGTGACACACTTGGAAAGATCATAGTTTCTGCGAGAGAATATCACAATCGTCGTTACCTTAACTGTGGGAAAAACAAATCAGTAATTAATTTAAATATCACGTTTGAAACGTACTGTTGGTTAAAAAAATTGGTTCTTTAGTGAAGGTTGAAAATTAAGTATTTTGCGCTGTCGATGGATTAAAATGAAGGAACAATCACAATTGCACATTTTGAAGAGAGGCTAGGAAATGAGCAGTCTCATATAAGAAATACAAATACATAGTTCAAAATAAATGTCATGTTCTTTGCAATTTAGAACGTATGAGATTAAGATTAACTGCTGGCAGACTCTGAAGAACTACAAAGGAAAATAATCATTGCATAAAGGATATGAAAATCAGTCTTCCCGCAGTGAAGATTATTGATCTCAACAAGGTTTGGGCAGTGTAGTCAAAGGAGCTAATTTTACTAATCTCGATATGACTCATGAAACTCTGGTAACAGTGGCTCATGTTTAGAAAAATAAATTAAGCTTATTTTCCAACTTAGTGAACGCGAGGACGTGATACTGCGCACGTTTGGAGAAACACGCCAAGTTTGGTGCATGACTAACCATCTAGGATAACTATGGCAACTTGTTTAAGTTTAAATAAATATTGATGGCCCAGGTTGAAGCCAAATATCCCAAAGCACCGCTGAACTCAGTAGAACTAAGAGACAGAAGCAGGGGATGAAGTACATGGCCAAAACATTTTCGGAAATCGACACTTGATGATGAAGCAGCAAGTGAGAAACTTGCTTCAAAATTATTGCTGTGGACCAGGCCAACTCCATCCTAAATATTTCAAAAAGTTAGTTTGCCCATTAGCTTTTCTCGTTGTTTGACGTAGATGTAGACGAATATTTCAGGAGTGATGCAGCGAGCCCAACCACTCGGTTTTAAACAAAAGTAAATTTATTTACACATGAATAAAAGTGAACAAACTATAGAGTAACACAATTTACTTGAAACCCAAGCGACTCTTTCGCAACTTAATGAGGCTGTTGCAAATACTTGCACCATCCTCTAAACAAGCTTTTGTCACAGAAATGGTCGATCAATTACTGCTTCTTTCAGCTGAGATGTCAGACTGAGAAAAGACCAGCACGTAACTGCTTCTTTGGGTCCCTAGCAGCTTCTCTGTGTTCTCAGCTAAAATTTGACAATCAGATGCAAAAACAAGCAGTTCGCTAAAACCCAAAACCAAACCAAATCCTAACCTTAGAGAAGTTCCCACTCGCTTTAAATTGTACAAATGTTGTTTTTAGATAAGACATCTAAATTTCTTCTGAAGTAGATAGTTCCAGACATATCGGAACCTTTGCTTTAACAAATTTTTCCACTTTTGGAAAAAAACATGGCCAACATATCCCTGTTGAAGGAGCAGCATCGTCAGAAAACCGAAAGAACTGCGGATGCTGTAATTCAGAATCAAAAACAGAGGTGGTTGGAAAAGTTCAGCAAGCCAGGCAGTATCTTTGTAGAGAAATCAAAGTTAACCTTTCGGGTTTGTGACTCTACTGGATAACCTTAAATTGCTGCTCAGTGTTGTGAATTTCATGCTTAAATCCATATGGGGCTACAAGACGCCATAACAACATGAACAGACCAGTAACAATTCAATGGTTATGGTTATGTTCGCCAGCACAGCGAAAATGCCCACAATTACTGCACTTGGCACCCGTGCGATAAATCTTTGCACAAGCCTTATACAAATAACAATAGTTCAAACATATTATTATAAGGTCTGTGATGAGATGAAGATGGCAAGATGATGGCGCTGCATTTTGCTATTCGATAGATTTTTGACGCCTTTTCAAACGACTTTTGTGTGGACAAGTTCACCCCTCTAAAAATATGTCACCAGATAGATCAGACCCTGACTTTTACTGGTTCAAAGACAATTATGGGGCTATGTATTCCAGATACAAACCGATTAGTGAAACCACTAGATTTCGAGATAAACACATTTAATTCCGACTCTACATTAATGAACATAAAATAAAAATTTCTAAACTGAATATGGTGAACTGCAACTCTACTGAAATACTTAACAAAATAGTATACAATTTAACTACCAGCTACGTATTGTCCCAATATAGCAGAACCACATAAACTACTTTAACAAACGCAAGTGACAAGGTAAAGTCGAAATTACGAATTCAGCAGTGAGATGAAAGCATAGGTTTTTACTGCAACAGAGAGACATCTCTAAATTGAAATGAGCGTGTTTTCCAGCTGAAGACAATTCAGCGCACTTCGGTACAAATTTTTGAAATAATCCTGTCAGTCCCTGGAATCGTAGATCTTCCCTCTTCGTTAATGGAATCAGAAACTTCGCAGTAACTATTTTTATCAGATCCCGTGTCCAAGGATATGACCACGATAAAGACGTTGGTTTGTATGAAAACACTCTCAGCGAGACTTATTACCAAGGCCGCCTCCTAAAATCAATTGGATAAAGCAGTGACATGTTCGAAATGTTTCTTCCAGTTGTGACTGAAAATCATCAGATCGTCCATACACACAACACAACTGGATAATTTCGAGAAAATAAAAACCTTATTGGTAAGTCTTTGAAACGTGGCCGTCATATTTGTCATACCAAACGGCATATCTTAATATTCATACAGTGTCATCAAAGCCAACATTTCCTACACTCTTTCAGAGGAATATACCGGCCAGCATGGTCTGAGGAACTCCAAATTATAAATTAGGCTGCATGGCCCACATTCTCAATGCAACGTTCCGAATGGGGACTTGGCTTTGAATTAGATTTGCAAACTGCATTGACATTACGATGGTTCACAAATAACCGTGTGTCAGCGGGTTTCACTATCATTACTCTGAGAGAGCTAGATTTGCAGCAAATCGCTTGGATTTCATTGGCAGCATGCGTCTATGTCACTTTTTCAATCTGTGCCCATTTTATAATGTTAATATGATACAGATTTTGCTTTACTGATACAGAATTTATATATTTGTATCATGAGTAATCAGGTTAGGACTTCCAAGCTTCTTCCTGCATATCTTCTCTTTTGAGTGCAACCTTCCAGGTCCTGAACTTCAGGGAATTTACATTTGCCAGGACTTGGTGTTGGAGAGACTGTTAGGTCTGAAGGTTGATAAGTCTCCGGGACCTGATGGTCTGCATCCCAGGGTACTGAAGGAGGTGGCTCGGGAAATCGTGGATGCGTTGGTGATTATTTTCCAGAGTTCGATAGATTCGGGGTCGGTTCCTCAGGATTTGAGGGTGCCTAATGTTATACCACTTTTTAAGAAAGATGTGAGAGAGAAAGCAGGAAATTATAGACCAGTTAGTCTGACCTCAGTGTTGGGAAAGATGCTGGAGTCTATTATAAAGGATGAAATTACGGCACATGTGGATAGTAGTAACAGGATAGGACAGAGTCGGCATGGATTTATGAAGGGGAAATCATACTTGACTAATCTCCTTGAATTTTTTAAGGATGTAACTCTGAAGATGGACGAGGGAGATCCAGTGGATGTAGTGTACCTGGACTTTCAGAAATCTTTTGATAAAGTCCCACACAGGTGATTAGTGAGTAAAAGTAGGGCGCATGGTATTGGGTGCAAAGTACTAGATTGGATTGAAAATTGGTTGGCTGATAGGAAACAAAGGGTAGTGATAACCGTCTCCATTTCGGAATGGCAGGCAGTGACCAGTGTGGTACCGCAGGGATCCGTGCTGGGACCGCAGCTTTTTACAATATATGTTAATGATATAGAAGATGATATCAGCAATAACATTAGCAAATTTGCTGATGATACAAAGCTGGGTGTCAGGGTGAAATGTGATGAGGATGTTAGGAGATTACAGGGTGACCTGGACAAGTTAGGTGAGTGGGCAGATGCATGGCAGATGCAGGTTAATGTGGATAAATGTATGGTTATCCACTTTGGTGGCAAGAACAGGAAGGCAGATTACTACCTCAATAGAATCAATTTAGGTAAAGGGGCAGTACAGAGAGACCTGGGTGTTCTTGTACACCAGTCAATGAAGGTAAGCATGCAGGTACAGCAGGTAGTGAAGAAGGTTAACAGCATGCTGGCCTTCATAACAAGAGGAATTGAGTATTGAAGCAAAGATGTGCTTCTGCAGCTGCACAGGGCCCTGGTGAGACCACACCTGGAGTACTGCGTGCAGTTTTGGTCTCCTAATTTGAGGAAAAACATTCTAGCTATTGAGGGAGTGCAGCGTAGGTTCACGAGGTCAATTCATGCAAGGCGGGATTACCTTACACTGAAAAACTGGAGCGACTGGGCTTGTATACCCTTGAGTTTAGAAGACTGAGAGGGGATCTGATTGAGACTTATAAGATTATGAAAGGATTGGACGCTCTGGCAGCAGGAAACATGTTTCCGCTGATGGGGTGAATGCCGCACCAGAGGACACAGCTTAAAAATACGGGGTAGACCATTTAGGACAGAGATGAGGAGAAACATCTTCACCCAGAGAGTGGTGGCTGTGTGGAATGCTCTGCCCCAGAGGGCCGTGGTGGCCCAGTCTCTGGATTCATTTCAGAAAGAGTTGGATAGAGCTCTCAAAGATAGTGGAATCAATGGTTATGGAGATAAGGCAGGAACAGGATACTGATTAGGAATGACCAGCCATGATCATGTTGAATGGCGGTGCAGGCTCGAAGGGCTGAATGGCCTACTCCTGCACCTATTGTCTATTGTCTATTGTTTCAATATTCATCGAAAAGCTAACTCAATAGTTTAAAGCAATCTTTTGAGAACTTCCTTTTTACCTCATGTAGTTTGAGCAGTGTCCGAATCCGAATCATGTGAATTTGGTTCTTCATTCGTTTCTCATCACTGACATATTGCTATTTTTCTTTATTATCTCATCGAAATATCTTTTGAGCATTTCGCAGGTGACAGTTAGTGAGATTTTTTTTCTATCTGGTGTTCTTATCAAATAATTCATCTTATGCAATGTCACTTAGATCTAATAATGTCCAAAACATCTTGCTTTTAAAAGTTCCCAACACAGTAGTGACAGTTACATTTTATATATGCAAGCAAAATCGCGAAGTTTTAAGCCCTTGTCTGCTCTTTATTTTATTGCTTTCATGGCTATCTTTAAATTAGGTCTAAACCAATCATCTTGTATATCAAATCTGGCGCAGCATAGGTGTAAAATGTTCAAAAGAAACACAGGCAACACTGGGTTTTTGCCCAACAGGTTTATTTGGATGCCCAAGCTTCTGAAGCGCCGCTTCTTCGTCACGTGGTTGTGGAGCAGGACCATAAGACCCAACACATACAGCAAAATGTTAGAGTGCCATGCGGTTGAAATATATTATCAAACTTAGTTAAGTCATTCACCTTTTGGAATGGATTTTCTAGCTTTGGAACTTAAAAATGTAAATCCTAGAACTCTTTTCAAGTCGCATTTAAATAACATGATAGGCACAGACTTTTAATTGCTTTCCTGGAGTTCAGAACTATGTGCATAGTTTTAGGATGAGAGGGGAACGATATAAAGGTGACCTAAGATTCAACTCTTTCACGCAGATGATGGTACGTTTATGGAATGAGCTGCCAGAGGAAGTGGTGCAGGCTGGTACAATTGCAACATTTAAGAGGCATTTGAGTAGGTATATGAATAGGAAGGGTTTGGAGTGATATGGGCCGGGCGCTGGCAGTTGGGACTAGATTGGGTTGGGATATCTGGTCGGCATGGACGGGTTGGACCGAAGGGTCTGTTTCCATGCTGTACATCTCTATGCCTGTATGACTTAAAGTGGCTGAGATAACCGCTTTTGTTATAAAGCCTGAAGTTATCTTGAGAAGTTGACATATAAGAGGTAGACCAGCTAGTGAGAAGGATTTTCCTGGCAAGGAACCAAGGTATCAGTTAAAGTGTGTTTGCTTTAATGCAAGGAGTATCAGGAATAAAAGTGACGAACGTAGAGCATGGATCAGTACCTGGTGCAATGATGTTGTGGACAAAACAGAGACATGGGTTGCTCAGGGGCAGGAATGGTTGCTGGATGTTCCAGGGTTAGAGCACTTAAAAAGAATAGGGAGGGGGAAAAGAAGAGGGGGTGTAGCACTACCAATCAGAGAGGGTGTCACAGCTACAGAAGCTTCCATTGTCGAGGAAGATCTGCCTACCGAGTCAGTATGGGTGGAAATTAGGAACAGCAAGGGAGCAGTCACCTCTTTAGGGGTTTACTACAGGCCCCCAAATGCAGCAGGGAGATTGAAGAAAGCATAGGTCGGCAGATTTTGGGAAAGTGTGGACGTAGTAGGGTTGTTGTAATGGCTGACTTTAACTTTCCCAATATTGATTGGAACCTCCTTCGAGCAGAAGATTTGAATGGAGTTGTTTTTGTAAGATGTGTTCAGGAGGGTTTCTTTACTCAGTACGTTGACCGGCCGAGGACGGGTAAGGCCATTCTAGACTTAGTGCTCGGAAAGGACCCGGGGCAGGTATCAGATCTTGTGGTGGGAGAGCATTTTGGTGATAGTGACCACAACTATTTCACATTTTACATAGCTATGGAGAAGGAGAGGATTAGGCAAAGTGGGAGGATATTTAATTGGGGAAGAGGTAACTATGCTGCGATTAGACATGAGTTAGGAAGCATGGATTGGGAGCAATTGTTCCATGGTAAAGGCACTATAGGCATGTGGAGACTGTTTAAGGAACAGTTGTTGTAAGTGATGAATAAATATGTCCCTCTGAGACAGGCAAGAAGTGGTAAGATAAAGGAACCTTGGATGACGAGAGTGGTGGAGCTTCGCATCAAAAGGAAGAAGGTAGTTTACGTAAGGTGGGGAAAGCTCGGGTCAAGCTCAACTCTACAGGATTACAGGCAGGCGCGGAAGGCGCTCAGAATGGTCTGAGGAGATCCAGGAGGGGGTACACATGAAAAGGAAAATGTTAAATTTACTGCACGCATCATCTAGCCAGGCATTCAGATATCCAAAAGGCTTTTCAGAACATTATATGGATACATGTCGAATGTATGTAAGCAGAATTGGTATCTAGCAATCTTAAAACAAAAACTCTCTTGCAGGCGGCCTTTCGGTCAGTAAACTGCAATGGTGATTTTGGCAATGCTCTTAAACAGTTAGCAATGGTGTAGCAATGGATTAATTGAGAGTAGGAGAGAAATGTAGGGAAGTAAGCTTTCCTTGAGCATATGAACTAACTGTAAGTAGTTGTCATGTTATATGAAGGAGAAAGTGAGGTCTGCAGATGCTGGAGATCAAAGTTGAAACTTTATTGTTATATGAAGACAAGGAGACTGTGCAGAAGACAAGGAGACTGTGCAAACTAAAGTTTCTCCCTTTCAGTAAGAAGCAGGAAAACATAATATGGATCAAAGAAATGTTTGACAAATTAAATTCGCTCATTCAGACCTCTGCAGTAACAAAGGAACACATAAATAACTATTTTATGTATTCGGTTAGGGAGTATGGATGTCGCAATCTGACAAACATATGTTCCCCATCCGAAGTGCCCTTTAGAACGTTGTGGTATGCTTTCATCTTAAACTGTTGCCGACCAGGTGCTGCAGGAACAGTCACAGTTCCTGGAGGGTGGGAATCTTAGGATTTTCACCAAGTGAATTAAGGATTATATGTTTCCAAGTCAGAAAGATAATTGGTTTGGATAAAAACTTCCGTTTGATAGTCTCCCTCTGTGCCTGTTCCCCTTCCTCTTTTGAAGAGAAAGCAGTCTTGGGTTTAGAAGGTTTAGCCGAAGGATATTTCATGTATGCATTCAATGCATCTTGCAAGTAATACGCAATGTTACTAATGAACATCGGTGATGGACAGTGGCGCAATTCAACACGTTGCTTTGTTCTGTATGGTGTCAAGAAACTTGAGCATTTTTTGAATTTAATGCGTCCCATGATATTCCTGACGTGTGCATTTCACTCGTTTGGCAGGCTTTTGTGAGTCAGGAGGTGAATTACTCGCCACAATATTCATAACATCTCAACTAATATTGTCACTATTGTATTGAAGTGGAGAGGATAATTGAGTTACAAATCTACAAAAGCATACAGTATGTCAGAGTGGGCATTCAGCGATTATAACGTCAAAGAATTCAAGGATCGGTGTTTCGATTCTCTCTTATCATTTATTGTCCTTTATGAGGCGGACATTTTGCTTGCCACTTGGCAACCCAAGCCTGTATATTGTTCAGATCATTTTGCATTTGATCATGAATGCCTACTGAATCAGAGGAATCATGAATGGTGGTGATATTGTGGAATCATCGACAAACATACCCAATCCTAGCACCAAGTTTGATTATGCAACTGCACCACACCAACATTTGGCTAAATCCCTTGGCACTGAGATGACTGACATTCAAAGAACGCAACAGTCTTCCTCTGTGCGAGGTATAAGTCAAATCAGTGGAGATTTCTCCCTCTGATTGTCTGACTTCGGGCTACTTCTGGCCAGACTATTTCCTAAACAGCCATGATGTCAAGTGTCGCTACTCTAGAATTCAAATTTTATGTCAATTCTTGAACTAAGCATGGAATATATTCAAGAGCCGAATGTGGAAGCAGCAAGTTCTCGACGTTCAGTACCCTCCACAGAATGGTGCCTAGATTTTCAACCTTTTTTTTAGATTACTTACAGCGTGGAAACAGGCCCTTCGGCCCAACACGTCCACACCGACCCGCCGAAGCGCAACCCACCAATTCCCCTACATTTACCCCTTTACCTAACACTAGGGGCAATTTAGCTTGGCCAATTCACCTGACCTGCACATCTTTGTGACGGTGGGAGGAAACCGGAGCACCCGGAGGGTGCCCACTCAGACACGGGGAGAATGTGCAAACTCCACACAGTCAGTCGCCTGAGTCGGGAATTGAACCCGGGTCTCTGGCGCTGTGAGGCAGCAGTGCTAACCACTGTGCCACCGTGCCGCCCACAATTTCTTGATGTGACTTGGAGTAAATGAAATTGGCTGAACACTGGGATCTCTTAAGCCGAGATGGATCATCAAGTTGGCACTTTGCACTGACCATCGAGAAGGAACACAGGGCTTGCGAAATGGTAAAGGCTGAAACAGAACTGTGTCAGTCGTGAAATTGTCGGATTGAACGTTGATAAATTCTCAGGACTGATAATCTCCATCAAAGATACGATAATGAACTGCCCCGAGATATAATGGAATTATTCACAGCATTTCTCCAGAATTGTTTAGTCACTGAAACATTTCCTACAAATTGTAAGTAAGGACATGTGGCCCTATTACGAAAGTCATGGTCATGAGAAAAAAGGGAATTATAGTCCACTGAATCTGTCGTCAGTGGTCACGAAGATCGTCGAGTCTAACATTAACTACTGTTCTTTGTACGGAGTCGTTTGAAAACATCAGTAGAATATGACACAGCCAGCAGAGTTGCAGAGGAAGATTGGAAGATTTTTTTCCCCTGGAGGTGAATTACTCGCCACAGTATTCATAACATCTCAACTAATATTGTCACTATTGTATTGAAGTGGAGAGGATAATTGAGTTACAAATCTACAAAAGCATACAGTATGTCAGAGTGGGCATTCAGTGATTATAACGTCAAAGAATTCAAGCATCGGTGTTTCGATTCTCTCTTATCATTTATTGTCCTTTATGAAGCGGAAAATTTGCTTGCCACTTGGCAACCCAAGCCTGTATATTGTTCAGATCATTTTGCATTTGATCATGAATGCCTACTGAATCAGAGGAATCATGAATGGTGGTGATATTGTGGAATCATCGACAAACATACCCAATCCGAGCACCAAGTTTGATTATGAAACTGCACCACACCAACATTTGGCTGAATTACTTGGCACTGAGATGTCTGACATTCAAAGAACGCAACAGTCTTCTTCTGTGCGAGGTATCTGTCAAACCTCGCTCTCCTCCACTCTTTCTACCCGCTTATCACGCCAAATTTCACTCTTCCTCCCACACCATCCCGATCTCACTCTTGCTCTCTCTCACGATCTCTGTTCTACTTCTTTCTCACACTCCTCTCTCTCCCCTCTATCTCCACTCCTTTTTCTATCCTCACCCGCTCTTGCTGCACCCCTTCCATGCTCTCTCCCTATCCCTCTCTTCCGTCCTCTCCCTCTCTCTCCCCTTGTCTCTCTCCCCTTCCACTCTCTCACGCACCTCCCTTCTCTGTCTCTCTCTCCAATCTGTTTTACTCCTCTTTCCTCTCTCGGCCTCCCTCTTCCTCTTCCTTCTCTCTCTTTTCTTCTCTCTCCCATTATCTATATCTCTACCCCTTCACACCCTCTATCTTTCTATCGCAATCTCTCTCTCTCGTCCCTCCTTATCTATCTCACTCTCGAACCTCTCTCCAACACCTTTCCCTCAATCCCTTCCCTCCTCACTCTCTCTGACCCCATCCCTCTCCCCATCTCTCTATCATTCTTCTGTCCTCCTTCTCTCTGTCCCTTTCCATCACCTTGCCCCCTCCCTGTCTCTGTCTCTGTGCCTCTCTCTCCCTATCCTCTCTCCATCTCCCTGTCCAACTCTCTATCCTGCTCAGTCCCGCCTCTCTTTCTTCCTTCATGCTCTCTCTTTTCCCCACTTTCATTTATCGATTCCCTCCTTCTCTCTCCCCCACCCTCTCTCTCACGCATACCAACACCCTCTCGCTCCTCTGTCTCTCTCTCCCCACTCGCACTCTTGCCCCCAGTATATCTCTCCCCTCTCTCCCCCTCTCCCACAACCAGTCTCTCTGTCTCCCCCTCCCACAGGGTCTGTCTCTCCACACCCTCCCACTCTATGTTACTTCCCCTCACAGGACCTCTCTCCCACTCGACATTCTCTCTCATTTCCCCTCTCACACTTTCTCTCCAACCTCCCACTGTCTCCCGCAACCTCTCCCCTCACTCCTTTCCCCGTCACCCTCTCCGTCTCTCCCTCCTCATGAAGGTAGCTCTGTCTGTCCCCCCACTCCTATACCCCTTCCATTCTCTCTCACCCCTCCCGATCTGTATCTCACCGGCTCCTCCCCCTTGGGTTCCACGCTACCCACTATCTCCTTTCTTTCTTTCTTTCTCACCTTCGCCCCTGCCGCCCGCTGTCTCTCCCCGCCATCTCTCTCCCAACCCTCTCTCTCTACCCTCCTCTCCCTCTCACCCCTCCTGCTATCACTCCCCGTTCCTGTTCTCTTTCTTACCTTCCCAATCTTTTTCTCTCGTCCCACCCTATGTCTCTCAAGGTCTCCCCTCTCTCCACACCCCTTCCCTCACTCTGCACACTCTCTGACCCCATCCCTCTGTCTTCTTCCCTCTGTCACACTTCTGTCCTACGCATTCACTTTCGCTTTCCATTCCCTTGCCCCTTCCACTCTCTGTTTCTGTCTCCTCTCTCTCTCTCCATCCTCTCTCCACATCCGCCTTCAACTTTCAGTCCCACAGCCCGGCCTCTCTCTCCCTACTTCTTGCTCTGTCTACCCCCTCTCTAAATTACTGACTTCCTCATTCTCTCTCACCCCTCGGTCTGACCTACAATTACCCTCTCGCTTCTCCGTTTCCTTCTCTCCCCACTCGCACTCTCGCCCCAGTTTGTCTTTCCTTCCCTCTCTCTCTCTTCCTCTCCCATGCACACTCTCTCTCTGTCTGGTCTTTCCACAAGGTCTCCCTCTCCCTATGTCTCTCACCCCTTCACTTTCCCTCTACCCTCCTGTTACCCCCGCGCTCTCTCTTCTGCACCCACAGTCTCTCTTAAAATTCTCCCTCCTCACTAAGCTAACTCTGTCGTTCCCCCTGTTCTTCTACCCTTCGCTTTCAATCTCATCCCTCCCTATTTCTGTCTCACACGCTCCCACTCCTTCGGTTGCCCCATTCCCACTCTCTCTTTTACTTATTTATGTCCCTTGACCCAATCCCCCGCTGTCTCTTCCCCTCCCTCCGGCTCTCCTCCTTCCTTTCTTCTGTATCCCTCAACTCACTCTTACTCCTCCCTCCATATCTCCCTGCCCATCTTTTTCATAACTAACTGCCAAACATCTCTCTCTTGCCCCTCCCCCTCTCCCCGTCTCGCTCTCTCCCTCTGACCCTCTCTCTCTCACTCTGCCCACCCTCTGTCTTTGCCTCCCTCTCTCTTTCCCTTTCCATCTGTTTGACACACTCTCTCGCTTCGTTTCCCGCAGTTCCTACCCACCCGTGTCTCTGTGTTCCGCTCCCTCCATCTTACTCCTCCCTCCCTCCTCACCCTCTGTCCGACTCTATATCTCTCACCCTCCCTCTACCCCACCCCCCGACTAAATTTGTCTCCATTTCTTTCTGGCACACACTGTCTCGCTCGTCCTTTTCTCTTTCTTGGACCCAGAGACGGGAGATGGATGGAGAGACTGGGCGTGCGGGGCCGGGAGATGTGGGATTTAGGAGGAGGGAAAATGGTGGAGAGAAGGAAAGGCAGCAGAGAGCCAGAGGCAACAGGAGTGTGAGAGAAAAGGTGTGAGAGAGAGAGAGAAGTTTGGTGCATGAGAGTATAAGGCGGAGAGAGAGAGACGTGGGGAAGAGACAGTGAAAGCGAGAGGGCGAGGGAAAGAGAGATTATGAAGAGAGAAAGCGAGATAAATGAGGAGAATGAGAGAGTGAGAGATTGCAATAGAATGGGTGAGACGGTCGGAGGGAGAGATGAGAGACAGATGCGGTTGAGAGGCGTTGGGGGAATGGGGTTGGGAGATGAATTCTGCCGAAGGACAGGTCTCAGTAGGGGAAACTGAGGTGAAAACAAGCAGAGTGATCTGAACTGAAATACTGAGCTCAGGCGCTGGTCCGCTCCCCTTGCCTGAGAACCAGTACTTGGGGCTGGGTCTCTCGATCTCTCTCCGGCTCAGTTTCATCAAAACAAAGACCAAAACGATATCATTCACTCTTCTGCCAGGCACTTTTTAATGAATGTTTTTATTGTTTACAAATTGAAATGATTGATACCGTCGTTGGGATGATGCCTTTTCTCACTGGACCCTGAGTTGAGAGAAACATTGAAATGTGTCCTTGTAAAATACAGTGGGATGACATTGGACAAACCAGCATTTCCCTCAGTCTCTTACCATAGCGACAGGCACCTTTATTGCTGAAACATTAAACTGCAATGATAAAATTCATTACTGGACTGATTAATGAGCAAAGTTATTGATTGATGAATTTGGGTAAATGGAGATTTCAGCACATTGTAAAGCTGCTGTCTGAACTTAGTCTGAGTCACGGCATAAGACTCGGTGTTTGTTCAGCTACTGCGGCCCAACTCATTCACAAAGAAATCTCGAGCTATAGACTGATACTCGAATTGATGCATCCGTCACCATATAGAATACACTATTAGTGTTGACCATAACAGGATGAAATTGGCCGATGTCACAAACAGTAAAATGATCGACTTTTTGCGATTTCTCATTTCTGTGTCAAAATGAGCGTCGCACTTTGCATGAAATTTGAGTCTCCTCCGGGCTCTGCTGGTCACTAAAATGTGTCTGACGGTGAAAGCATTGAACAGCAGAATCAGGAGAAATGGGAGTGCCGGGGTTAAAATGTGGTGGAAGAACTCGATTGTGATCCAGTCAGAGAAGACTCGAAAAGTTATTGTTCCCCAGCCAATATCGCGTTGTGAGCACAAAATACCAGAAAATGTCTTTAAACGTCTGAGCACAGTCACTATTCCCAGGACCACAGCCGCCGTTTTTTCACTGCAATATTTACTTTTCAGCTTCTGGAAACAAATGGCCACAAACCTATGAAAGGTGAAAGTGACGGTGAATCAGACAGAACAGTCAGTCGCTGCAGAAAGCAGGATAGCTTGGATATTACACGTGGGGATGGAGTACAGGAAAGTAAAATTGTTCCCGATAAACAATGGAAATGCATCTCAATATCAGCTCGAGGATAATGACCAGTCTATCCACCACTGCCATGGCCCCCAGGTAATGTCTGACACATGGAGCCAATCCACAATCTTTCCAAAACAGAACGTATATCGCCGGTACCTTAACGAGGAGGATGGAAAGGAAACACGTTTACATTTGCCTGCAGGCAAAGTGACCAGTTTGATTGAGGAGCCAGTGAGACTTTCAAATGTGTCACTGTATTCAGAGGTTTATTAAATAATTGTAGCAGAAATAACAAATGGGAAGGTCTGAATTACTGAGAAAATTGCGTCATAAAACATAAGAGCCCCTCCCTCCCCAAACACACAGAGACACATCGATAAGAACAGATGGGCTCCACAACATTCGCACACAGAACCCATCATTCGAGAGCGAACAGATTTCCTAAGACAGAGTTTGAAAACACTACTGTCTTGAAGGATTTTCTCCCATGTCCTTGAAGACAAGCAGAGGTTGGAAATTTGTCCCATTTTATTTTAAATTGTGTTCGATCCTGCGTCGGAAAGAAACATAATCAGAGGGAAAATGCGTTCACACTTTTCACTATGTGAGTGGAATCTGAACAAAGCATCCTTATCGCTCGAACGTGGTCATTTTCTACGGGATCTTATCTTTTGTTCAATTTATTGATATCCCGCCATTCACAAATAATATCATGGATACAATATTCTGGATAATGTCAGTTATGGAATGTTCCAAAGAATATCAGTTTGTAGAATGTTGTAGGAATATCAGTTATATAATGTTTTGAGGAATATCAGTTGCAGTACAGTCCGGGTATGTAATCTTACGGTGAATTTCGAAAACAGAATTTTCCAGTCAATGTCCAATAGAGTGTTCTGGAGAATGAGGTTACATAATGTTTCGGAGAAGGTCTGTTACAGTATTTCCCGGGTTATGTCGACTGCAGAATGACGTGTAGAATGTTCTGTGGATTGTTATTTGTCATATTTTGGATACAGGATGCTCCAGTGAATGGCAGTTATGGAATGTTGCGTGTCCACTGTTCCAGGATTGTCAGTTATAGAATGTTCTGGGGAATGTTGGGTACAGAATTTGATGTCCATTTGTTCTTTGCTATTGTGTCTGAGTATCTGCACCGATACCAACATTACATATGGGGACACAACTCACCATATACGTGACGGGTTCTCCTCTGACTCGGCCAACGTGGTCTATCTCACACACTGCAGGCAAGGATATCATGAGGCATGGTGTATTGACCAGAACAGGCAGAGGCAGCAGAAATGGATGAATGGATATCGCACAATAATAAACAGGCAGGCATATTCACTCCTATCGGTGAACACTTTAGCAGTAAGACACTTTAAGCCTCGGAACTTTGGTTGGCCATCCTCCAAGGTGGACTTCGGGACAAGGAAAAACACAGAGCGATTGTATGGTACCAGCCTCCAAGATCTCATCTGGCTAGCTCTTTCCATACATGGAACACCCTCTTCATGAAATCTTTACCCCTTATATCAGTTTTATATCTTTCCCCTCACACACTAAACCCATGCCATCTAGTTCTGGACTCCGCCACCTCGGAGAAAATATTATGTCAATATATCCTATCCATGCTCTGAATGATTTAAAAAACCTTTATAAATTCACTCCTCAGCCTTCAACACTCAGGCGAAAAACAGCCCCAGACGATTCTGCCTTTCCCTCTCATTCAAATCCTCCAACCATGACAACATCGTTGTGAATCCTTTCTGAACATTTTCAAATTTCACCACATACTTCCGATAGGAATGAGATCCCAACTGCATGCAAATTTCCAAAAGTGGCAGAACCAACATGACGTCCCAACTCCTGTACAGTGCTCTGACCAATCAAGGAAAACATGCCAAACGCCTTCTTCACTATCCTGTCTACCTACGAATCAACTTTCAATGAGCTTTCAAGGAGTCAGAGTCGATCTCACAGTGCTCTTAGAGGAGGGGAATGTGAAATAGTCCCACATAATGATCATCAGCACCTTTCCATTTCCCAAACACACCAAGCCAATCACTGCTGCTCCTGGGCATGAAAAGGAAATAAATTTCAAAGCGCAGTCTCAGCTGTGTGAGTCTTAAAAACTCTTTGGGAAGCGGAATCAGGAGAATGAAGCGCAAACTGTCCGACTGAGCAGAGACGGTCTGGACAGCTTCCCGTTTTTTCAAAGCGAACTCTGACGTGCTCGAGAGCATTAATTCATTCGAGACTTTGAATGGATTCCGGTTCTAACTGCTCTGCTTTTGCTGTTAGCAATACCCGGAAAAACAATCCTGGAGTTTTGGACCTGGAGTCGAACACAAGCAACGGTGGTAAAAGCGTCAAATCCCACTCACTACTCCACCAGGGATGGAGTAGAAAGACACCTCCATCGTTTCTTAAGAAAACAATTTAAGTCATTTTTTTATTCATTGAAGGTCAGTTGTCCTCCAAAATGATGGATTCATCGAGTTATTACAGCATGGATAAAGGCTAATCATCCCAGTTTCCAGCACTTGACCGATAACCTTTCATACTCTGATGTTTCAAGATTTTGTTTTAATGATATTTTCCCTGAAATTGCAATCTTAAATGACACAACAAAGGGGGTAGAAGTTTGATATGGGGAGCAAAAGCAGAAGACGCAAGAAAAGCAGAGCAGATATGCTAGCAACTGTGAAGAGAAATTAGTGCTAAATTTTCATTTCCACTTACCGTTTTTCCAGCAACTTCTGCTTTTGTCTGAGATGGGAAATTTGAGTTCACGCCCCCTCGTGGTACTCAATGTCATTTTCACCAACAGAGGAAAACATGAAGAACATTCCCCTGAGAGTGTCAGATGCGTCGGGAGAGAGCAAACAGGAAGTAGGATTTCATTCTTGGCTTATTTCGTCCCATTTCAGACTTCAACAGCATACTCAGGTTGCAGTAAAGCACTCCTTGGGTTGTTGGATGCGGCAGCTGTCCAAAAACTCACGCAATCCTAAATAAGGTTTGGACGCACAATCGCAAGTTTTTTTTAGCACAGCAGTCGAATTACTGAACTGCAGCAATGTGGTGTCGGGAGGTGTGTTCTGAACTAGATACTGCCGTTTACTAGACAATTGGATCCTTGTGTCTTGTAAAACAAGATGTGGCAGAGCCGAAGGAATCATATACAGAAGGATGAGAGAACGCAATGCTGAATCAGAGAGTGCCCGAGGTGATATCAAGAGAAATCTTCCCCACTAATCTAGTCATTTGGATACAGTACTATCTGTGTACTAACAGGTCATGGCCTGTCAATAGTTAAGATTTTGAGTGATCAATATGAAATATTGGCTGATCGTCAGAAGCAGAATGATGCAGTGGATCAGTCTTCGAGTTGTACAGATGTACAGGGAAAAGAGGCACAGCCTCCTGGTTTATTGACAGGAGGTAAAGGTTGTTTGTTACAGCAAAGCGACGTGAAGAACGTAGATGTGTTAAAGTCAGTGTGAGGAAACGGAAGCGGCAGGCAATGCAGAGATCTCCTGTGGTGATTGCCCTAATTATCAAGTATATCCTTTTGCATTATGTCGGGGAGGATGACTTAGCATGGGTAAGCAACAGGGTATAGGTTTCTGGCACTGAAACTGTCTGTTGCTCTGAGAGGAATGGAGAATAGGAGCAGAGGTTTCGTCATTGAGGACGGCACAGTTAGGGGGAGAGATAGGAGGTTTGGTGGGACAAGAAAGACTCATGATTGGTCTGTTGTCTCCCAAGTGACAGGGTTCGTGATGTCTCTGATTGTGTTTTCGGAATCCATGAGAAGGAGGAAGTGCAGGCCGATGTCATGTTTCACAAATGCGGCAACGACATAGGTTGTAAGAAAAGTCGGGATCTTAGGTTGAAATTCAAGGAGGTAGACTGGAAGCTTATAACTAGAACAGAGTTGTTCTCTCTGTTTTGTTGCCCGACCCACGTGCTAGTGAATCGAGGAACAAATGGAGAGCGGAGTTGAACATGTGGCTGCAGTGATGGTGCAGGAGGGAGGGTTTTGCATTCTTTAAGAATTGGAGCTCTTTCTATGAAATCTGTGTCATTTACATACAGAACGGTCTTCATCTGAACCAGAGGGGTACCAATATCCTGGGGAAGGTGAGTTGAATTTGATAATGCTCTTTGTGCGGTGGGGGTGTTGGGTTTAATCTAATGCAGCAGGTATATGGAAACCTGAATTGTCGTTTCAGTGTACAGGAGGTTGAGGGGAGTGAGGTAATGGACTAATGCAAGGTTGTGAGAGAGTACCAGCAATCAGGTTTTTGATTTGAAATGTGTGTACGTCAATTACAGGAGCATCTGGAATAAGGTGGGTGAACTTCCAGCATGGGTTGGTACCTGGTACCTCGATAGTTTGGCCATTTCAGAGACATAGCTGGTGGAAGGACGGGTATGGTTGTTTCAGATTCCGGGCTTTAGATTTTTTAGCAAGAACAGAGAAGATGAGGTAGTTTTGGCTGAAGTTAGAAACACTAAAGGCGAGGTCATATTTTTGGGAATTTACTTTCAGCCTCCGAATTGTTCCAATGATGTGCAGAAAAGAGTAGTAAATGATGATTCTCGATTGGAGCGAGAGTAACAGGTGAAGTTTCATAGGGATCATTAACCTCCAACCCCTCCCACCCACACCCCACCCCCACCATATTGTATGGGAATACTATAATTCAAGTAGTTTGGTTAGGCCACTTTTCGTTCAATGTGTGCGAGACAGTTTCTGACCCAATATGTCGAAAGGCTAACACTGGGTGATGCCATATTGAATTTAGTACTGGGTAATGAACCCGGCCAGCTGTGAGATTTAGAGGTAGATCAGCATTTCGGCGATAGTGACCATAATTCGGTTATGTTTACAATAGCAATGGACAGATATGGGTGTGGACCGCAGTGAAAGAGGTCTAAATCGGGAAAAGGCAATTAGCACAGCATAAGACAAGTTGTAGGATGCATAGGATGTAGATGGAAACTGCAGGAGATATATCTCTTGCAATGTGCAGCTTATTCAACGAACATCTGCTGCGGGTCCTTGATAAGTGTATACCTATGAGGCAGGGAGGTACTTGTCGAGAGACAGAGCTATGATTTATTAAAGAGCCCTTATCAAAAGGAAAAATGCTAATGAGGGGATAAGGCGTGAAGGCTCAGAGAGGAAGAGTGAGAGTTATATGTTAGCCAAGAAAGATACAAAGAGAGGGCTAAGAGGAGGCGGAGGAGCGGGCATTAGCAGTTGTTGGTGGATAGGATCGAGGAAAATCCTCAGACCTTCGATGGGTATATCAGGAATAAAATAATGACTGGATTAAGATTATGACCTATCAAATACAACAGTGGAAAGTGGTGTGTGGAATCTGAGGACATAGGGGAAGCGCTTAATATATACTGTTCGTCAACATTCACATCAAAAATGGGCAATATTAGTGAGAATACAGAGATGCTGGCTGCAAGATTAGATAGCATTGACGTTGACAAAGAGGAGGGTTGAGCAATTTTGGAAGATCTGAAAATGGAGATGTCCACTGGGCCAGATGGGAATTATTCTCGGATTCTCTGGGAGGCCACGGAGGAGATTGCTGCGAATTTGGTTAGTATCTTTATGTCATCACTGCCGATAGGCGTAGTGCCAGAAGACTCGTGGAGAGCAAATCCTTTTCTGTTGCTAAGGGGATCTGGGACAGCGCTGGTAATTATAGACCCGTAATATTTACTTCGGTTGTGGATAAAATATTGGCAGTAGTTATAATAGATAGAATTTACAGTCATCTGGAAAAGAATAATTTGATGAGGGATTGTTTTGTGCAGGCTATGTCTAGCCTCACTAACTTCATTAATTTATTCGAGAATGTCATGAAACAGGTGGACGAAGGGGAAGCGGTTGATGTGGTGCATATGGATTTCAGTAGGGCGTTTTATAAGTCTTCACACAGTATGTGATTTCACAAAATACAAGGTTTCGAGATTGAAAGTTATTTAGCGATTTGATCAGAAATTGGTCAGCAGAAAGAAGACAGAAGATGGTGGTTGAGGGGAATTGCTCATCCTGGAGCTCATTTGCCAGTTGTGTGCCGCAATGATCTGTTTTGGGGCCACTGATGCCTGTCATTTTTAAAAAATGATCTGGATGTGGGGGTAGAAGAATGGGATAGCAACGTTTTCTGATGACACTACGTAGGACGAATTGTGGATAGTGCGGAGGATGCTGAGGATTTTGGAGGACATAGATAAGATACATAAATAGGCTAGAACGTGGCAAATGGAGATTAATAAGGAGAAGTGTGAGGTGCTTCACTTCCGAAGAAAGAACTGGAATACAGAGTAGTGGTTTAATGTTAAAATTCTTGGCAATGTAGGTAAATAGAGAGAACCCCGTGTCCAGGTGCATAAATCTCTGAAAGTTACCGCTCAGGTTGATCGTGGTTTTAAGAAGGCATTTGGTATATTGGCCTTTATTGCAAGATGATTGAGTATCGGAACGCCGAGGTCATTCTTCAGCTGTATAACACACTGACGAGGCCGCACCTGGGGTATGGCATGCAGTTCTGGTCACTGAATTACAGGAAAGATGTGTAAGCTTTGAAAAAGGTTCAGAGGAGATTGGGGCGTTGCCTGGTATGGAAGGAAGGTCATGCAAGGAATGGCTGAGGGAACTGAGGCATTCTTCAATGGAGAGAAACGTTTGAAAGGTGACTTATTCGTAACGTCTAAGACAATCAGAGACTTAGGCAGTGTGAACTGTCTTTTTCCTAGGATTGTGAAGGCTAACGTGAAGGGATATAGCTTTAAATCGAGGAATGACAAATTTTGTCAGATATCAGGGGAGTTTCTTTACTCAGAGAATAGAAGGGACGTGGAACGGACTGCCTGCAACAGTAGTAGACTCCTCGACGTTAAGGGTATTTAATGGGTATTGGCCATGCATAGGGATAATAATAGAACGGTGTACGTTCGATGGCTATCAGAATAATTTCACAGTTTAGTGCAACGTTGAGGCTCCAAAGGCCTGTACTGCACCATAACGTACTATCTTCTATGTTCTATTCAGTCTCTCACTATAGCTCAAATTGTCAACTCTGGCAACATCCTTGTGAACATTTTCCGAACCCTTTCAAATTCACAACATTCGTTCGATAGGAGGGAGAACATAATTGCACACAATATTCCCAAAGTCGCCGAACCAACGTAATATACAGTCACAAGATGACCTTCCAATTCCGATATTCAATGCACTGTCTAATAAAGGAATGTATCAGAATCGTTTCCCTGCATATTACAATCCCACATCAGCAATGCCAGCTGCTATTTCCTGATATGCGATCTGTTTGAAACAAGAACAGAGGGGACGTCAGGCAAAGTGAACGGGCAATAGTTTGTTTTCAGAGGTCGATGTGGGCCAAGTGAGGTCAGGCTCACTGTGGGTGCTGAAGGCCGGTTTTTACTGTTTACCCTGATATGCAGATCCCTCCTGTTCATTCACCCACAATGACTCTCCTTTGTGTGTTGTCCTTTGCTCATCTCACCTCGATTCAGTGCCCGAGGGGATCCATGCATTTTTAACCTGAAAAAGTTACCCAGGTTAGTTTTGCAGCTTCGTATTAAGAACATACTGAACTGCAATTTCTTGCCACGCTTTATAATTCTTCATACCTTTCCTGATTAAAACTCTGTCGCTCTAAGAATTGAACATCTTTATTGAGCCAAACGCGACAGCCTATGCTGTACAGAATTCCAACGGAATGTGAGAATGGGAGAACATGGTGTGTCTAACTTGCAGACTGGCAAGAACAGGCTGTCCCCACTAAAGTGTGGGGAGGGGAGAGAAGGATATGGTGACAGAGACAGTGACAGGTAACGTGAAAAGAAAGGGAATGAACGGGAGTGGGTTCACAATCACACCATTGTTTGTCATTCTCACATATAGATCACATAATTTGAAGTATCAAAATCCCTCCTCGTCCAGCCAACCCGACGCAACGGATTTGTACAAATGTTGCTACCTCCACACTTCACACCAGCTCTGATGACATATGTTCTTCTCCACCCTCGAGAAGAAGTCACATTGTGAGCAGGCAATATAGTTGCCTAGGTTGTGTGAAGTGCAGATAAATCGCTGAAAGATGCACTTGGAACCTTACATGATGAACAGAGACAGCGTAAACCAGCAGACATTGCATCTTTTGTTATTTCACTGGATGGTGCTGCATGGCGAGGTGCTGGGGTTCAAGGAGGATTGGACCAGGGTGTTCTGACGGAACATTTCAAGCATATTGCTCAGAAGGGGTGGAATGCAATAGTGCGGAAACTGAGTTAGAATCTCTTTGTTTTATGTTCCCCAGCTTCCTGCTTCCAGTAAACACTTCTACCTGGAACAAATCTGCCAAATGGTTTTCATTCCAATACGGGCAGAAGGTGCAACTTGCAGAAGTCACGTGTTTGCATTTTCCCTGCCACTCCATATCCTCAGAAGCTTCAATCATTCCAAACATTGATTCAGACAGCACCACCGTTCCTGTGACATGTCCTATCCAGGATAGAAGGACATGTATTTATAACCCGCACTTGGTGACAGAGGAGACAATTTCCAAGTCCAACATTGATTTCATTTGTTTATTCGGGTGCAGAGAGGGTTGTGTTTTGTGAAGTTCTGCAAATCACATTATAAGAGGGATGTTGAAAAACAAATGCGAGAAAATAAAAGACAAACACTCCCAGATTTCGAGATAATAGAATTAGTCACTGTGCAGATGGAAACTGTTCGCCCAAGTGAGTCTGCACTGTCTGCTGAAAAGCTTAACACTTCCCAATTCTATATTTCTAAACCCGCATTTACCATCCACCTACAAGAACAGAACATGTTCGGAAAGCTCAGCAGGTTTGGCAGAATCAGTGAACCGAAATCAGAGTTAATGTTGTGCATCAAATACTGTTCTGAGGAAGAGTCTCTCTATCCGAAATGATACTTCCAAGTTCTCTGACTTTTGTCTTTGATTTAGAACAAAGAACACAGAACATAGAAAAATACAGCGCAGTACAGGCCCTTTGGCCCTCGATGTTGCGCCGATCCAAGCCTACCTAACCTACACTAGCCCACTATCCTCCATATGCCTATCCAATGCCCGTTTAAATGCCAATAAAGAGGGAGAGTGCACCACTGCTACTGGCAGGGCATTCCACGAACTCACGACTCGCTGAGTAAAGAATCTACCCCTAACATTTGTACTGTACCTACCACCCCTTAATTTAAAGCTATGTCCCCTCGTAATAGCTGACTCCATACGTGGAAAAAGGTTCTCATGGTCAACCCTATCTAAACCCCTGATCATCTTGTACACCTCTATCAAGTCACCCCTAAACCTTCTTTACTCCAATGAAAACAGCCCCAAGTGCCTCAGCCTTTCCTCATACGATCTTCCTACCATACCAGGCAACATGCTGGTAAACCTCCTCTGCACCCGTTCCAGTGCCTCCACATCCTTGCTATAGTATGGCGACAATACTGCACACAATACTCCAGATGCGGCCGCACCAGTCTTATACAACTGCAACATGACCTCAGGACTGCGGAACTCAATTCCTCGACCAATAAAACCCAGTACGCCATATGCCTTCTTCACCGCACTATTTCCCAGGGTGGCAACTTTCAGGGATCTGTGTACATGGACACCAAGATCCCTCTGCTCATCCACACTACCAAGTATCCGACCATTAGTCCAGTACCCCATCTTCTTGTTACTCTTACCAAAGTGAATCACCTCACACTTACCGACATTGAACTCCATTTGCCACCTTTCTGCCCAGCTCTGCAGCGTATCTATATCCCGCTGTAACCTGACACATCGTTCCTCACTGTCAACAACTCCACCGACTTTCGTATCATCCGCAAATTTGCTCACCCAATCTTCTAGCCCCTCCTCCAGAATATTTATAAAAATGACAAACAACAATGGTCCCAAAACAGATCCTTGCAGAACACCACTAGTAACTGCACTCCAAGATGAACCTTCACCATCAACTATTACCCTCTGTCTTCTTCCAGCCAGCCAATTCCTAATCCAAACCTCCAACTCACCCTCAATGCCATACCTCCGTATTTTTTTGCAGTCGCCTACCATGGGGAACCTTATCCAACGCCTTACTAAAATCCATATACACCACATCAACCACTTTACCCTCGTCCACCTCCTTAGTCACCTTCTCAAAGAATTCAATAAGGTTTGTGAGGCACGACCTGACCTTCACAAAACCATGCTGACTATCCTGGATCACATTATTTCTGAAGAAGGGCTTATGCCCGAAACGTCGATTCTCCTGTTCCCTGGATGCTGCCTGACCTGCTGCGCTTTTCCAGCAACACATTTCCAGCTCTCATCTCCAGCATCTGCAGACCTCACTTTCTCCACATTATTCCTATCCAGATGTTCATAAATCCTATCCCTTACAATTCTCTCTAAGACTTTGCCCACAACAGAAGTGAGACTCACCGGCCTCTTGTTACTTGGGTTATCCCTACTCCCCTTCTTGAACAAGAGAACAACATTTGCTATCCTCCAGTCTTCTGGCACTATTCCTGTAGACAACGAGGACATAAAAATCAAGGCCAATGGCTCTGCAATCTCCTCCCTTGCTTCCCAGACAATCCTAGGATAAATGCCATCAGGCCCAGGGGACTTATCTATTTTCACCCTTTCCAGAATTTCCAACACCTCTTCCCTACATACCTCAAAACCGTCCATTCTAATAAATTGTGTCTCAGTATTCACATCGGCAACAATGTCCTGTTCCTTAGTGAATACTGACGAAAAGTATTCATTCAGTGTCTCCTCAATCTCTTCAGCCTCCACACGCAACTTCCCACTACTATCCTTGACTGGACCTATTCCCACCATAGTCATTCTTTTATTCCTGACATACCTATAGAAAGCCTTTGGGTTTTCCCTAATCCTACCAACGAAGGACTTTTCATGTCCCCTCCTTGCTGCTCTTAGCTCTCTCTTCAGATCCTTCCTGGCTACCTTACAACTCTCATCTCCCCCCAATTGAACCTTCATGCATCATCTTTACATAGGCCGCCCTCTTCCCTTTAACAAGGGATTTCAATTCCTTATTAAACCACAGCTCCCTCACACGACCCTTTCCTTCCTGCCGGACAGGTACATACTTATCAAGAACACTCAATAGTTGCTCCTTGAAAAAGCTCCAAATATCAATTGCGCCCTTCCCTTGAAGCCTACTTTTCCGAGCCACGCATCCTAAGTCGTGCCTCACCGCATCATAATTTCCCTGTCCCCAGCTATAACTCTTGCCCTGCAGTGCACACCTATCCCTCTCCATCACTAGAGTAAAAGTTACCGAATTGTGGTCACTGACCCCAAAGTGCTCACCTCCATCCAATTCTAACACCTGGCCTGGTTCTTTACCCAGAACCAAATCCAGTATGGCCTCACCTCTTGTTGGCCTGTCTACATATTGTGTCAGGAAACCCTCCTGCACACATTGGACAAACGCAGACCCATCTAACGAACTCGAGCTATAGCTTTCCCAGTCAATATCGGGAAAGTTAAAGTCCCTCATAACAACCACCCTATTACTTTCACTCTTCTCCTGAATCATCCTCGCAATCCTTTCTTCTCCGTCTCTCAGACTATTAGGAGACCTGTAGAAAACTCCTAACAGGGTGACCTCACCTTTCCCATTCCTAACCTCAGCCCAAACTACCTCAGATGGCAAGTCTTCATCCATTGTCCTTTCCACCGCTGTAATACTATGTTTGACAAGCAATGACACACCTCCCCCTCTTTTACCCCCACCTCTGACCCTACTAAAACATTGAATCTCTGGAACCTGCAACAGCCAATCCTGTTCCTTTTTCTCCTCATGTCTCCGTAATAGCCACAACATCGAAATCCCAGCACCAACCCACGCTGCAAGTTCACCTACCTTAGTTCGTATACTTCTTGCATTGAAGTATATACACTTCAAGCCACTCTCCTGTTTACAGGCACCCTCCTTTGAGATTGGTGCCATGTTCCTCACCTCCCTACACTCCAGGTCCTGCACCTTAAAGCTACAGTCTATGTTCCCATGCCCCTGCAGAGTTAGTTAACCCTCCCCCCACCCCAAGAGCACTAGCAAACCTCCCGTCAAGGATACTGGTGCCCCTCGGGTTCAGATGTAGACCATCCTGTTTATAGAGGTCCCACCTTCCCCAGAAAGAACACCAGTTATCCACATACCAGAATCTCTCCCTCCTGCACCATCCCTGTAGCCACGCATTTAACTGTTCTCTCTCCCTATTCCTCGACTCTCTATCACGTGGTTGAAACTTTATTGCTGGAACAGCACAGCAGGTCAGGCAGCATCCAGGGAACAGGAGATTCGACGTTTCGGGCACTCATTCCTGAAGAAGGGCCTGTGCCCGAAACGTCGAATCTCCTGTTCCCTGGATGCTGCCTGACCTGCTGTGCTGTTCCAGCAATAAAGTTTCAACATTGATCTCCAGCATCTGCAGACCTCACTTTCTCCTCTCTATCACTTGGCACGTGTAACAAATTAGAGACAACAACTCTGTTTGTTCTCACTCTGAGCTTCCAACCTAGCTCCCTGAAAACCTGCCTGACATCCTCAGCCCTCTTCCTACCTATGTCGTTGGTGCCAATGTGGACCACGATTTCGGGCTGCTCCCCCTCCCCGTTAAGGACTCGGAAAACACGATTAGAGACGTCATGTACCCTTGCACCTGGGAGGCAACATACCAAGTCTGAGTCTCTCTCGCCAACACAAAACCGCATATCTGTGCCCCGAACAATTGAGTCCCCAATAACTATTGCTCTGCTCTACTCCACCCTTCCCTTCTGAGCAACGGGGACAGGCTCCGTGCTAGAGGCCTGAACCCCTTTGCTTACCCCTGGTAAGTCCCCCCCCCCCCACAAGTATCCAAAACGGTATACTTGTTCTTGAGGGGAACGGCTGCAGGGGGTCCCTGCACTGGCTGCTTCCTCCCAGTCCCCCTCACTGTCACCCATCTGTCTGCAATCTTTGGAGTTACTACTTCCCTAACGCTCCGATCTATGATCCCCTCTGCCTCCCGAATGATCCTATGTTCATCCAACTCCAGCTCCAGTTCCCTAACACGGTCTTGGAGGAGCTGGAGATGGGTGCACTTCCTGCAAGTGTAATCAGCAGGGACGACCATGGCATCCCTCACCTCAAACAAGTTGCAAGAGGAACATTGCACTGCCTTCACTGCCATCCCTCGAAAAGCAACAGTTAAAAAAAACTAGGTCTAAAGAATAGAACCAGCAAAATGCAGCACTTACCTACTTACTACAACGGGTCTTATTATTAGGTTAGAGGAGGAGGGCGGGTGGGAGGCTACCTCTGTAGTGGAACATTGCATTTACAGCACTTAACATTCTTTTTGGATTGTTTGCTATCTACCTGAAGTGCTTTCACTCAAGCTTGGAATCGAACGTGTCTTCCTGGTGCTGAAAGGCGCAATACTACTTACTGAGCGTCGCAATATGGAAAGGCACGATCCAGAGGAGAATTGAACCCGGTCTTACACTGTGACAAGTGGAGATACTACCCAGCACATCCATGCAGAAAAAAATCCCCCTCAGCCTATGTGTCAGCACTGGACAATAACAATCGCTTAACTATCCAAACTCCTTTTTAAATCACTTGGCCCATAGTCTTTTATATCTTGGCATCACAACTGCTCATCTGAATATTTTTGGAAGTTATGAAGATTTCTGTCTCTCTACCTTGCATACACTGAGTTCCGAATTTCAACGACCACTGCCTGAAACGGTTTCCCCAAGCATTCACTCAAACCTTTCACCTCTTAACTTAAATCTATCCGCCCTGCCCCCACCACAGTTATCAATCTCTCTATCAAGGATAAACGCTATTTTTCAGTCCATGCTATCCATATTCCTCATTTTTTTTGTACATTTCAATCATGTCTCCTTGCATTCTCCTCTGGTCTAAAAAAATAGCTCCACTCTGTCCAATCTCGCTTCATAAGCTGGCACTCTTCAGCCCAGACAACATCCCAGCTCGTCTCTCTGGATCGATTTCAGTATCCCTTTCATAATGTGAATTGCGGAACTGCACACAATATTCCAGCTAGAGCGAAATAACCAAATAACATAAATGATGCAGAAGTGCGCAAAAGTGGCCTTTTCACAGAAAATATATTTTCTCCAACACTGCACTGTGTCCTTTACTAGAGCGTGATACGCCAGTAATCTTTGGACAATGTCAGTAAAAACGGTTACATGAGAATTGATGTCAGAACCGCGGTATCTAAATTGATCGACTGGTTTGAAGGTATCGATGGTGAGATTGGGGCACATTCACCAAGCAACAGTAACGGCAGCAGCACAGACTGATCGGTGTAAATGTGAAAATGAGTGCAGAAAAATGGGAGAGGGAACTTAAAGGTGGTTAAGTGATTCCGAGAGTGAGAGGAATCTCCGAGAATGGTGGGATTGGACTCCTGATATATGACTCGCAGAAATGTAAGAGAGTAGCGTCTGATGGGGAAAGAAAACATCTCGGAGAATATTCTCATATAAAATCAATTAGTTATTTTCCGTATTTCTTTAGCATGTATCACATGGAGCAAAATGGGGGGAACGTTACCAGCCAGTACTCAGATTTGAAGTTGGTTACTTCAGCAACAACACAGAATACTGACTATTATCCGATCGTAGAGACGAACGTTTGAAAATAGCAACACATATAATGAAAGATGGTACGCTAGGTAAAGCAGCATATGCGCACAGGTATACTTGGCGAACAGTGGACTGAGGTGTGTAACTCAGAATTGTCTGAGTCTTTAACTTCGATGTCTGTAGAGTCTGTGGAAGTTTCAGTATTGAGTACCGAATGTTGAAGAATGATTTTGATTGATTTCTGCAAAATCTTAAAGGCTCAGATGGTAGTGCAGGCAATTGTTGAAATACATGTTTCAATCGCCATGTCGTTTAACATCGGCTACTTCACCAACTCACCCACACAAGGCAGTACCCAATGCTGCAGACGATTACGTAATCCTCATTCTTAGACCCGAGATCAGAGAATCTTGGTGACACAGCCGTGAAGCTCCAGTGACGTGATCAGTGAGCGTACGGTCCTTCAATGATGGTAGGAGGTGTGTGAAATGACGAAGATCGGAACACTCCTGGTCAAATGCCGAGAGGTAGGTAGTATTGGTCTATGTTTGTTATATTGCTCGTATTCAGCAGTAGCATTAACCCTCACTGTGGAGTGGCACAACAGAAGCATGATGGTGCCATGAGCGAAACAGCAGTATATTGAAAGCATTCTCTGAAATTTTCTGCAGCAAAGCCTGGATTTGTGACTTTGACAGTCAGAGATGCTTTTACTCACATCAACTCCACATCAGACTCTTGCTCCCAGTAAGCTCTCCAAACAGGCTTAAGTCGCTTTCATCCCGACAGAGCCACACATCCTGTCCTCTCTCCCTCTGGGTTAATCTGAACAGACAATGCCAGTCTCTGATATGAAGGAATGCAGCAGGGAGTTGTTACTGTACGAGAGATAAATTGGGCTATAAATTCGTGTTTAAATTCGATGAATAAAATCTGGAATATAAACCCGAACTCACGAACGGAGATCAGGATTTTAATTTTCTGAAATCCTATTCATCTAAGTCCTTCGAAATGGAAATATGCTTTCCTGAACGAGTCCTGCCTGTATGTGACTCCAAACCCACAACAATGTAATAGAGCCACGACTGCCATCTGACTCTGTTCAAGGTGAATGAAGGATGAACAGCAAATCCTGTTCAGACCAATGAAAGCCTCATCGCTTGGGAAAATAAGAAAGAGCATAAATGAATTCAACACAGTGAAAAACGGGTATAGTTCCTGCGTAGATTAGAATTCAACTGATTATCCAAACTAGATAGACACAAGGATGCCCACACCAACAAGAATTCAGAGTAATGGAGGGTCTGCAGGACTTGATACAATCACTCGCTGCTCATTCAGTCGCACTGCTGACAGGCTGTTCACTACTACCATGTGTGAGAAGGGATCACTTGAGGAGACGAACTCCCAAAGCAGTGAACAAGTTTAGAAATGACAGCCTGGGTTCGAATCTGTTGTTACAGTAGCTGTTAATCCCAACCAGCAATGAACCATGTTTGGACGCCTGTTTCCAGTGAAGTTGCACTGTGTTCTGATGTAGATAAGTGATTTAGACCTCGTTGTAGGAGCCCTGATTAGATGTTTGCAGAGGATTCAACAACTGGTCGTGCAGTTTATTATAATGAAGAATGTCAGAGACTGCACGGATGATTCAATCAGGCAGAAAGGAAAAATAGTCAATGAAATTCAATCGTGATAGATATATGACAATGAATTTGGGGAGCCGAAACTCTAACAGTGAGGATTCTGAGTGATGTAGTGGTAGAAAGAAATCTTGGAGTGGGCATTCACAGATCCTTGATGATCGATGGACAGGGAGATCAGTTAGTCGATAAGGATCTTGGATATTGTCTGTTGTTGACCACAGACTCTGGTAGATAGTAGAGCTTTAGCAACCATCAGTTGAGGGATCAAATAAAGGACTGAGCACAAGTCTGGTCACTGTATTAATCAACATTGTTAAAACGTGTCAGATAAAAGAAGGAGGGAATACGATGGCCACTTATCCATTCATGTCCACTCTAACAATCAATGAGTTCATCACTGATCCCATTCCAAATCAGCGTGAGATGTTTCCTTCGAGGGAAAATTGCAAATGGCGACGTTTAGACGCATTTTCCAACTTTGTCCTTATAGTAGTAACCGTTTTTGAGCTTTGAAGGTTATGTCAGCAAAGCCTGGATGAGATACTCCAATGCATCTTGTAGGTGGTGGATTCTCCTGCGACTGTACATTCGCGGGAAGGGAGTAAATGTTGCATTTACTGAATAGGATACAGTTAAGTGACTGCAGTTTTGTCATGGCAGTTTTCCACTTCCTCAAGTATTCTTGAAGCTGCACCCATTCAGGCAAATGGAAAGAGTTCTGTTATCCACCTCATTTGTGCCTTGCAGACGATGTAGGCTGCACGGAGACAAGAGTTGAATTAATTACGAAAATAATCTACTCATGGACTCGCTTTCGCAGACAAAGTATTTATATTGCACGTCAAGTACCGTTTTTCATAAATACGCGATTTCAGATGATTATACGCGGAATTTCAGTTACAACAAAGCCATTGAATGTCAATAGGATATGATTAGAGACTCATTGGTCAGAGTTATAATTACTGTATTTGATCCTTGTGTGGACCAATCCAATTCTAACACCGAACTGACTCTAAATCCCTATTCCTGTCTGTGCCTGAAATTTCAGTCGCTTGCCTTGTTTTCCTTGAAACAGAGGAGGTGGAGCGGAGCTTTATAATCACATAATGAAATATATAATCCTTCAATATTCGTGAGATCTTGACAGGTGGTTTGCCCAATAATGTGAGTGGGGCAGCAGAGGACATAAACTCAGAATTAGATATTGCCCATTTAACTGGGAAATAACGAGTGATTTTTTCGCTCAGGGGCCGGTGAATCTGTGGAATTCTTTCCTGAAAAACGCTGATGATGCTGTGTTGTTGGACATTTTCAAACTGTGCCGGGCAGATGTGTTATCAGAAAGATGATGAAGCTCTATTGAGAGATGAATGGTCGACTTCCACCCCTGCATCATTTAGTCCATCGTCTTATTTTATTGAAAAGTTTATACTTGTGAGAGGGTGGGACGAAGTGACTGAAAAATGTTTAACAACATGTTCAGATAGATCAGGAGCTCAGTTCATCAGTTCAGATAGAAGACATCTGCTGTGACCTGGAGGAAACGATTCACACTCTACACACGATGTGATCTGCAGCTGTCATTGCAGATGGAAATTGGTGGAATACATGTAGTAGGCAACTGGGTGATCACGCTGGATAATGGACCACAGTGTGATTCAAGCACAGCAGAAGGTTGTGAATGAATGAAAGGTTAATTTCATTGAAGACGTTTTTTGCGGTTTCAATTCCGATTCAGTGTTTGAAATATTGATAAGACCATTGTGTCGTGTGTTAGGTTAAAATAATCATTAACAATCCCCTGGGTGAACTCATGCCTTCTATCTCTTATTATATGTTTCTCTTTTTTTCGATGCAAATACACGCAAAGTCATGATGAACTAAACGGAGGGCAGAGAAAAAAGTTCACTTTCGTTATCCCAATTTAATGTGCAACTGAATAGAATTTAGGCTGTCATTCTTGATTTTCGTGTTATTTATTCACGAATATCGCATGCAGGGAAGGGCAAAAACATGATTCAAATTGTAAATAGTTCCAAAGGTGTGAGATATAAAAGCAAACTGCAGAGGCTTTTGATGGAAGTTGCAAAAAGAGCGAAATTCGAACACACGCTTATAGAGCATAATGGATTAGAAATCCATCGCCTTAGCCTCTCAGCCAAGTCAGCACATTCCAACAAGGCTAACATTTAACTACATCAAGATTACATGTCGTGAAATTAGGCGATGAGAAATTTCCTGAGCGGAATCGAATCCACTTGTTTTTCGGCTTTCAGATGAACTATAATGCCAGCAAAATCCAAGAAAATGCCATGCTTTTTGGAAAGACAACTGTCATTGACGTATTCTGAGTGAGAATTGCGTCAAAGTGAATACACGATTAAGAAATTCCTGTCACTTTCACACTTACTTTTCGCCTTGATTCATTACTTCTTCAGTCATTTTCTCTCTCACGTGACGAATCAACTTTGAAAGAGAAAGAACGGTCATGTGTTAGCTCGATAGCTGTTCTCATATGTCTGAACCCGAACCCTGTTAAATTCCAGGAAACGCTACTATGTTTGTTGATTTTATTAATTTTCTTGCAAACTCACTCTTTTCATTGCAATGATCGGAATGAATTAGACTTATCTCACTAAAACGTTTAAGGTTGTATTCAAATTTGCTCTGAGTTTGTTTCAGCTTAAAGGAAATACTGTTGGTAAAAATGGAGATTTCAACTGGGAAAAATAATGTATTTTGTTGCTTGTTTGCTTTCTCAGATTTCAGTGTGTATTATATGTACTAACATCATGATGATTGTCCTCATATATTCTAGCCACGTCGTGAAAGCAAGAATTCCATCTCCAAGTGACGGCTCACATTATATTCAATATGGAATACATTTCCTTTATGAAGACTAACCTGCTCAGTTTCTGAAACTTCATGTGAAATATTATGCCAAATATTTCAAAGACCTGAGATTTGTTAACCAAATCTGATTCATCTGCATATGTTCCCGAAATTTCTTCACATTTAAAATCGACCAAATTAGACATTGTTTCTACGCACCTTCCACATAAACACAACCTACCTTTACCAGGACTCAGGCTTTCTCTCTTATTGTGAAATTCCCTCTTTTTGTGTCTCCCAATGTGTTTTTCCAAATACATTGGAAATGGATTCTCGGAATGACAGGAATTCTGCTCCCATCATGTCTTTGTTCTTCATCGACGGTTTTGAATATGTGACGTCTCGATGTTGAATGACTTGAAGGAGGGAATGTTCCACCTATTACCTCTCTCCAAACCTGACATAATATGGAAAAAGCTCCATTGGATCTTCCTTGATTCAAGGATAACAGTTCAAAGTATTTCAACATGCCAAGTGATTAAAAGCACATCCCCAGTCAGCCCCTTCAGCATCATTTCTAATGTCTTTCCACTCCAGTAAGCACCGTCAGTGTCCACTCCGATAGTATCACAGAATTCTTACAGTGCAGAAAGAACAGTTCAATCAGTCGAGTCTGTTGCAACCCTTTGAAGGACATCGCACTCAGAAATAGCTCCGCTTCCCTCCACGCATACTTCGCTTGCAGAAGGGGCAGCCTTCCAGCTTGTGATTTCATAGAAACTTACTGGGCTATATCCTGGTGTTGTGTGCTATCTGACATTATTCCCGCATTTACCACGGCTAATTCATTTAAATTACACATCCTGACACAAGAGGGTAATTTGACATGGCCAAGTCACCTGAACTACTGACCAAACAGCAGTGCTCACCAGTGACCCAATTTACCATCACAGTGAGCATCATCCATTAACTTTTTGATGGCTATCTCACCTGGTAATGCAGCCGGATGAAAGCAAACGGCGCCCATTAACCCAAACTCAATACATTGAAACATTACTCTATGCTCTACTATCTCCTTAGAGCTGTGGGAAATGTTTCCGCATGTGCATCTGAATTGGTTTCCCTGTTTCCTCCTCAGCCTCCTGCTTCCCAGTAAACACTTCAATCCAGAACAAGTCTGTCAAATGTTTTTTCATTCTTATATGGTTACAAGATGCAGTTTGCAATAGTCACGAGTTCGCACTTTCACTGACACTCGTCTCCCCGGGAGCTTCAATTCCTCCCGACGCTAATTCAGACAGGCTCTCCTTCCTGTAACATTTTTAATGCAGAATGGAACGACCTATATTCATAATCTTCATTTAGGAACAGAGCAACAGGTTGAAAGCATTTGTTCTGCCCACAAGGGGATCTTAACACAAGTCTCCTGCGTGAGAGGCGGGGATACTAACCATTATTTTACAGTGGTCAAGAACATCGAAGTTGGTCTTTCAGCAAATTATCGCCGCACTTGGCAAAAACAACGGCTTAACGATACAAGTCTCATTTTCCATCGTTCAGCCCATAGTCTTACACGCCTTTGCAGCACAAATTCACTCCTGAATATGTCTTCCAGTTATGAGCGTTTCTACCTATCCGATACTTACAGTAGTGAGTTCAGATTACAACCACCCACTGGTGATTATTGTCACCTCAGAGAATACTACTATGCAAAAACAATTAATTTCTTACCTGCTTTAGAGAAATTGAACCGTAACAAAGACATACTGCCTGACTCGGATTCGACCCGAGGTTGCTGCGGCCAGAATACAGAGAACTGAGGAGCACAGTTTCACTCAGATCACTACGTTTGCAAAGAACGTGTACTAGCACAAGAAATGTTAGCAAGAACACCAAATGCACAAAATCAATACTTAGCGAAGAGTGACTGACATGTGTGATCTTAAAATGTGCTGAATCTTCAACTTCGATATTCCCAGGGGCTGTGGAGGTTACATCACTTAGTATGTTGAAGAATGAGATAATAGACTCCAACAAAACATCACAGACTCAGGAGACAGTTCAAGACATTGTTGAAATGTGCGCTTCAAAAGCAATGTAGTGTAACATCGTCTACTTCACCAGATTCTCCACACAAGGCAATACCCACTGCCACAGGCTATCACACGTAATCACGATTTGCAGGCCCGGAATCAGAGTAACTGACGCAGTCGGAAAGATACAACTGGAATTAGGGATGGGAATGAGTGCATGAAGGTAATCTGTGGATACAATGATGTAATCGATGAACAGGCGGGCCTTCGATGACGGTATAGAGGCGCGAGAAATGTCGAGGTTGGTTGTGTTCCTTGTCAAATGCGGAGAGGGGGAACAAGTGTTCCCGTTTATAAAGTCACAGCATTCAGCAGTGCACATTGCTGAGACAGCTGAAAGGTGCAGCTGGAGCGTGTTGAGAGCTTAACTTTGCATTGTTAGGTTCAGAATTCGCTTTTGCTATTTGGATCAGTGTTTCCGACATTGGCAGTTGCAGCTAGTTTTGCTCGCATCAGCCGTGAATCAGCTTCTTGTGCCCAGTAAATACTTCAATGTGGAGAAGGTGGTGTTGTGCTGATATATTAAACTAGTCATCCTTGGGGACTGTGGCAGGGAACTTTTGACCTTTACGTTTGATGAATCAAAGCTGGAACGCAAGCCTGATCACAGGAGCAGAGAACAAGGCTTGAAATTCCTGAAATCCCATTCCTTCACGTTAGGGAGAGGATTGTGCCATCTTGCTCCAGTCCTGCCTACATGTGACTCCAGGAGCAGAACAACGTGGCTGATTCTTAATCCGACAATCTGTATGGTGTGGAGAAACAGGCCATTCAGCCTTTGATTCAACACCAATGTTGCGAAGTGAGACCCACACACCATATCTTGTCCCATTCCATTGTATTTCTAATGGCTGATTCATGCAACCTGACTGTGGAGAGGGTGTGCAAACTGCACACAGACAGTCGTCTGAGGCTGGGTTAGAATCGCGTCTCCGGCACAGCGAGACAGCAGAGAGCCACGCATGAACAACAAATGCTGTCTTGAACAGAGATACCCACACCATGTAGGAGAATGGCGAATAACAAAAAGATATTCACAAAAGTGAAAATGGGACTTGCGTCTGTATGGACATGATTGGAACTGAGCAATCACCTTAGAGAAACACAAGGACACCAACAACACAGAGACACCTGGGCAAAGTGGGGCAAAGCTGTCAGGGCTTCAATTACACGCTGAGATGGAAAAGCATTTCCTGTCCCCAGTCACGCTCAGTAGAGGCCGTTCATCAGATCCGTGTTCTCTCATTAAAAACAACAAAGGGAGCAGATCTGTCAGACTCAGTGAGACTTTCATATCAGAGATGAAGGCAAATGGGAGATCGTGCTGAAATCCGTTGTCCTGGCCTGCTCAGACAGAGTATAACAACGAAAAAATACTCCGTATTGAAACATACAAGTTCTTTGAAGATTTAAGTTCTTGCATGCAGGAAGGTTGATTACTTTCTAGGGCAGCCGATTGCCAGAGGGCTTAATATTAGAATGGGGTTTGCACATTTAAGACGGAAAAAAAGAATTTATTAACAGATTACTGCAGCTGCTGGAATCAGTACTCAAAACAAACAAAAAAAATGCTGTAAATCACAGCGGATCAGGCAGCATCCATGGATTAAAAGCAGGCTACTGTTTTCAGTCGAGGTAACACTTTATCAGAGCTGACGTGAAGTGTGGTGGTGGCAGTTCATATGCAACAGCAGTTAATGGGGTGTCGTACTGGGGAAGAAAATATGTTGTTAGTTCAGAATAAGCGATTGGAATATGAGAATTGGAGAACAATAGTGTGATTGTGAACCCACTCCCAATCCTTCCCTTTCTTTTAGCTTTACTTGTTACTGTCTCCATCACCATGATCTCTCCCTTCCCGATACTGCAGTATCTGTTCTTTCCAGTCTGGCAGTAGGACACACCATTGCTCAACCATTATCACTTTCTAAAACATTCTGTACAGCAAAGGCTGTTTTAAAAAGTAAAGCTAAGAAGATTCATGAAGAAAGGTAAGGAAGTACAGTTCTGGATTGTCAGATCAGACTTACGTTCATTGAATGGTGGAATAGACTTCGACTGAATGGTCTCTTTCCGCTTCCTAAGTTAATAGTGTGAATATCAATCTGCAGAATTGCCCTTTGCAATTTTTGAGGAGAAAGTGAGGTCTGCAAATGCTGGAGATCAGAGCTGAAAATGTGTTGCTGGAAAAGCGCAGCAGGTCAGGCAGCATCCAGGAAATAGGAGAATTGATGTTTCGGGCATAAGCCCTTCTTCAGGAATGAGGAAAGTGTGTCCAGCAGGCTAAGATAAAAGGTAGGGAAGAGGGACTTGGGGGAGGGGCGTCGGAAATGTGATAGGTGGAAAGAGGTCAAGGTGAGGGTGATAGGTCAGACTGGGGTGGGGGCGGAGAGGTCAGGAAGAAGATTACAGGTTCAGATAACATGGCCAATTCAACTAAACTGCACATCTTTGCACTATGGGAGTAAACCGGGGCACCCGGAGGAAAACCACATAGAAATGGGGAGAATGTGCAAACTCCACACAGACAGACATCCGAGTCTGAAATGAAACCCGTGTCGCAGGTACTATGAGGCAACAATGCCAACTATTGAGCCATCGTGCCAGCAGAAAAGCTTCTATTAAGCAATTTTGATGCACATGCTGAATCGCGGCCAATTAGCTGGATAGCCGATATGTGATATGGGGGTGATGTCAACAAAATAGGTTCAATTCCCATCCCGGCTGACGTTGACATGAAGGGCTCTCCTTCTCAATCTCTCCCATGCTGGCCCTCAGATTAAACCAGTACTCGTCATCTCTCTCCAATGAGAGAACAGCCTACCGTCCTGGTAGACCATGGTGAATTCACAACTGTACATACAGATGAATGTAAAGTAGAAACATGTGTTTCTTTCTCATTAGAAAGTGGAAGGTAAAGGTTATTCAAAGTGCAAGAGATTCGAAGTCATAGGTGTCTGCAGTCTTCAGCCATTTAATCAAATACAACCGCCTAACTATTCTAAACTCATTTTCCAGCATTGTGAAAACATCCTTGAAGGCCTTTGTATCATGTGTACATTAAATACTTCTGAAATGTTACAAGGCGTTCTATCTCTACCATGCTTACATGCAATCAGTTCCAGATCCCCAAGTCTGGGTGAAAACATCTTTCCTCACATCCACTAGAAACCTCATGCCTTGGTCAGCTGATCCCTGCGTCAAGGGGAGAAATGTTTTCCTATCTATCCTATCTATTTTCATTAGAAGTACCACTACCAGACAATATTGATCACAAGAATAAACGTTTAGGTGATTGCACTGAAAATAAATCAGTATCACCCACAGTTATTTTAATTATTAATTACACTCTCTCAATGCTACAGGGTGGGTTCGGTTCCCAGTTTGGGGGCAGTAGTTCGGCCCTGCTCGTTTATCATTATGACAGTGCTTCTAAAGCAGGAAATGAAGTGTGCACCTGAGAAGTGATCAACTTTTCTCCCAAACGTTATTCAGGTTACCATAAAATACAGAACTGTGGTGGACGGAAATCTGAAACAGAAAGTGGGAATGAAGTTATGTATTTGTAAGTTATAATGCTGGGGACACTATCAGATTTATTTGAGGAATCCGCATGTTTGTCAATGTTTCTCATTAGCTTACAAACGTCACCTCTCCAAACTTAAAAAGATTTTTTTTGGCTCTAATGCTGCTTCCATTGTCCTGTGCCGATGAAAGGCTGTGCTGAAATGAATGTCTTTTTCCTTTTCACTTCGGTCAGATAGAAGCCATGACGATTGGAGAATTATTTCTATCAGTGTCTAGCTCAATATGTACCTCTATTTGTCTCTTTTTGCCTCTGTGTATCCACCACACTCTCTTTCACACTCTCCGACTCTCAATCTGTCCATATCCCTTATTGTTTATGTTTGATCTTTGACCAGACTGCATTCGGAGATAGTGATTCAGTGGAGCTGCTGGGAGGCTTTCTGCTCGTCCTGGTTGGAATGTGTCGAACTGGGCTTGTATTCTCCTGTCATTTAGGCCTGAGGTAAGGAGACATTTCTTTCCTCCATATATTAAGAGCCTTTCGAATTCTAAAAGCAATTCATATTGAACCGGAAATAAAAGCAATTCCACACCAATTATAGAATTGCAATGATGCATTTACTGTTTCTGCAAAATGAATGAGTGGTGACAGCCTAGAATGAGAATGATCCGCTTCTGGTGTCTGTTCAACTACCACAGCATTTTGACGTCAATCTGCAATCACTCCTGCCTCAACTGTTTATTCCCAACAAACTGGGAGAGATGGAAGGAGTGCAACAGAAGTGGAGAAACAAAGTGTTTGTGGAACAGCAGAAAGAAATTCCAGTTTGGATTCATAGTTAGGAATTGATGGACCTAAAAGAGGGAATACAAGTAGTAGCACCGAAGCACGTTGCAGCCCTGCCTTTCCGGATTTCTCTATCTGTGAAGGTGAGGGAGTGAGAATCTGTGCTAGGTTAATTTGAATGAAGTGATTGCAGCTTTCAAAAGTGTTATGTATTGGTACATGTTGGGTCTGGGTGTTCCATCGTACAGATGGATTTTCAGCTAAAAAGAATAGCAGTAATTGCAGGAAAACATCAGCAGTTCTGGCGGTCTCTGTGGGGAGAAAATTAGAGACAACGTTTCAGGACATCTTCAGAAATTTATTGAAGGCTGCTTTCTCCCACAGGTACTATTAAATCTGCTGAGATTCGCAAACAGTTTCTGTTTCTGTTTCAGATTTCCAGTATTCACAGTACTTTACATTAGAAATTAAAACAATTCAGAAACTCCTTTGTGGTTCTGAGTAAGATTTGTATTTGAAAAACACTTCACTGATTCTCATTAAAAACCTAAAACTGTGCAGGAAAAAAAAAGATAGATGAGGTGAGAGCAGGTAAACATCTGCTCCTAGATTATCTCGAACCAATGGCCTCTCGGTTCACAGCCATAGACGCTGATTGATTGCGCCTGGAATGCTGTCACCTGCTGTAGTGTTGTGGTAGCAATCTCTGGAATCCAATCCCGAAACGTAGGCAGTTGACGGATTCAAACTTCAGCCTGCCCCACTTTCTGATCCCATGCTATGCAGATATGTTCATGTCACAAGGAACAAACTTTCTTACAATCGGCATCGTCTCACTTTGAGCCTTTGAATGTCGTGCATGTTCCCAAGTTTTTTTTTTAGATTACTTACAGTGTAGAAACAGGCCCTTCGGCCCAACAAGTCCACACCGACCCGCCGAAGCGCAACCCACCCACACCCATTCCCCTACATTTATCCCTTCACCTAACACTACGGGCAATTTAGCATGGCCAATTCACCTCACCTTCACATTTTTTTGAACTGCGGGAGGAAACCGGAGCACCCGGAGGAAACCCACGCAGTCACGGGGAGAATGTGTAAACTCCACACAGTCAGTCGCCTGAGCTGGGAATTGAACCCGTGTCACTGAACCACTGTGCCACCGTGGCGCCCATTTAACAGGCCCTTCGGCCCAACAAGTCCACACCGACTATCCGAATACTAACCCACCCACACCCATTTCCCTATGACAAACACACCTAACCTATGGGCAATTTATCATGGCCAACTCACCTGACCTGCACATCTTTGGATTGTGGGAGGAAACCCACGCAGGCACGGGGAGAATGTGCAAACTCCACACAAGCAGTCGCCCAAGGCTGTCCCCGAACTGAGATGAGTTAAACATTACTGACGTGCAGGGAGGAGAATCCTTTCAATGTCTCAGGTCTGTTCATGTCACAAGAACACCAGAGTCAATGTCCCGGACTCATAAAGAATGAGAAGGTGTCCAGAGTGCATCTGCTCAGTAGGACAGTCCGCACTTCATTCTCCTCTGATTCCACTTCACAAACACTTTCCAAAGACTCCCAAACCTGGAAACTGTGTTTTCCGTTTAATTCCCTTAATATTTATCCAGCTGCCAACTAGTAATAAATGTCCAAATGTCTTCACAATTCTTCACCATGCACCATGTTGAGGAAATCCCGTTTTGAGAAACGTTTCCAGCGGCTGGGAAGAGTTTTTTTGGAACAAAGAAGTTTATCTGGAGTTTTCCTAGGGCAGCTTATATTGAGTGCATGGACGCGTTGATAATCACGAGGGACGTTTTGCCAACGATCAGGGCCCTTTATCTGAGATTGAACACATTGAATGTTCAAGAGTAATTGTGCAGAGGAAATTGAGCCTATCATCAGAGGTTGGGATTGCCCATGTAATACACAAATGAGGAGGATATACTGTCTTTCAGATGGTAGCAAATCTGTGGAATTCTTGACAACGGAAGGCTGTCAAGGAGGTGTATATCTAGGGCTGATGTAGACAGACATTTTTCACCTGGAAAATAAATGGCCACGAGAATAAGGCAGAAAAGGGAAGTTAAGCATTATCCGAACCACACATGATCTCTTTAAAATGTGTAGCTGACCTGATGGGGTACATGGTTTCCATCTGCTCCAATGGCCCAATTGCCATTTGGAAAATGCTAGAGATCATTTTGCAAGAAGAATAACATGACGTTTGTAAAAGACGATTTTAGACAAACTAAGTCAACATCGTTTATTGAAAGGGCAATTACACTTAACAATTTTGACAGTGTTCTTTGCTATATGACAAACAGAGCTGATCAAGGCATGCGATAGATGAAGTTTAGTTGAGTTTTTGGTAGGCATTCAATAGAGTCATATCATTGAGATGTACAGCGTGGAAACAGATTCTTCGTCCAAACTGTCCATGCCGAAAAGATATCCCAACCAAATCTAGTCCCACCTGCCAGCACCCGGCACATATCCCTCCAAATCCTTCCCATTAATAAACCCTTCCAAGTACCTCTTAAATGGTGCAATTGTACTCGCCTCTACCATTTGTTCTGGCAGCTCATTCCATACACGTACCAGCCTCTGTGTGAAACCGATGCCTCTTAGGTCTCTTTTATATCTTTTCCCTCTTACCTTAAACCTATGTCTTCCAGTTCTGGACTCCAGACCCCAGGGAAAAGACTTTACCAATTTACCCTATCCATGGCCCTCATAATTTTCTAAACATCTATAAGGTCACCTCTCAGCCTTGGACGCTCCAGGGAAAACAGCCCCAACCTGTTAAGCTTCTCCATATAGTTCAAATACTCCAACTCTAGCAACGTCCTTGTAAATCTTTTCTGAACCCTTTCAAGTCTCACAACATTTTTCCCATAGGAAGGAAATCAAAATTGCACGCAATATTCCAACAAGGGGCAAATTGAAAAGAAATTCCGCAAGGGAGGAGTGCAAGCTTGTTGGGTAATATATGATCATGAATTGTCCAGAATTTATTTTACTGAAGACACCGAACGCAGAGAGAAATGTATCCAATTTTGCTGACGACACGCAATATGTGAGTGGGCATGTTGTGATGAGTACGTTGAAATCTACAAATGATTACAGATAGTTTGAATGAGTGGGCAAAACCTTGGCAGCTGCCATTTTATTGTGGGAGTGTATTTTGGTTCGAAAAGTCAAAATGACGATCGCATTCAAATCCAGAGACACTCCAGAATCTCGTGCATGAAAGAAAAGTTAGGATCATATTGTCTTTTGTTTTGTTCTTGAAGAAAAGATGGTTTTTCCTAATGCTCACAATGAAAGCGATAGTGTCCCAGGAAATGACAGAAACTAAGTAGCCTGTAAATTAATGAAAGACCAAGATATGTCTCTTGTTGTTCTATGGGACATTGTTGATGTATTGTTTATGTTTCTCTCAACTTTATTTACAATGGAGTCACGATTGGGAGAGGGGAAGTTAAGGTCAGCCATGATTATTGTCATCCTTTATCTGTTACACATAACACTGTTTTCTTGTACTTCTACTTTCACATCGTAATTACAGTTAGTTGACGTGTAATCTACACGCGTTATTGACTTCTGTCACCCACTATTCCTCATATGTTTGCAAATAGATTCGACATCGTATTTCCTGAATCAAGAGAATGCCCATGTATTGTACAAATGTCATCATTTCACGGGCATCTGTCCGTCTTGTTGCAATATTAATCGATCCTTTGCTGCGTTCTACTGTACACGTTAAGAGAAAAACAAAACAGCAGCAATAGACACTGGTGAGACTGGATTTCAAACCCAGATTACTTCTGTCACAGCGCAGAGTACTGTGCACAATATCTGATCATAGAATTATGCGCTGAACCTCAAAGTAAGTACAATGCCAGAGGCAGACTAGGAAGAGCACCAGAAAAACAACAGAAATATTTTTCTGGGCTACCATTTTCGATGTATTTCTCAATAAGCAATCTTTTTTTTAACATCGGCTACTTCACTGATTTCACCACTCAAGGGAGCAACGACTGCTACGTCGGGTTGTGAAAACGCTGTTTCCAGCCCCAGAATCAAGGACACTCAGTGTCCTGACGGTAGCAGCTAAGAACAGCTGGCTGTGACGTTTAGTTCGAGTTTGTGTTCATGGATGCGGATCGCTAGTTGTCTGCCTATTTATCTGATACACTGTGTAGTACACGCCTTGCGTTGAATCTTGCACACTACGTTTACCGTCCACATGATGTGTATTGGGTGGTTTGTTCTGGTGAGTTGTTGTCTGAGTGTTGCTGCCGGTTCACGTGCTGTCATAAATCCGAGTAGTCAGAGGAGTCTGGCTGTCTGTTCTGAGACTGTTTTTTAAAATTACGAGTTAGAGTGGTTAATGTGTTAGGTCGTGTTATGTCCTTGTCGTGCTTTTTTGCTTCTTGGCATCTGCGAATGAAATTTCGGGGATATCTATTCTTGGTGAAGAATTTTTAAAGTGTCCACGAAACGCGATGACCACATGTCCCTCCTAGCCCCACACAGATATCAACTAGCACCAATTTGACTGGGTCAATACAGCGACCATCAGACAGGCCAAACAGAGCACAGCCAGAGAATTTCTAGAACCATAACATGCATCCACGGACTCCATTAATTAACACATTGACAGATGGCCCAATATGCTGTCCCCCCACTGCAATGCTAACAACAGAAAGCCTTGGGAATGAAACTAAATCCTTTTAAAAAGCCAGAGGATGGAAGCTTCACAGGTGGCTCTGCAACCCTGAAGATGTCACTGAGAAAGGGCAGGAAACGGCTGCAAACACATATCCCCAGAACAACTGCAACTGGTACACTGCCTGATGCTCTAGTGTTCAATATCTCATCTGGGCTGCGGAGGAGCTTGGAGTGAGATGCTAACTATCCAGTTGTCATGGTCCGCATAGGTACCAACGTCACGGATCAACTACAACAGCAACTGCTGATGGAGTATGAGCAGCCAGCTGCTCAACTCAAAAACAGAAACAAAGATCTAACAATCTCTGCATTACTGCCTGAGCCATGAGCTAATTGACACAGGGTTTGAATTTCTGCGACATGACTGGGGAAGCAGGGACCATTTCCGATGGGATGGTCTTCATTTTAAGCCTGATGGGACCAGGATCCCAGCGAATCTCGAAACTGGGGTTGCCGACAGGGCCTTAAACTAAATGGGTGCTGGGGTAAGGGAGCGAGGTGCAGTATTAAGCAAGGGGAATTAAAAGAGGAGGGAAGAATGCAGAACTCACGAGAGGTTATTCAAATCTCAAGCACAGGCACAAATAGGACAGAGCGTATTGATAGGTGCAGCAATGAAACTTCAAGCACACTGGCAAAAGAATGATAAAGAGAAGATAGAAGGTTAATACAGAATTGAAGACGTTAAATCTGAATGCTCTCAGTATAAGGATTAAGGAAATTGCGCGCGCTGTGCAGTCCTAATTTGGCAGCAATGACGTGATGGGCCTCACGGAAAAGTGGATGCAAGTGGACGAGGATTGGGAGCTCAAATTTCAAGGCCATATATCCTATCAGAAAGGTAGGCAGGTGGGCAGGGTGGTGGGGTTGTCTTGAAAGTCAATAATGAAATTAAATCAATTGTATGAAAGGAAGTAGGGCAGATGACGTAAAAGGTCTTTGTGACTGGAATGGAGAATCCAAAAATGTAAAAGCAGGCATAGTTGTCGTTATGTACGGGCCTCTAATCAGCTGTTAGGACCTGGGTGTAATATACACCAGGAGATAGAAAACGTGTGGAGGACCGCCAAAGTTACAGTGATCATGGGATGTTTCAATATGCAGGTTGATGTCGAAAATTAGGTTGGCAGTGGATTGCAAAAATAAGTATTTGTGGAATGTTAAATGATGATGCAGGGATAACTGGGGAACATGTGTGTAACAACGCCCCCCATAACTTTCTGAAGAAAATGAGAGAGGTTGAAAAGAGAAGTTGTTCAGGTTGAGGTTTAGCTCGTTAGGCAGTGGAGGTAGTATTGCATAGGTGCGGTTCAGGCCTTTGCTCCAGGGAAACCGTCCTGATGAGGGCTGGACGGGTAACGGGAATGCACATCCATGGTAGAGAGGATGCGGCTGGAGAATGCAAAGTGGAAATTCTGAAACTGGGCCAAGTGTGAGAGGCATCACGGATGTACAGAGCGGGGATTACACCAGGAAAGAAACGACTGAGTTAAGATAAGATAAAAAGAGATGAGCTTTGTATGGCAGGAGTAGGCTGAAGCAATGAGTCTGCTAGGGCAGCTCAGTTTATGGATTACTGGCTGGAGATAAAAGCAAGCTTTGAGGTTTTTGGGTAGAAGTGGGTTTGACCCAACGAAATAAGGTCAGTTACCTTATTTGATTCAATGGCCAGGTGTGTCATGGTGGGTCATTGTCCAGAGGGAGATAGGAAGAGGTATCTGAGAGCTAGAACTAAGTCTCTGCAATGCAGAGGGCCGTCAACGAGACTAGAGCAGCACTGCCCTTATCAGTAAAGGCTTCATAACACACTCAGGGTTGTATCTAAGCGCTTGAAGCGCAGTTCTTTCAGAGGGTGATAGTTTGGAATGCCATACCAAAATGTCGCAATGAACATTTCGAGTTCAGGTAAAAATCCAGAGGAAAGAGTCGAAGTGGAGGGGTGGTGTTGGAGCTGGGGTGTTTGGGATTGGGAGATGATTCTTCATGGAAGAAATTGATACGGATGCCAAGACGGTAGAAGAAGAGTTCAACGTCATACGGTGCCCGAAATTTATTAAGGTTGGGGTGTGGGGAGAGAGGAATACCTAAGAACATTGCTGAGTACACAACATTCAGCGTCAGAGAGTGGAAAGTTAGGAGAGATGGTGAATATCCGAAAGAAGATGAGGTTGGTGGAGGGGATGGTGTTAGAGAGCAGGAATGGTGAGCGGAGGAAGGGTCCAGAGGAACATGGGCATCTCTAAGTTGTTGCATCTTGTAGGCCTTGATGCCTGAAAGGAAAATCAAAAGACTCTAGTTAGCACGGTGAATGAGCCGGAGTTTGAAAGAAAATTTTGGAGTGTTGTGGCCTTGAGTCAATTGGATGTGATACTGTTGGAGAGAACAAATGTTGAACCCAATGGCAATGACATGGCATGACCAGTTCTCAGAAAATAACCATGACTGAAAACAATCGAAATCTGAATATCATTGTAATGTCCTGATTTCACTGGGGTGCCACTCACCCAGCAAGGTCTGGTTTTTCTGAGACTTTTGGCCAAAGTGTCAAAATATAATATGTACGTTGATATTCTTGAGAGGACAAATTCATCTGTTGGTTTGGAAGTCATCAGCAAGGGCAGAATTTAATTGTCATCCCCAAGACCGCTCTGGAAGTTGTCAGGGAGCTGCCTTCTTGATTCGACGGTGTTTAAACAATGTAGATACACACACAGATATAATGAGATTCCAAGACTTCTAGCAAATTACAGTGAAAGAACGCCATATTATTCCGAATGACATGATTCTTGGAACACAACTTGCAGACATTTGTTTTCTCATTGTTCAGTGAGGAGATAACCAGGATAGGATTTCCTTCGTTCCCATTGATCGCGGTTTGCTCAGGGTCACTGATTCCACATGAGTCAAATACTACTTTGCTGGAAAGTGAAGTTACTCTGATCTCAGCTAAAATGACATTTGGGCATCAGGTAAAATAATAAAGAGCAAGAAGACAAAACACTGCTTGATTGAACAATGTGCTCGTTGTCTGCACACTGTTGAAAAGAAAATTGGTGCACGGAATTTTGATTCTGAGCAGAGGTTTGTCTTATTTGTCACGAGGCTGTTTCACTAAACGCTGTGACAGAGATGCAGAAAGAAGCTCCGCTCAGTACCGTGGGGAACACAACAACCCTATTCACAGTGCATCGGATAGTGATAGCCACACACTAATGTTTGTTCCTTTTTGATACTGATCATCTCATTCTCATCATTCACTGATGACCAATAGCAACACAGATGGCTGCAGCTCCCACCATTCTAGTTGTAAAGCAGAACGTGATAGAAATGGCCAAGGTAAGTGGGAGTAACTGGGGAAATGGTGGAATTTCCTGTGGGAATAGCAGCAGAACAGTGTGAAGGGTATCGTCAGTGGAATCGTGTGCAGTAGCAGAAGGGGAAGGCAAGGGAAGTAGGAGAATAAGGAAAACGTATAAAGGAGGAAAAGGAGTGGCAGATGAAGTGTTAGTGACGGAAAACGCTTGTTTTTGGCGAAGTGAGATTGGGTGAGAAAAACATCACTCTTCATGAAATTCCGGATCTGGTTTCCACTGAAAATTAAGAAAAGAAATGTTGATTTTTTTTTCTATCACTTGTTTTTTGTTCAGATTGTGTATTTTCTCTGTATTTCTGTATCTCCATCAAGTGCAGAAAACATGTCTTGCTCTCGTCTGTGGTGTCTCCACATATTCAAACTTGTTTTACTTTATGCACAAAAATGGGAGGTGATACATTAATATGCTTCCGAATGAAGTTCGACATGAGAATATAATGTAAATTACTAATCTTGCAGTACAAGGTACCAAACCTCAGTCTTTCCTAAATTATTTACACGCATTATGCATAAAGAATATATAGGGACAGAGTGCAAAAGTTGAATTCAGCTATGTTTTGAAAATGTTATTTGTGGCTTTCGCACAAATGATGTCAAATTTTAAGGACAGCAAGAGAGTGAAATGCTTCATTCTTCCTTCGTGAGTAACATCGGAAAACAGGAAGGAAATTCATGTTTGTTTGTGATATTCACAAATACCGATGGCGAAATGTGGAAAATGGTGGCAGGGGAATGATAATTTTTTTTTGATCATACGAAGAATGCCTGGCAGGTCACAGTCACGATGCAAGTGTTAGGATACAGGAGGATGCAAACGAATTTCTTCATATAGCCAGACCCATTACCGATGAAATTTAACACTGATAAATGTGAGATGATGCTCGTCAGAAGTAGCAAGACAAGAGAGTACTCAAACCGCGAATGAGGAGAGTCTAAATTTGCTCGGTTTTTCTTTGCAACAGAGAAGGTTAGGAGGTGTACAAGAGCAAAAGCGTTCGGGAGAAGATGAACAGACAGCAATTGTTTCCCTCAGTCGAATTTAAAGAAGAGAAAGCAAGTTCTAAATTGAAATGTACTTGACTTGTGGAATCTCCTGCCTTTCATTTTCGAACGGTGTCCTTCAAACTGACAGTGCTGTATGTATATGGGATGCAATGTCGAGGACGCTGGTTGAGGCAGGTAACCTCAAACACTTTTTAAAAACGCCTTTGCGTATGCATTTAGTGTTGCAGACTCAACAGGCCTCTTTTTCATTGAATGATTCTGTCTGGTGGCGACCATGAACACTGATATAATGTGAAGCAATAGACATTGGACTTGCTGTTTTGTTCCTTTTACTGTGCTTAGTAAGTGGCTATGTTACAAACCAACATTATCTCATGGAGTATCAGTACTGAATCAACCTGATGCAGCTCAGCCATCTCTGGGAACACCCAGAATAATTTTTATGTTCAGTGCAACTATTATCCATCAATAACACTAATATTTTTCCAGCTGTTTCCCACGATTATTTTAATTGCAGCGACATCATGGACACAGTTTTTCCTTCATTATAATGCAAACTTTCAGCGGTAACGATGTTATTTCTCTAAAGCATAACAAATTCCTTCCCAGGTATTCGCTTGGGCAAATAGTAAGTTCTCCTGCGTTTTCCTGCCAGTTGTTCAGCACAGCATTCACCACCCCACTCTACCCAAATCTCCGAGGTCGAATGATTTTGCTAACGGTTTCTTTGATGCAGTTTCTGTGAGTTGAAAGTGTGTTTCTAAATGGAATGTTGATACTTGAGGCACACCAGATTGAGAGAGTAGGAAAACACCAGTGTCCCAACTGAAATCAAGCGCATCCTTCAGCACCATTTCGCAATCATCCTGGACTGCAGAAAGTTGTGTCCCTATCCCAAAATATATGCACACCATTCAGGTTGAGCTGATGAGGGGCAAGCAAGAATAGGTCTTTAATTTGGCAATTAGTAAATATCTCAAATAGTAGGGAATCCAAAGGCCTTCCCTTGATAACAGTGTTATAATCAATACCGAACGACAAGTATCCAGTGTATAACTATTGACTAGAAATTTAACTGGACCAACCATGTAAAAACAGCATTTCAGATGCTGGTAATTCTGTGGTTAATAACTAATCTCCTAACGCTCCCTAAAATCCGTCCATTATCGACATGGCAACAGACAAGGAAGGTAAAGGAAGGTACGCTGGTATCATTATGAGTATAGGTGCAACAATTGTTATCGAGGAGTAAGCAAGCATATCGTTTAACACTCCATCATCACGAATAACACTGTCTGCCTGCATTACTGACACACAAGATGATCTGCTGTTTTTCTGTCCCAACAGCATTGGGGACACAATAACACCAACTGGACAATAACTTCCCAACAGAAACCAATGCTGGTCTACATCCATTAAAATCCCAAATGTATTAAAAAGAAAACTCAATTGTCTAAGAATTTATTCAACAATGCAGCTTTTTGTTTGATCTGATAAGCCTATCAATGTCTCAAGAACCATTTCGTGCATCGGTTCTAAGAAAAGGCGAGCTGACAACTCAGGTCACAGATCACACAAGGTGACATAGCATTTAATAAGCAACTGACGAGGCACTTAAAATGCCAGGGCATCATCGGCCATTGGTCTCAAGCTAAATGAGATTAATAAAGTTTGTTGGTTTTGGCTGGGATCGACATGTTCGTCTAAAGGGTTTGTTCGTATGCTGCAAACCTTTATGACCCTAATTTGCATAAAGAGAAGATGTAGTCTCACTATTTCCATCGCTTTGATCATCACATGTTGAGGGATACAATCTCCAAGGTCACATTGCATTCTGACTTGAATCAATATCATTGCCGCTTCACGGTCACTTGTTCAGAATCCTGCATCCCTCTTCGAAATATATCTGTTCGTGCCTCTGCATCACCGATGATCACTGGAATTCACAACCAGATTCTGAACGGGAATTAGGCACAGGCAATAAATGCTGGTCTTGCTAATGGAATTTTTCTCACAAGTACAAATGAAATAAATCTGCACTATTATAGACATTCGACCTTATCTGATTTCTAAGGAAGTTTTAACGAGGCTTTAACTTTGTCCTAAGTCTCTGATCTTACGAAACCTACGGAACTTGAACGAGTGTATTCGCAGGGCTGTTTAAAAATCACATTTGGATATTGTGATCATCTTTCTAAAAGGGTGAGATTCTGTGCCCATGAGAATGCTTTCATTATTTTTCAGTATCGAACGACAATAGAAACATAGAAACTAAGACTTGGAATAAGTTTTTGGACAAGGTGAACCATACAATAAGTTCATGGGTGACCTGATTGTGGCCTCAAACATACATTCCTGTTTCGACCATATAACATTAGTGTATTTGCTTTGTCAGGAAACTGTCTGCCTCTGTCTTAAAAATATCCAGTGTCCTACCTTCCATTGCACTCTTCGAAGAGAATTCCACAAACGCATAACTCTTTGGGAGTGTTAAAACAATCGCCATCTTCTTAACTGGGATGTTCTTCAGTTTCATAATCCAACTTCTTCTGTAATTCTCTAGCACACATTGAAATATTGTTTTAGTACTAAAGTTGACAATGCTGCTCAGAATGCTATGGGTTTAAACGAGATCACGTGTCATTTGGCTGAATTCCAATAGATCCAGGGCCAGTTTACTAAAGATTTCCTCCTGAAATAAACACTCCTCACAGGAATCATTAGAGTGAAGATTCTCTGAACCGTTTTCCATGTCATTATGCCCACAGCTTTTTTGATGAGTTTTCACAATTACTATGCACAACCGGAGAAAATCTTGCCAATTTTTGAATGTATTCTGTATCAAAAGCCTTCAACATTTACATTGCCATACAAAAAAGATGATGTCCACGCAAAGACTTTTTTTTTGTGATACATCTGCCTGATTCCTCTGTGCCTCAGCTTTGCAACCTCTCTATTGAAATAATACACTTTTTTCATTCAAACTGTCAATTTGTTTGAACAGAGATACATTCATCCTACTCTGCTCCATATACCAATATTTGCTAATTCACCTAGACCTCGCTGTAATATTAACAAGGAAGGTCGACATCCATCGGATATTAAAACCGAAACACACAGAGGAGATCGCCTCGCCTCGTAACCTGATAACGAAAAGTGACAAGAGATTTCCCCACCTTTCTTTTTACCCCCAATTTATTATAAAGGAGTTGTTAAATGAAATGTAATCCTTTAAACCACTGCGTAATCAATAACTAACAATTTATTTATCGAACGCTAAATTGAGCAAATTAACAGAATTATTAACAAACTGTACGATCACTCCATAACTAAATGCATATTCTGAAATAAAACACGATTCCATTGCTGTTCTTTTTCAGCAACGTAGGCTCAACTTGCAAATGCTATGTTAATAGGAACAGTAAATTAACACTTAATATCTCAATGTTCAGACAGCATGGATGCTCCTGAACTTTATGTATCTTCTTTCGTCAACTTTCGCTGTCTGAAATGTCTTCTCCGTCGTTTTCTGGTGTCAAGAATATATGCTAAGCGTGCCGTGTACATTTATAATTTTTTTGTTCGACAGAGTGCTGAGATTTCTTGTGAGAACCTAATGAATCTCTTTCAGACTTCACTCTCACCGTTTTTTTTTTCAGGTGACTCTCCACCTCTGTCTAAATGCCCCTCTGTTATATGTCAATCCGTGACAAAACAAGTTCTCATCAGACGGTTTGTCCACACTGAAATTGGTCCTTGATCTCCAAGTGCATTGGTAAATTAATTGGCTGAAATTATATTGTTGTCCGGACAACAATGATGTTTGGGCCTGCTAACTTGGCTGGTTTTGATACATTGTGTCCATTTGGGCACCTGCAAACTGCCTCTCCTCAGACATTCATTTTCCTGTTTAATGCACCGAAAATCACTTTACCTCTTCGCAGAGCGTCGCAATGATTTCCCTCGTTTTACAACCTCACCATTTTCACAAGTCAATTCCATAACAATAGACTTACGTTCACTTCATATCTTCCGTTTCTTATATTTAGCACGTTGATGTTCTTCCACAATAGACTCAGTTTGTTTTGCAAATAATATAGATTATGGCAACATTCCAATGCAATTGAGAATACATTTCTTTTTACTTTGTGTCCAAAGTATCAAATTTCGACAATGCTGAAATGTTTTGCAGTCCGATTACCCAGTTCCAAGCCTGCAGTTGCAGAAAATAAACTTTAAATCTCAATAGTGTGGTCAACACTCATTCCTTCCAATCTAAACGGTCACTTTCCCTTTTATTCTGAAATGAACATATTAATTGAGGAGTATATAGCTGACTGTAAACTTTTGATTTCTTTTAACTCCAGGCAATGTATCATCAGGAATTGAGACCGGGAATATGCCACCTCAATTCCCGGCCTGCGCTAGCAGCCAACAAGACCAGATTGTAATCTTATCTCCATATGACTTTCTTCTTCCTCACATACTGAGACCGCCTGGACCTCACTCAAACAAATCATTCGGCTTCCGCCACCCGAACCATTAATGATGACTAAAAACCAAAGAATTGCTGATGGAAAATTACAGGAAATTGGAAGTTACCAGTGGGACTATGCAATTCAGCCCTTCGTGTCCACTGCATAATTTAATATGAACATCGCTGATATTATACTGGTCTCAGCTTCATTTTTCTGTCGGATCCCGAAGGGCTTTTGTCTGCATTCCAACGAAAAAGATCTTCAATCTGCGGGTTGAATTTGACTCCACTACATATTTGGACATTGACTTTCATAGATTAGCAACCCTCTGAGGCAAGTACTTTCTCCTCATCTCAGTGTTGAACCTACTTCTTCTCACTCCATATCTATGACAACACGTTTTACACAGTCCTGCAAGGGAATATCTTTCCTCCATCTTCCTTATCATTCGCCGTTTGCATTGTATATAACTCACGCCCATTCTTCAGAACTCCAGCGAATACAAGTCCAAACTAGTCAACTTCTCCTTGTATGACAGCCCATTGATGCTTGGAATCAACCTGGTGAAACGACCCTGAACTGCCTCCAGTGCTACCACTTCCTTCCTCAAGTAAGGAGACTAAAACTGAACGCAACACTTTAGGTGTATCATTTTATGTAATTGTGACAATGCTTTATACTTTTATAATACATTCCTTCTGCAATAAATGATAGGATTTCATTGGAATTACTTGCATGCACGTGCGTACCACATTTGAAATTCATGCACGAATGCAGCCAGATTCTTAATCATTGACTCATTTGAATCTGCTTCTCATTTAAATAGCAAATGTCCGGCGACAATGGACAATCTTGCACTCATCCTGATTAACTTCCTTCCGCTAGGTTCCCTCCCAATATCCTAGCCTATCAATATTGGTCTAACAACCCTACATCCTCATCATAGCCCTTTTTCTACTGAGTTTCTTACCATCCATGAATTTTGCTGTGACATTCTGTCTCTGCTTGCAGATTATTTGTATGGGTTGTTAGTTGTAAAGTTCCGAAAAATGAACCCTGCAGCAAACCACTAGTTTCAATTCGCAATTTGACCAGATGTACTGCCTTCTGTCAGACAACCAATGATCTATCCACTCCAATATTCTATTCTTAACCTATGGGATCTAAACTTCGTGAATTGTCTTTTGATGCAGCACCTTGCGAAATGTCTTCTGAAAGTGTCGAAATAGTATAACATCTTTTTTAAACCACAGATTCATGATCGCCATCTGTCTCTTAATCCCAAATGAATTCAAACTCCACAATGAGCCATGGCAGGACTAGAAGCCAGGGACCCCATATATTATATGATATTCTCCATTAACTGTCCGATGCTTACGCACTGGGCTACTGCTTTGCCCGAACCTCCAGAATGTACCTAACTTGCACAGTATGATTTGCCCTCGATTTTGCATTCACGCAATCATCCACTTCCTTGCCACGACATGGTTGATGTTTTTTTCCCTCATGAAATTTCTCCGCCTCTCAGGTTCTTAGTATCTCCTTAAGAAGTGGACAAATATCTTCATCTGTCCTGCCTTTGACTGTGTTTTGTACCCACTCCACCCAGGCCAACACCTTCGTTAAACCAATATAATCATTATTGCCCAACACTGAAACGCTCGCACGTGCCTTTGTCCTCACTGTGCCTATCTGAATTTAAACTCTAGTATGTTGCGGTCATTCCTTCTGAGAGTATCCTAAACTAAAATATCACGTATCAGTCCTTCCTTGTTGCATAATATCAAATCTAAAGTATGCCATTCACTGGTTGGTTCCATGACAGGATGATCGAAGAACGTAAGATAATGAGCACCTGGAATAGGTGTAGGCCGTCCGGCCCTTCGAGCCTGGTCTGCAATTCAATAAAATCATGGCTCATCTTTTCATGGACTCAGCTCACCTTACCCGCATCCTCGCTGCATCCCTTTATTGAAGAAAAATCTACCTTAGCTTTAAAAGCGGTTACTGAAGCAGAGTCAATTATGTCCCTGTGCAAGGAATTCCATAGATTGACAATCAACTTGGTGAAGAAATTCATTCTCAACTCTGTTCGAAATCTGCTCCCTCTAATCTTGAGGCTATGCCCTCAAGACTAGCTCACCTCCCAGTGGAAACATCCTGTCTACTTCTATTTTATCAATTCCCTTCATAGTTTTATATGTTTTGACAGTATCCTCCGTCATTATTTAATTTCCAATGAATGCAATTTCCTTCTACCACGCTCTCCTCATAAGCCAATTTAGTGAATGTCCTCTGCACTCTCTCCGGTGTCAGTCCATCCATTCTCAATATTGAGACAAAAACTGCATACAGCACTCCATGTGTGGCCTCACGAGCACCTTGGACTGCTGCAACATTATTATTTCCAGGTCCTCGCCTACATTCCTCTTTGTCAGTTACTGCAAATGTATTAGAATCCTCCTCTGTGAAGATCGGTACAAAATGCCCGTTCAATACTCGGCCTTTTTATCATATCCGATCACTAAATATCCCTTCTCGACCTCTGAAGGATCACCCTTTACGTTAGCCACGCTGTTTCGTTTTATATATTGATAGAAAAAATTGCTATCTGTCTTTATCTGTTGGGTTAATTTTTCTTTTCGAATCGTCTGTTTTAATTTTCTTTAGAGCTCTATATTTAGCTTTCTGTTGACCTTTCGAGTTTTCCCAAATTTCTAGTTTCACGCTGTTTTTGGCCTTCTTTGTATGCCTTCTCTTTCAGTTTGATAGCCTGCCTTATTTACTCAGACAGATTATCGCACTTCTTACAGTTCTTCCGTTTCGCTGGAATTAGAAAAAAAAATCCTTATAATCTTTATGATTTTTTCTTCGAGACCACCCTTGTCAATTTGATCAATAGAGTCAATTTGGATTTTCGTAACACCTTGTGGCCTTGTCACAATCCCTCATTATTCCCCACCTCGGGAGCATTTTTGGAGGACAGTGGCTGAAAATTACTCTTACCCAAAGGTTTGTTCCCTTTCTTTTCATTTTCAGATTTTCATTTTGTTCTGTAATGCCAATCTCATTTTTAATACAGCCTTGATATAATTCAAAATATGCAAAAATTTCACCAGCTGTTCCTCCTTGTCTATCCTTCCAGAATACTTTTCCTTTGACATTTAACTGCTCCGACCTGATCTCGCTGCAATGTTGCAGTAATCCCCACCAGATCATAATCAATTTTCTCTCGTTGTGCTCTCAGCTCATCAGTTGTATTCAAAACGTTGCGTGCTTTATGGTACAAAGTTATTCAATAAGCTTTCGTGATTTGTCTTTCCCATTCAATATTTTCTTGTGCACCGGCTTCCTCATCTCACCCAACATACTCCTTCTCATCTTCCATATTCTCCATTCTTATCTGTTAATCGCTGCGATTAGATTAGATTAGATTAGAGTTGCAGCATCAAACCTCCCTGCAAATATGTTAGTGCCCCTCCGGAGAAAATATAACCGGTCTTTTTTTGACAGGTCCCACCTGCCCTGGAAGAGACCCCACTGATCCAAAAATTTGAAACCCTCCTCCTGAACGAGATGCTTCGTCACACATTAAACTTTACTATCGTCCTCTTACTTATCTCAATTCTACGTGGAAAGGGTTGTAATGCAATGTCAAGATTATAAACGTGGAGATTTAGCGATTCAACTCAGGCCGCGATCCCTTAACATTCCTTGCAATATCTTCTCACTCTTTCTAACAATGTGATTGGTACCAGTGTGTACCAAGACAGCTGGCTGCTTACCCTCCCCACTCAGTATGTCCAAAGCATGCTGGGAGACATCCTTGGCCGTAAAACAACCATCCTTTTTATGAATAAATCACAGAATCGTACAATTCCTCCATCGTGGAAACAGGACATTTGGCCAATATGTCCACACTGACCATCTGAAGAGTAACACACTCAGACCTATTCCCCAAAGCTATTACTCTGCATTTACCCCTGACACCTACACCTGACATACTCATCCGTGAACAAAATGAGTGAACGTTTATACATTCAGGCCAATTCTACTACTCGATGTTGATGCTGCTTTCTCATAAGAACTACTGAGCATTTCAAGCAAATTATGCTTTTTCCAATAATGATAATTGAGTATTGATCAAAACTGATGCAACTCAGTAAATGACATTTATACTCTGAGAAGAAAATTAAATAACAGTTTGTTCAAAAATCACAACAAATGTCCATTAAATTATTTTTGTTTCAGTCTATGAATGTCATCTGTTCACTCTCCCAATCCAAGAATAAAATAGAATTTTACTTATTTGATATCAGACCGCGTAGAAATGTTACATGTTTTCTCAACCTGATGGGGATTAATTACATCTCATTATGTCATATCAGTCCAAATATGGCGGTTGATTCAGAATAAATACAGTTACAAATGCACACCGAAAGACCAAAACAGATATACGCATGCGAACAGCTTTTTCCACATACACACTCACATACACACACACACAATGCAATACTTTATCGAAACATACCAGTAACATTATAAGTAACTGGAATGATAATTGGAATGAAAGATTTAAATCAAGGAAGGATGAGGGAAATTGAGCCTACTTTTCTTGGAACTGAAATCCTATTTTGTGAACTTACTAAGTTGCTCAAAATCATCGAAAACTATGCAGGGCAGGAAAAATAAAAGATATTTTTGTCCATTAGTTCATAATAAGTTAACCACGCTTTCCAATTTCAAGATCGTCACGACAAAAACTTGGAGTGATAAGAGGAGAAACTTCTTTAAACGGAGAGTTATGGATGTGGATACATCGCATCATGGAAATTTACGAACATTAGTGGCGATGGAGACAGACCCGATAAATGGGACGAGCTGTGGAGACATTTCGGTGGACACTGCCTGAACAATGGCCAAAAGTCCTCGACCTGCCTTTCAGATTTCTGAATCATCAATATCATGTATTGATGCTAATTAATGCCAGATGGCGTTTATTTCCCATTGTGAATTCTGGCAAATTTCTGTTCAAATTACGGGCTATAATACATGTAAAATGCAGGTGTTGCAAGGTCAGCTTCATGGTAAAGTGTAATTATTAGTCAGAATAGACCATTTTAAGTTTTCAATCACAAAGTGCTACTCATATTTGCAACAACACTTTTTGAAACTGCCTGCTTAATAGATTTTGTTCCACGAATTATTTTGCATTGTAATTATTACTTACTTTAAAAAAATACGTAAGTAAAGAATCTTCAATAAAATGGTAGTATATTTTTGTTATGCAATTCTGAAAAGCATTACTATTAACTACATAGAACGTTAATCAGATGAAGAGCTTCGGCCCGAAATCTTGATTTTTCAGCACCTCGGATGCTGCTTGACGTATTGCGCTTTTCCAGCACCACTCTAATCTCGACACAAATCTAAATTATACTGTCATAGAGTCCAAGAGATATACAGCACGCAAATATACCATTCCATCCCACTCGTGCATGCCGACCACATATCCTTTTGCAATCCATTCTCACCTGCCACCACCGAACCACACCCCTCTAAACCCATCCGACTCATAAACCCATCCAGAAGCCTCTTGAATGTTGCAATCATATTCGCCTCCAGCACTTCCTCTTGCAGCTCATGTCATACACGTACCACCCTCTGCGTGAAAACCTTGCCTCTTAAGTATCCTTTATATCTTTCCTCGCTCAAACTAAACCTCTGCCCTCTAGCTCTGAGGTATCCCACCCAAGGAAGTGACATTGTCTAGTTATCCGATCCATGCTGCTCATGATTTTATAAATCTCTATAAGGTCACACTTCACCCTCCGACGCTCCAAGGAAAACAGGGCCAGCCTATTCAACCACTTCCTGTAGCTGAAGTCCTCCAACTCTCGCAACAGTCTTTTGATTTTATTCTGTACCTTTTTAAGTTTCAAAACATTCTTCGTTGGATGGAGACCAGAACTGCATGCAATTGTCCAAACGTGGCCGAACCAATGTCCTATTACAGCCGCAACATGACCTCCCAACTCCATGACTCGATACACTGACCAATAAAGGAAGGCATACCAAGCAGCTTCTTCGCTATCCTGTGAATATGTGACTCCATTTTGAAGGAGCTATGAACCTGCACTCCAAGGTCACTTTGCTGAGCAACACTTCCCAGGACCTTACCATTAAGTGTATAAGTCCTGCTAAGATTTGCTTTCCCAAAATATTTATCTAAATAAAATCCATGTGCCACTTCTCAACCCATTGGCCCATTCCGTTGTAATCTGAAGTAATCTTCTTCGCTGTCCACTAAAACTCCAATTTTGGTGTGATCTGCTTTCTTACTAACTGTGCCTCTGATGCTCACATCAACATCATTTACCCAATGCCGAAAAATAATGGATCCAGAACTTATCCTTGTGGCACTGCACTGGTCACAGAGGTCCAGTCTGAGTATAAAACCCTCCACCACCACATTTGAGCTAGTATACAAATGGCGAGTTCTCCCCGTATTCCATGATATCTAACCTTGCTAACCAGTCTCCCATGGAAACTTTGTTGAACGTGTTTTTGAAGTCCATACAGATCATTTCCACCGCTCTGCCCTCATCAGATGTCTTTGTTATTTCTTCAAAAACATAATCAATTTTGTGAGACATGATTACCCACGTCCAAAACCTTGTTGACTACCACTAATCAATCGTTGCCTTCCCAAATGGGCGGCACGGTGGCACAGTGGTTAGCACTGCTGCCTCACAGCGCCAGAGACCCGGGTTCAATTCCCGACTCAGGCGACTGACTGTGTGGAGTTTGCACATTCTCCCCGTGTCTGCGTGGGTTTCCTCCGGGTGCTCCGGTTTCCTCCCACAGTCACAAAGATGTGCAGGGTCAGGTGAATTGGCCACGCTAAATTGCCCATAGTGTTAGGTTAAAGGGGTAAATGTAGGGGTAGGGGTAGGGGTAGGGGTATGGGTGGGTTGCGCTTCGGCGGGTCAGTGTGGACTTGTTGGGCCGAAGGGCCTGTTTCCACCCTGTAAGTAATCTAATCTAAATATATGTACATGTTGTCCCACAGACCTCCTTCCAATAACTCGCCCACAAATGACGTCAGATCATACTGATCTATAGTGCCGTGGCATATCATTACCACCCTTCGTAAACAGTGGCACCAGGTTAGCGAACCTCCAGTCTAGCAGAAACTCACCTGTGACTAGCGATGATACAAATATCTCAGGAGAGGCCCAGAAATCACTTTCGTAGCTCCCCTCGGAGTTCTAAGGTACACCTGACCATATCCTGGGGGATGTATCCACTTTTACGTCATTCAAAATATCCAGCACTTCCATTTTTGTAACATGGGCATTTTTTTCAAGCTGGCACCATCTATTTCCCTACAATCTATCACTTCCACGTCCTTTTCCACAGTAAACATTGATGCAATATACTCGTTTAACATCTCCTCCATCTCCTGCAGTTCGACACGGAGGATGCCTTGCTGATCTGTGAGAGGTCATATTCTGCACACATACACAGCATTGGACTCATCCGGTTCAATCATATGCACGCCATTTCTTTTCAATCCACGATAACGTATGTGTTATCCTATTTTTTCAACAGACATAACATGTAAAATTTGAAACATAAAAGAATGCAACATAACTTCCAACCAAATAGTCTCATATATTTTTGGTCTCCCGAGCTCTCCAGAAATGTGAGAGGTCTGTGTTTCCTGTACATTGTTTGTTAAGTAAACATTAAAATGCTCGAACGTCTGCAACAAACATAATAACCCTATTTTTCTGGTGTGTATTAAGTTTCTTTAAAAATAGCTAATTGCCCGTTCAATTCCATCATCATCTTCCAGTATCAATACAGCACTAACCCCTACATCGCGAACATCGATTGCAACTTTGAAGTGTTTCAAAAATGGTGTAGTTAGAAAAGGTGTGTAGGTTAATATGATTTTTTTTAATTTCCCAAATACCTCCTGACATTATTCTGTCCACCGTAATCTCGTGTCCTTCTTTCGTAAATCTTTCACTGGTGCCAACATGCTGTAGTACTTTGGAAATCTTCTGAGAGCATCCGCTCAGAAGCAAAAAAAAAGCAAATCTTTCAGCAAATTTTGTCGTGGAAATTCCTCGACGGCTTTCGGCTTCAGGCTGCTTGGGGTCAACCATCCATGTCTGATGTTATATCCCAAGAACGTCTCCTCTGCATTCGTGAATTCTGTTTTCTTTCATTTTATTACCAGTTTCATTTTCGCTTCATTCAAAGAGTTTTGTCCTTTCCATGAATGTTTAAAGATCATCACATCATTCGGATAAACTACATTATTTCTTAATACGGCCACAACTCTCTTCATGAGTCTTTGGAAAGTGGCTGGTGCGCTCTTCAAACAAGCTTCACTTTGAATGGATATCGCCCATTTGGGATGACAAATGCAGAAACTTGTTTTGATATCTCTGATAAAGGAACCTGCCACGAACAAGGCAGTTAGTCCAACTTCGTATTGCTTCTGTCATGCCCACCTTTCTCTACACTGTTCGACAAACTTGGCATTGAACAAAGTCTGATTTAGATTCAGTGTCGCCCTTCCAATATTCCACTCAAAATCTTTGAATCCCCGCAGATCTGGAATCTAACACAATCAGTGAACTCCACTCCCTCTAACTCGGTTGGACGGCGTCTTCGTTGAGCATTTCATCCACTTCCCTATGGAGATGTGTGGCTTTGTGAAGATTAAGCCTGTAGGCGTGTCTTTTTATTGGAACAGTATTCCCTACTTCCTTGACTTGAACAGTAGCATGAGTTCCCTTCATTTTATTCCTTCATCTTCTCATTCTGCTGCAAAAATATGTTTCAACACACACCGTTGCTCCTGAGACAGACACTTTCATAACGTATCCCACTCTTCAATATCGTCCTCATTGTTTGACTCATTTTGAGGCAAAACCGTCTGGTTTTGATTCTTCACTCCGTGGTACAGTAACTAACAGTTGTCTCTCCAGTTCCGTGCTTTTTTATAATAAGGTTTCAACATATTGACATGACATAGTCGATAGATGAGGGTTATTTTTATCCGGCAACTTTACAGATAGTTTACCTGATTCAAGGTTGTTGTCACTTTGAAAGGGACACTCAGCCTGCCTTTGACAGGAGCCCCTAACACTGGTAGCAATACTAGTATGTCATCTCCATGGGACAAAGCCCGAATTTCAGAATTTATAACTTCATTCTGTGCTCTGCGCTCATCAGCTGCTGTTTAGCTAACTCACCTACATGATATCTCTCCTTCACCTCAGATAAAAAAATAGAAGTGTGAGATCTGTGACTTTGATCCTGTCATTTTCTCTTTAACTATTTTGAGTTGCCTTCTCACCTCATGTCCGAATGTTAACAAGAAGAGAGTAATCTGAGAAGATTCGTTTGGAATGAGAGAGAAAATTTTCAGGTTGTCAGGTGTATGTTGATTTTAACGAATATAGAGGGTATTTTAAAGAAGTAGTTTCAAGTTAAGAAATAACTTTGAATATTGTAGTTGACCACAAAAGAAGCAGGAGGGGCATTTCGCAAAAAGGTCATAGTTTGGAGGTCCGCTTTTTGGACTATCAAAACAGCAAAGGCTGATCTCAGAAGTCAGAAGGTTAGAAAAGAAAAGAGGAACTGGACAAAATAACAGGAAGGCTGTAACGAAAAAGGACAGCCAAATAAGGCAGATTTAAAAGAAAAACAAGTGAGGTAAATAATAAGTATGATTGGCTAAGGCTTGGATGCAGGGAATTACCAAATGAAGTAATGATCAAATAAGGGGATAGAATGAAATAGACACTTATGATAGGTTTATTGCTTAGTGTAGGGGTGTCGAGAGACCCCTCAGAAAAGTATTTAAAAACTCTGTATTTTACTGTCGAATTTATCTCTCCTCATTAAGACACCCATCGGGGCAGGTCAGGCAGAGGATACGTTCCCATTAAGAGACCCAAATTGGGATAATCAAAAACAGGAAGATAGGGAAAAGATGAAAATTATGAAAAAAATATTAATAAAGGCAATTGGAGAAGCCGCAGATTATAACGAAGGCATTTGAGGAATGTCAAGGAATGGAAGAGTCCCTCGGAGTTGTTTTTTTTTACAAAGACTGAAGGACTCTATGCGCAAATATTCTGAGATGGATTTAAAAGGGCCAGTAGGGGAAGGATTGTTGAAAATATACTTTGGGACTAAGTCTTGTTCAGATATTCAGAAGAAAATACAGAAAATAGAGGGATGAAGTGAGAAGCCATTAGTTGAATTGCTGAGGGAGGCTCAGAGAGTATTTGTAAGGAGAGAGGACGAAAAATAGAAATAAAAGGCAAAAATAATGACAGCCACGATTGATGAAATAATAAAGAAAAAGACAAAATTAAAAGGAGATAGAAACCGTACTGGTCGGGGAGGAGATTTTAAGAAGTCTGGTGGACAGGAACAAGGATCCAAGTGGAAATCCCCACAGGCAGGATGATATTACTGTGGAAAGACAGGTCACTTTAAGAGAGCGTGTCCAGATCTGAAAAAGGAAGCAAAGGCAATGCCATTTATGAACCTTGATGAAAAATAGGGGTGTCAGGAGTTCCTGCCCCCCGGCACCCACCAGGAACCCTTGGTAAATTTAAAGATGGGACTTTATAAAGAGGACGTAGTTTTCCTCGTCGATATGGTGGCAGTAAGGTCATCCTTAAATTTTAAGCCAAAGGAAGCGGGAACAAAAGAGTTAATTGGATTATGGCGACAGTTTTGTGATGAGAGGCACGAAGAATCAGTTTTGCGTTCATGACAAGATACTGTCATCAAATTGGGATTGGGTTAACTTCAAATGGTGCTATGAAATCTGTTGAGGTTCTTAAAAACGAATGTGCTCGAGCAAAACAATTACAGAAACAGAATGAGAAGTCACAAGTGACTGGTAAACAAACAGAACTGCGCAATTACAGTTTTAAAAATGTTTTAGTCACTTGTTGCGTTTCCACCCGGAATTTCAGATAATGATTTTTTTTATATTTATATAATATATCATTAATAACCAATATTTATAATAAATCGATTGTGCTACCCTGAATCAATATTAATTGGCAGCATCCCTTCACACGTTCTGAGTGACCTGTCATATTGATTCATGGTTAATTTAAAACATGACTGCATTAATTTATTGTTAATTAAAGAATGGAAAGCTACACCACTGGCCGATGAGGTAACAGAAGAAGCAGCCCTGAATTCACAGGAAACGGTGGTTTATTCCTTAATACCTACTGTCCCAAGTCCTCGGGAAGTTCCTATCTATGGCCACTGCCAATCTCAGAAACTAAAGAATTGTTCTTAAAGAAGCATATGTTGGGCTTGTCCTCCTCTTTATTTTTCCTCCGGAAACACGATTTATTGGCACAGACTCCGCCGCTTGAATCGCTGTGCATCCTCTCAGACCGGGAGATTGGGTCTTAGTAAAACCATAGACAGAGATTAAATTGCAACCAGACTGGGAAGGGCTGTACCAGACTCTCTTGACCACTGAAACAGCGATAAGGACGGCGGAGAAAGCCTGGGCTCACTACACTCGGATCAAAGAGACTGTGGAATCTCCAGTTGAGGAAGAATTCTGGACTGCTGAATCAACGCAAGAATCACTGAAACTCAGGCGAAAGAGACTTTGAGTAACTGATTATACAGTGGTGACCTGAGCGCGGGATTTATACTGTAGGATTGTATATTAAGTTTTTTTTTTGTGCTTCAGCCCGATTTTTAAAATGCTGGGGATACTTAGAGTTATGATACTAACCCTCTTAATATTGGGATTTTGTCAAACATTATTTTCATATGTGTTATTAACGGTCCCTGAGTTTGATAATCCACAAGGAATAGACGCTGATGCATGCAGTTTAGTAAACTGTGCGGATGTAGATAATCAGAGACCGTACCACAGCTCAGAGATACATTTTAAGTCCTATGGGGATGGCCGCGGGGATGGTACTTGGTATAATTGTCTCGTCACAGTACACCGGGCCCCCTATTTGGAATAGAAATGAAAACAAATGGGAATGATTTCTCTTGCTGTTGTTTTCGAATTAGCATAGGACAGGGAAAACTGGCAGAACTACTGGATAATAAGGTACAACATTTCACCCCTCCCGATGACATTAAAGTAGTAACAATTATAGAGGTAAAGGACTTTAAACAGACCATTGAAATAGAAACTGGATACGGGGATACAAATGCTTGTGTTGAATGGGTGAAATACACTGTGAAAAGTCTGATTGAAAGCAATTGCTATGCATGTGCCTCAGGTAGACCGGTGGCTCGCGTGGTCCCCTTTCCGCTCGGGTGGAAGTGAGACAGGGTTGGTATAATATGCATGATAGCCCTGTCTCAGGATAAGATGGCATGGGGCAACCCAGGCTGTTGGTCTTTGTTGTTGTTCCCTCCCCGAAGAAGGAGGAATTAAAAATTCCTTCTTCATTTTCGGACGTGGTCGGGAATCACACCTCATGTGTACGAAGGCAGGGGTCAGACCAGTCCCTATTTCTAGGAGACTTAAAGTCATATTCGGAAATTGAATCGGTTTCCGAGACAGAGTGGGGAGGAAACTACTCAGCTTTAAAGATGCCCCGAGCGGATTTGTAGTGGTACTGTGGTGGAAAGCTTCGAAGACCTACTATGCCCTCTGACTGGCGAGGCACATGTGCAATTGTACAATTGGCTATTCCATTCACCCGAGCATTTGAACGAGGTGAAGAAAAGGAGGAGGGCACGGACAGTCTTTGCTACCTCCTTTGCTGATAATATTTATTTGGACTTGATACAGGTTCCCAGAGGGGTGCATGACGAATGTAAGGCCCGTAACCAGATAGCAGCTGGATTTGAGTCTCTCTTCTGGTGGGCCACGATTAATAAAAATGTCGATTGTATTAATTACATCGTTTTCAACCAACAAATATTTATAAATTACACCAGAAACGCTGTTAAAGGAGTAGCTGAACAGTTAGATGCCACGAGCAGAATGGCCTGGAAAAATAGGATGGCCTTAGATATGACATTGGCAGAAAAAGGGGGAGTTTTTGTTATGTTGGGGGAAGTTGCTGTACCTTTATTCCGAATAACACGGCCCCAGACGGCTCGATAACTCGAGCCGTACATGGATTGACGACCCTCTCACGTGAATTGGCTGAAAATTCTGGGGTGGGCACTTCAATAATGGGGTGGTTGGAGTTTTGGTTTGGCAAATGGAAAGGAGTTGTGGTTTTTAGTCTCACCTCCTTGACAGTGGTCGTTGGGATTCTGGCTGCACTGGGCTGTTGTATTATTCCTTGTGTTCGGTGTCTCGCTCAGAGAATGATCGAGACAGCCTTGACCAAACAGATGCCCCTGAAGTGTATGCAGGGGGACGGCATTTACTTGTTAACAACTTATGATGTTGAAAATACTCCCGAAGGCATTTCCAAAGTAGATGAATTTTCTGGTATGATTCTCTCTAACCCGGAGGCCTCATTGTCCCAGAATCAATGAGATCAACATACACTGACAAAAAGAAAAGGAGGGCTTGAGATAGAAAAAAATTCAGGTTGTCAGGTGTACGTTGAATTTAACGAATATAGAGTGTCCTTTTAAAGAAATAGTTTTAAGCTCACAAATAACTTTATGCATTGTAGCTTGACCACAAAAGAAGCAGCAGGGGTATTTCTCAATAAGCTCAAAGTTTGTAGGTCCGGTTTTTGTACTATCAAAATAGTAAAGGATGATCTCAGAAGTCAAAAGGTTAGAAAAGAGGAACTGTATAAAATAACAGGAAGGCTGTAACGAACAAAGACAGCCAAATAAGACAGATTTAAAGAAGAACAAGTGAGGTAATTGATAAGTATGATCGGCTTCAGCTTGGGCGCAGGGAATTACCAAATGAGGGGAAAGAATGAAATATACACTTATGATAGGTTTATTGCTTAGGGTAGAGGTGTCGAGAGACCCCTCGGAAAAGTGTTTTAAAAACTCTGTATTTTACTGTCGGGTGTGACTCTCCTAATAGAGCCGCCCATCTTTCAAGATGTTCGATTAAATGCACTGCTTCGGAACTCTTTGACTCGGACTGAAAATTATTAATTAAGTGGGTTCGTTTCTCACAGTTTTAACATTAAAGTATCATTTGACAGACAGTGACATTAGGAGCCCAAGTAAAGTAATATTTAATCGGAATCTGAGATAAGCTTTCTGCTGGTTGGATTAATCGTCATCAAAAAAGATTGTTGTTGTTCGTGTCAATAAATCGAAATCTAGGACTTTTCTGCAGCTATTCCTCTGTGTGTCCAATGCTCAACCAATTTCAGCTGCTTCAATGACCTTCCCTCACCAGTGTGTCAGAGATGGGAATGTTCACTGGTTTTACCATTGTCCGGATACTGAATCAGTCCGTTTTTAAACGTAATAAGGTTTCAAAAATATCAAGGCTTGGACTGAGAAGGGAGAAGTTATATTCATGCCTTTTATAAATACGAGAGAAATAGAAAATGAAACCATCCTTCTTAACTGTTCAATGATGTTATCATCATTCAGTCTCCAACACAGTGCTTTCCGGCATCCTACGTCTTACGATTGATCAGAAATTGGACTTACTATCCATATACGTATCTCAGGCTTGAACAGCGGAGAGATGCTAGGAATCCTATAGTGAGTAATGATTTGGAGATTCCGGTGTTGGACTGGGATGTACAAAGTTAAAAATCACACAACACCAGGTTATAGTCCAACAGGTTTTATTGGAAGCACACTAGCTATCGGAGCGACCCTCCTTCATCAGGTGATTGTGGAGGGCTCGATCGTAACACAGAATTTATCGCAAAGATTTGCAGTGTGAGGTAACTGAAATTATACATTGAAAAACTGATTGTCTGTTAAGCCTTTCATCTGTTAGAATACAGTGATAGTTTCGCTTCTTTCACGTGCAAATCACAAAACCCTTTTTTGAAAGTTGCATTCTCGGGTTAGCTGTTAATAATGGTGATAGATAGTCAGGGGGCTAACACCTTCAACATTTTGTCCAGCTATCACCATTGTTAACAGCTAACCCGAGAATGCAACTTTTTTAAAAAAAGGGTTTTGTGATTTACACATGAAAGAAGTGAAACTATCACTGTATTCTAACAGATGAAAGGCTTAAGAGACAATTAATTTTTCAATATATAATTTCAGTTATATCACACTGCAAATTTTTGCTATACATTATGTGTTAGGATCGAGCCCTCCACAATCACCTGATGAAGGAGCGTCGCTCCGAAAGCTAGTGTGCTTCCAATTAAACCTGTTGGACTATAACCTGGTGTTGTGTGATTTTTAACTTTATAGTGAGTAAATTACTTTTTCAATTCACTAACAACTGTCCGCCATCTGTGAGATGGAAGTCAAGAGTGTGACGGATTACACGTCAGTAATAAACCAGGACAAAAGAAGCATACTTAATTGCTATCACATTCACAAACATTCCTCCTCACCGCCACTGCTCAGTATTGGCAGTGTATACCATCTACAAGATGAACTGCAGCAGAATTTATTAGGCAACATCTTCCAACCCATGAACACCCAGAAGGACAAAGGCAGCAGGTAGAGGTGAAAACCACCAAACGGATTGCTCACTCCTTCAAATGGCAACATGTGATGCAGTTCAATTTTGATTTCACAATTATCAGCTCCTCGTATTATAAATTCAGTCCAGCAGTAAATGCAGCAAGACATGGACAACAGCCAGGCTTGAGCTGATAAGCAAAATATTCGGTTTGCTTCAGAAAAGTTGCCACCAATAGCAATCTCCATCGAGAGAAATGCTGACCCCTTGATAATCAATGACAATGTCATCACTGAATCGCCCACGAACAACATCTTGAGAAATACCATTTCCAAAAAAACTGAACGTGACTGACCATATACAGTCGACTTAACACGGATAATTTTCAATGTGCATTTACCGAAACAAATTGCAAAGTTATGGTCTGGGGCCGCCAGGTACAGAATGTTTTGAGTGGTCTGGCTTAACCTGTAACAGTGTGCACAATCAACAACATGATGTTTACAAGTTTCACAAGCCTCTAAATAAAGCAAATTCCAAACAAAGGATAAATAACGACAAGAAGAAAGAGTGCAGTTGATACATAGGAAGGTTATGACTTGGAATCAAGGATTAAACCTAAAGACTTGGAGATAGACAAGACTAACAAGCTCAGCCATTTTGCAAAAGGCAATCGTGAAAGTTAGAAGGCACTTAATCTTTTCAGTCGAAGGATCCACAAAAGACCATAATCTTTATTGATGAAAGAAGTCAATCCTAAGTACAATTAAATATTTAAAACATTAACAATAGTTTTCAGCTGGAACTATTGGGAGGCTACTCAATCACTACCTAATCCAAACATCCTTCACAAATTTCCATTTACTCCACTTGAAGTTGAGAAATTGTGGGGCGCTGCAAAGGACGCTGGAAGAAGTCTTCAACACAACTGAATTGGAGTGCTCGAAGTATCCTAAACGCCTAGTCAAACTCCTTCAGTGTAGTTACAATATTGGCAAATATTCGAAAAGTGGGAAATTGTCCAGCTAAATCCTGTGCACAAAAGCTGTACAAGTACAAGCCTGTCATTACCGTTCCATCGGGATTCCCATCATCATCGGTAAAATAAGGGAAGGGGACATCAATAACGTGATTCGATAACCACTTGCTCAGGAATAAACAACTCAGTTTGGATTCTAAAAGTCCACTTAACTCCTGACGTTTCTTTTTTCTGGCACAGTTTAAAAATGGAAAAAGGAACTGAATACGGAAAGCAATGTGTGAGTAATTGCCCTTTCGTTCATGGTCACTTATGATCTCATGTGGCATCTGGGATCTCGAGCAAAACTGGTGTCCATGGTGCATATAATAGGAAAATGAGAAGTTTATCATTATGGAAGGGAGAACCGAAGAAAATAATATCATTTAAACGGAGGAAACTGCAGAAAACTGCAACACAAATGGTTTTTGGGGTGCGCCCAAATAAAACAGAGAAAGTTAAGGTTCTTAAGTAGATTGACATAGTTCATGCTGAGAAGATGCTTTCTCTGTTAGGAGAGTCTCGGAACAGAGGAGATAGTCACACAATAAATAAACGCAAATTTCGGGTTGAGGTGAGTATGACCTTCTTCTGTCAATGTTGAGTGTCTCACAGAGAGCTGTCGTGGAACAGCCTTTTTGTTTATTGAATGCTTGTGTAAGAAGATCCTTGCCAGGATGTGGAATCATCCATAACTCAGAAAGCGGATGTAAGCAATGTCGGATAAAAGATGATCGCATTTAATGACAGATATGGCTTGATGGGCCGAATTGCCTCATCCTGATCATCTTTCATATGCTTTTATGGGAATGTCGGGAATTCCTTTCACTGGGTGGTTTGTTACCTGGCACCGAGGATGATGGTTTTAGTTGTGAAAAGTCAGTTTTATCAGCTTCTGGTGTTCTGCGAGACTTGTTTTGGACCGAACCTTCTCAGTTGCTTCATCATTGAAATTTCCTCCACTATAACTCCAGGAGTGGGGATGTTTACCGATGATGATACAATGTTCAGCAGTATTTGTGACTCTTTCGATACTGATGCAGTCCATGTTGACATACAGCAAGATCTGGAAAATGTACAGGCTTGGTCTGACATATGGCAAGTAATATTCATGCCACACAAATATCAGACAATGACCATTCTGAATAATAGAAAGTACATTGTCACCATAAGGCATCCAATGTCTTTGCAATAGCTGAATTTTTTGGTATTAACATTCTGAGGTTTACTCAAGACTGTATAACTGCTAAAGTTAGAACAACGCCTGCCACAATCCCCGAGATTCAAATCAGACATTAGATTACATTACAGTGTGGAAACAGGCCCTTTAGCCCTACAAGTTCACACCGACCCGCCGAAGCGCAACCCACCCATACCCCTACATTTACCCCTTTACCTAACACTACGGGCAATTTAGCATGGCCAATTCACCTGACCTGCACATCTTTGGACTGTGGGAGGAAACCGGAGCACCCGGAGGAAACCCACGCAGACACGGGGAGAATGTGCAAACTCCACACAGTCAGTCGCATGAGTCAGGAATTGAACCCGAATCTCTGGCGCTGTGAGGCAACAGTGCTAACCACTGTGCCACCGTGCCGCCCTAATGTGATAGAATACTTCCCAACTTCTCTGAATGAGTGTAGTTCCAAAAGTACTCAAACAGCTAGAGCCTATCAAAGATCAAACAGCCCACTTGATCAGTCTCCATCCTCACTCACGCACCCTGGCCACCACTGAATCTCAACAGCAGGTGTGTGTATCGCGACACTCCTCAGACAGCACCTTCCACACTCAGTACCGCTGCCATCTGAAAACAAAGGACAATACTTCGGGATTGGTGATCGTCATTCTGTTGATTCTAAAAAAAATAAGTGAAAATGGCAAAGGTAGACGAACAATTGGAGTGTTACTTTGAATCTATCTAATTTTAATAAGCTGAGAAGAGATTTCGTTGAAGTAAACAGGAAATAACAATGAGAAGATTATTCTGAACCAGTGTCGTGCTAGGTGTGTAGAGCAGAGGTTAAAGTGGTTCTAAGAAAACTAGTCTTTGCAAAGTAAAAGGGTCCAGCTTCTAAATGCAAACTTCTCTGAAAGTCTGAGATCGTGCAAATTAAAGTAAAGCCTCTGTCAGGTTGTGGGAACTCAATAGCTGAAAGCTGAAAGTAGTGTGGAATGTGGAAAGTTGCAATGTAAAAGGACATTAGAAAGAAATCAGTGCGTGTAAGATGATGTTGGCAAGAACATCAAGGCGACCTTCAGCTATTTTCTTTCTCACCGCAGACAATAGAAAATCAGTAAAGTAAGGAACATTAAAGACAAACAGTATAAAACATGTGTAGATGTAGACATTTTGATGTAATGGCAATCAGCTTGAATATTAGCCAACTATTTCAAAGCAGGCACGAGTTTCCAAAACCGAATTCTACTTAAATCTGTCAATTTGACTACCTTGAACCAATCCAATTGAAATTAAATCAAAAAGTGATCAAGCTTATATTAGAAGAGGATGTTTGATACTTGGTGAGACAGCGAAATGTCAACTGAAGAGTAAATATCTGGCGCTTACAGAAATCCTTGAGCACGCTTAGTTAGCACGATCGAAAATGGCTTACTGCACTATTAACTAACATTCCCGACACAAGCTTTCGAAAGAAAGAGTCGATTAAGATACCAGAACGCGACAGAGAATGGTGGTCGTGGTGGACGATCAGCAGAAAGGGAAATGAGCACTCCTGAAGGCTTTTCCGAGCAGTAATTTTGTGAGATTTATTCTTACTGTTTTGTTATGTAGCTGGGACTTGTACTTACTGAAAGGGCGTACCGTTAGGAGTTTGTTTCAAAAGAGAATATTTGACTGTCAGAGGTAAAGTTGTCGATCCTGTTAATTGTGCACTCTTAGAGCTAGATAAATAAGTTGTTGTGTATTCATTACAAAGAGAGTGCAAGGGTGTTCTTGTGCACCAGTCAATGAAGGGAAGCATGCAGGTACAGCAGGTAGTGAAGAAGGCTAATAACATGCTGGCCTTCATAACAAGAGGGATTGATTATAGAAGCGAAGCGGTTCTTCTGCAGCTATACCGGGCCCTGGTGAGACCACACCTGGAGTATTGTGTGCAGTTCTGGTCTCTAAATTTGAGGAAAGACAGTCTGGCTATTGAGGGAGTGCAGCGGAGGTTCACGAGGTCAATTCCTGGAATGGCGGGACTACCTTACGCTGAAAGACTGGAGCGACTGTGCTTGTATACCCTTGAGTTTAGAAGACTGAGAGGAGATCTGATTGAAACAAATAAGATTATTGAAGGATTGGACACTCTGGAGGTAGGAAACATATTTCCGCTGATGGGTGAGTGACGAATCAGAGGACACAGCTTAAAAATACGGGGTAGACCATTTCGGACAGAGATGAGGAGACACTTCTTCACCAAAGAGTGCTGGCTGTGTGGAATCCTCTGCCCCAGAGGGCAGTGGAGGCCCAGTCTCTGGATTAATTTAAGAAAGAATTGGATAGAGCACTCAAGGTTAGTGGAATCAAGGGTTATAGAGATAAGGCAGGAACAGGATACTGATTAAGGATGATCAGCCATGATCATATTGAATGGTGGTGCAGGCTAGAAGGGCAGAATGGCCTAATCCTGCACCTATAGTCTATTGTCTGTTTCATTTCCTTTAAGCACTACCGTTTTATAACAGATGACGAGGCGAGATGCTCATTCTGAGTGTTTAAGTTTTTAGATCTGGTGATATTCGTTTTGGAAGATACAATGTGGACAGATCCCGAAACGTAGCTGGACACATCAAAAATTTAGTTAAGCTAGTAAATGGCATAGTTTCCTTTGTCAGTCAATTAACAGAATGCAAGTGCAAGAAGCTTGTCTGGTAACTGTTTAATTAATTATTTTAGTCACATTTTCTGGTCAGGACATCACATTGAAGGAAGGAACTAAACTGGAGAAGGTAGAGAGGAGATTTGTTTCCATGTGAAAGGAAAAGTGTTGTTATGAGAAATGTTTGGAATGGAGGATGCTGAGAGAAGATTCGATTAGGGAGCACACGTTTTTAGGACCAGAATAGAGAGGGAGAGAACGTCTTGTTTCTCGTCGACAGTTCAGCTGCCAGGGGCGAAGTTTTAAAGTAAATGGTTGAATTATTAGATGGATAGTGATGAAAGTCTTTATAATACCGAGAGTATGGCAGGGACCTGGAAGGGGTGTACAGCAAGAAATCTCGACAACCATATTTTAAAAAGTAGCCAGGATCTACATTGGTAACCTGATAGACTTCATGGAGTTAGAAAAACTGCTTTACTGAAAGCAAGAAATCAAGCTGAATACCACTTCTCAGAGTCCACTGCAGACAGTGTATAATGACCCTGCCTGCAATTGCCTGAAGATTCGAATTTCGGATATCAGATATGATAAACGTACAGGCCTGAAGGGAAAGGGCAAGGAGGATCAATCTGTAAATTGGTTAGCATCACAATACAACTGATGCCATACTTTATACACAATGCTACTTCACTGCATTCACCTATTTATCTATCCTATGTAAATTTGAAAACCCGTGGTCACTCGACAGCTGCATGTCCACAATGACAGGTATGTCTGACCTGATTTGTTCTGTCACTTTATTTGCCTTATTAAAAAGAAAGAAAGAATTCCGGGATGGCAAGAAATGCCAGAGATTAAAATGTCTGTCCGTTAGGAGGAGGTTGCAGAGATAGGAAGGCGTGTGCAGGCTGCGGGATATTAAAAGGTTATGGATGTTCGACGGGCTGAAGAAGAGTACAAAGACAAGTATACTTACATGCTTTGTTTGAAGTGAAAAGTCAGCTGGACCGGCTAAATCAATATTTTGGCCACAGCAGCCGCTGAGAGAAAACCCTCCACGAAGCCTGACAAAAATTGTAACTGGAAAAATTCTCACATGAGTTATCTCTCTCTGTCTGTTTCCACCAGAAATAAAACGGGGGCCCGTACAGGAGAATCAGGCACGGAGGCATACAGCTGTAGCCCACACTTGCGACAGGTGAACTGGCCTGTTGATCAGATATCAATGTTGCAGATACATTTCACACTAGTTGAAATACCTTTTTTTTCTGACAAAAATATGTATTCACTTGTAACAATTCTAGGAAGTGAGAACTGATTCTAATCTCAGGCTCTGTTGATTGATCACTGATCTGGAAATGATTCATGGATGTAATTGTCTGCAGAGAGTCATTTTCGTTGAAACTGTATCAGTTCAGTATCACATCAAGGTATTGTTGTAGAATAATTGTTTAAATTCTGAACTGAACAAGCTCAAGCGAGCTTGACTATTGTAGCTACTCACATCCATTCTGGAAATGAGTACCACAAGAATTTCAGGAAAAGTACAGGCTCCCGCTCTTTCCTGAGCAGCGTCTGCTCTCTCACTGATCCTGGAACTGAACTCCAAAACCCGACCAGGGAGGTAACTGACCCTCTCCCCAGACTGTGGGGAGTCAGCTGCTGGCATCTATTCGAGTCGCAAGCTCCGCAGTCACAAAAGGAAGATGCAAGGCTTGATAATGGGCCTATTCATTTACAACTCAACAGACTTACATATCTGGAAACCATCGCCAGCCTGTCAAATCGCTGATTATTTTCATTGAGCCTAAAAATTGCCAAGCTCTGGAACAAACCCCAAAAGCAGTCAAAATACATTCAGAAACAATAGGAACTCTCCCTTCATCAAAGACACCTCGGAAATGACTGCCACACTACTCAGACATGTTGTCATTATGGTAGCCCACAAACCCACCAACACACTAAAACAGCAGCTAAAGAAATTAAAAGACGCTGTACAGACAACAAGGACAGCTAATGTAATTTACAAAATATCTTGAAAGAAATGTAACAAACACTACGTTGGACAACCCGGCAGAAAACTAACAACCAGACCATGTGAACATCAACGAGCCACAAAAAGACAAGACCCATGACACTCTCATTAGTGTTCTTACATACAGATGACGAAGGACCACCATTTTGACTGGGACAACACATCCACCCTAAAACAAGCCGAACAGAGACATCAACGACAATTCCTAGAAGCGTGGCATTCCAACTGGAACTCTATCGACAAACACGGCGACTTGGATCCCATTTACCACCCCAAGAGAGAAAAAAAACAGTAAATGACATCACTTCAGTCATGACGTCACAATAGGGAATTATTTGACTAACCCAAGGACAGCGAAACATATAAATAGAAAGCGGGCCATGCACCCGGTGCTTCATCTCGAGGCTCGTTGAAAATGTTGCCTAGTATGTTGGGTTTAGACAGAGTCAGGAACGTTAGGCTGAAGGAGACCGAGAGCTATGGCTCACGTACAGGCAGCTTGGTTCAGGGGAATACCTGGAAGTATGTCGGAAATACTGGAGTTTAGTGAAGAAGGATATCAGGACCGTTAAAAGTGGGCACAGGATTGCATTGGCTGAGAAGTTTAGTCTGTATCTAAAGGTGCACCTTGATTAGATTAAAGGGAAACGAGTAACTAGACAGAGAATAGGACATGCAATGTCGGAGTGAACATGTATGTGTAGAACTGCAGGCCATGGGCGAGGTTCTCAATGAATACTTCTCCACTGTGTTTGCCGGGGAGAAAGACCTGAAGACTTGGGAATTGGCAAAGTTAGTGTTGATATTTTCGAGCCCGTCTATATCACAGTTCAATTGGTGTTGGATGTATCAGAATTCAAGAAGCTTGATAAATCTTCTGGTCTGACCAGATATATGCAAGAACACAGCAAGACACTAGGCAAGAAATTGCAGCGCCCTCGCTGATATTTTTTCATCATCCTTAGCTACGTTTCTGATCCCATAGGGTAGACAATGATCAAACGATACTCAACAAGAGCTCCAAAGACTGGGAACATTCGAAGAGTAAACCTAACCCCTATGGCAGGCAAGTTATTTTGAGAAGAATCTGAGAGGTAATATATACATGCATTTGGAAACAAAGGGTTTCAATCGAAGTCGTCAGCATGGCGGATCAAGCCTGAATATGTGTTCGAGGTATTTGACGAAGTGACCAGGAAAGTTGAAGGGGGCAGTGTGGTAGAAATGGTCGCTAAGGATTTCGGTAAGGCCTTTTATATGTTTACATATTTTAGATTGCTCTGGAACATAGCATCAGATGGAATCCAAGAGGATATACAATTGGCTTGATGGTATGAAGCAGAGGGAAAAATGCAAGGATATTTGTCGGACTGGAGGCCTGTGACGACTGGAGTAACTCAAGTGTCGGTGCTGGATCCATTGCTGCTTTTAATGTTTATCAATGATTTGAATTGGAATCTACAAATTATTATCAGTAAGTTTGCAGATGACAGTAAAACAGGAAGTATTGTGTATAGTGTGTGGGTTATTAGATATTGCGGCAAGATGCTAATTGGTTGAGGAAGAGTGGCAAGAAATAGCAAATGCTGTTAATATAGATGAATGTGAGGTCTTGCATTTTGGAAAGTCAAATCAAGGCTGGAGTTTCGCAGTGAATGTTAGGGCGTTAAGGCTTGTAGAGGAACAGGGAGACATTGGATTTCTGGTGCACGTTTCTCTAGAACTGGAATCATCAGGAGAGAGGGCAGTGAAGAAGGCTTTTGCCACACTTCAGCTGGTATTGAGTCTAGATGTGAGCAAGTTATGCTGCATTTAAAATGGACCGTTGACGAGGCCGCACTTGGCGTATTCTGTTCTGTTTTGGTTGTGGTCACCTTGCTGTCGTAAGGCTGGAACCAAAATGGTAATAGTACGGAAGAAAGCAGTGGATTTACCAGGAGTAAATGATCTGAGTTACAGGAGAAAGTGAGGACTGTAGTTACTGGAGATCACAGTCGAGAAAGTGATGCTGGTAAAGGATAGCAGGTCAGGCAGCATCTGAGGAGCAGGAAAATCGACATTTCTGACATAAACCCTCCATCAGGAAGGGGGCTGGCAAACAAAGGGGGTAGAGAGATAAATGGGAGGGGAATGGTACTGTGGGTTAGGTAGCTGTGAGTGCAATCCTTAGATGAACTAGGGGACAATGACAATAGCTCGGAGAGGACGGTAGAGCGGCTAGGTGGGAAGAAGTATGGACACGTAGGACAGGCCATAAGGGCGGTGCCGAGTTGGAGGATCGAATGTGGGGGAGGGGAAATGAGGAAACTGTTAAAATTCCCATTAGTCTCTTGTGGTTGGGCTGTCCCAGTCGGAAGATGAGGCGTTCTTCCTCCATGCTCAGTTGGTTATGGTTAAGCGATGGAGGAGGCCCAGCAACTGAAAAGGCTTGTAGTGAGTTGGTTAGAGAGTTTTGAAGAAATGAATTATATGCAAAGTGGCAGACAGGGAACTTGGAATGTACTGGAACCCACTGGATGTCACAGAGTTTGGAGACTTGTACTGACTAGAGGGCGAAAAGAATTATGCAATATTATAAAATTTGCTGATGTTGAATGATCCGCAGTGCAGAAAGAGACACAGAATAAAGGAGTAATTCCAGGGCTGAATGAGAGTATAGTAATGGGGAATTGTAGTGGCTGGAAGAGATGACAAATATTAGAAGGTTGCTAAATGCCTGAACGCGTCCAACCACTGCAATTCAGAGGGATATATGGAGGGTACCATTCGCGTCAATTGGCTGCAGCAGCTAAGCAGAGATAGTGCAGCTGTAGGCATAGGGAGGTTAGGATCATTTGCAGAAGGTTCGAGAGAAAGGTAAATTTTAGGGATAGAAATGTAAAACACGGGGAGATTTTTAAACTGTGTGAGATGCGGAAGGGTTGTAGGAATTGGGAAGCAAACATAGATGTGGATTGTTGTTGTGGCTGTTCAGGTTTACAAATTGTAGAGATATTTGTGGTCCTGACGGAGCTGAGAGAGAGTTTGCTGCAGACTCTGGCAGAGGACCACACTCTGTATGCTGGAGGAATTTATAGGGAGAGAGGTTGTTGCAGAGACTGGAGGAGGTTACAGATGTAAGGAGGGCTATGTTGGCTGGTGTCGATTGAACAGACACTGTGGGCTGATGAACTGCAGGCGATCATGCAGACAGAGAGTATTTTTGGAGGAGGAGAAAGTACCAGAGAAAGAGAAGCTTGCAGTTTTGGAAGAGGTGTCAATGTGTGTGCTGAGGTCACAGAGTCGGCGGCTATAGGGATTAGAGCAGCACACAGAGTTAGGGATGCTTTCGGACACGGTGCTGCAGAAATAGCGAGGGAAGGAGTGTGATCGGGAAGGAGGAGGGTAGAGATTGTGAGGATTGTAGGGACTGGAGGACGTTTGACAGAGAGGGAGCATTCTGCATCCTGAAAAAGTTCCAGTGAAATGGAGGAAAGTCGGAACCAAAGTAAGGAGAAGAGTGTGTTACTGGTCAAACACAGCCAGGCAGGAGGAAGTGAATCGACATGTCAAGCATAAGTTCTTCATCACGGAGACAAACGTGTCACATACAAATATTGGAAAGAGGGTAATCTGTTGGCTATTCAGCCCCTCGAGGATGCCCCAATATTCTTTCTGATTACAACTGATCATAAAACTCAGTACCCTCCCCCTGCTTTCTCCCCATATGTTTTGATACTCTAGTTGCTGGTAGTGGTCATAGATAAAGTTAAAAATCCCACAACGCCAGGTTATAGTCCAACAGTTTTAATTGGGAGCTCTCGCTGCCGGAGCGCTGCTCCTTCATCATGTGGTTGTGGAGTAAAAGATTGTAAGACACGGAACATATAGCAAAAGATTACAGTGTGACCTAACGGAAATTATGTATTGAAAAAAGACCTAGATTGGTTGTTCAGTCTTGCATCTGCTCAAATGAACACTTTGGTTTGAGTTGGTTCATATGCATGTCTCATTTTTTTAAAAAAGTGACATTCTCACGTGATCTTTAACAAATAGTGTCTGTCTGCCCAGATAATGTATGACACGTGTGGGACTATAACCTGGTTTTGTGTGATTGTTGACTTTGAATACCTTAGTCCAACAGCGGCATCTCCGAATCATGATTGTCATAGAGGAGGTATGTTTGGAGTGACGGAGGACGTTACAGTGATGTGGAAGTTCGGGGCGATAAGAGAGCTTACAGTAATACGGAGGGTTGAATAGAATGGAGAGTTGACCGTGATGCAGAAGGAGTTGATAGGGAGGTTACGAAGATCAGTAGGTTTGGAGTGATTGGAAGAGGTTACCGTTAAAGGGAGATTCGGAGACGCTGGAGAAGGTTACAGGGGTATGGAGGGCTTTAGTTTGAGGATTTCTCTCTGTCTCTCTCTCTCTCTCTCTCTCTCTCTCTCTCTCTCACTGATGCAATTTTAATCTGACTTTTATTGGAGCAGTATATTGTTATAGTGTTGGAGGCACATAGCAAACATTTCAGAAAAAGGAGGCTCAGAGATTTAAGTAGTTTTTGATTAATATTTAATTTCCTATCTAAAGAATAACATGATACTATTTTCCTTTATTAGTGGAATCTGGGAGTTCACTGTCATTTATATTTTAATAAATTACAAGGCGTGGTGAGCTGTTCTGGATGCTAGTTTAAAATAGCAGAAGTGTTCAACGCCATGTTGTCGGAGCTTTGCGGCTCAGGTATGAGATTCGGACAGAATTACACAGGTCCAGTCTGCGATTGTGACAGTTTTGAACAGATATAGGGGACGAAAGATCCCAGCAGATTTGAACACTTGCCAATTGATGTCCTAGATTTTTGAATAAACCTGAGGTGAGACAAGTTATGTAATTTGGGTACTTATGTTTGGTGAGATTTACGTGAGAGAAACGGCTTCAAAATTGCTGAAGATGTTCTGGGGTTTGAAGATCATTTCCAAATTTGCGAAGAAAATTTAGAAAGACCGAAGAAGGGCATACTTTTAGAATTAGCAAGTCAGTTAGAATTGGGTCTAACCAATGAAAAAAGTAAACCTGAAATGGTGAGGGAATTGAAAAAGCACTTGGGTGTTTAAGACAAGCAAGCAAGTGCAGTAGATTTAGAAAAAACTTCAATTATCATCGAGAAAAATGGAGTCAGAGGAAAAACAAAGTGAAAGAAGAGCCATGAGAGGAAAAAGGCAAGATAGAAGGTTCGAAGTTGAGCAAAGAGAAAGAGAAGAGAAAGAGAAAGAGAGAGAAAGGTAGAAAAAGAGAGAGAAAGAGAGAGTGAAGAAAGAGAAATGGAATGTGAATTTGAACTTCAGAAGTTGTGACTTATTCATGAAAGTTAAGTTAACAGCATGAAGGTGAAGAGAGAAGGGACTTATATATAAAATACATTCACACACAGTCACATTTTAATTAGAACAACTCGAAGCCCTCTTTATTCCATTTGAAAAATGGGATAGGCAGATGGAGTGAGCTGAGAAGTTGTCGGCAATGCGAGTTCAGACTGAGCTGGTCGGCAGAGCTCGTAAGGTATTTGCAGTGATGTCAGATGAGGCTTAACGCCATTGTGAAGATGACAAACAGGCTAGCTTGAGTATTTGTGAATTGGTACCAGATGACAGCGCTTCGGAATCATAGAGAAGGAATCCAGTCAGTATTACGTTGAGTTCGAAAGGATTAAACATATTAATTTTGAGAGCTACGTGCGAGTTTTAAGGAAAAACAATGGTAAAGCCCTTGAGGCTCTAAGAGAGATTATTCTGCTGGAAGACCTCAACAACCCACTTCCAGATGTGATAAGAATTCAACTGGATGAACAGAAAGTTCAAAACGTGAGATGAGCAACAGAGATAACAGATGAACATACTTGTTTCTTAAGGCAATGCTCAGTTTCTTGCAACAAATTCATGTTGTGAGAGAAGGAACTTGGGAGAAGCCGAGGTCCTGCACAATAAAACAAAGAGGAGATCGCACTGTTTTGTTTTGCCACAGAGTAAAAAAGGAGCCCAAGAGAGTGAAAGGGAGTTGATAGGCCTCAGTTGCTTTTACAGCAATGCAGTTGATATTGGGACAAGTTGTTTACACTGCCAGCAGGCGGGACAAATGCAGTCACAGTGCCCTTCGTTAAAAAAGGCACTGTGGGAAAAGAAATGCTAAAAGAGGCTAAGCCAGTGGCATTAGAGACAGTAATGAAGGAGATGCATAAAAAGAAGATGAAGTGGAGTGCACTGCCGAGGCAGTGGGCTGGGTATGGGTTAGACTGCCTGATCTCTGACAAGAATTCGTCTCTGTGGACAGAGTTTTATCAAATAGCATTTGCAATCTTTCTGATCTGTTGCCACAGAGAGTGGCCATTTTTGGGAAAGATGGAGAGAAATTTAACGTTTCCCTACATAAGACCAGGATGGAGTTCCAACGCAACTCTGGGGAAGTAAAAGTGAGAGTGATGGGCAGAGTGTCAGTTTCAAGAATACAGATTGCCATTGGGAACGGTATAGCGCGACCCAAGGTGGGAGTGAAAACCCTCGTCGTGGAAAGCAAAATGAAGACCAGGTAACTTTGGAGTAAAATGAAAATATCCTGGAATTTTACCGGACTGCACAGTAAAAAATATTCCATTACCATAATCCTTAGAACGAAGCAAAAACCAAATGGAAAGACGAAGGAGTTGAGGTTCAGTTAGAGGACACCTTGTTTGTTGTAATTGTGCAGTAAATACCTGAACAGGGAGAGGGTAAGTCAGAGTTTTTTAATCCTGAAAGGCTAATGAACTTATAGCAGAATGAGCCGAGATAATAAAAGATATGATAGCACAAACAGTTGCAAGAATACTGACAGAAGAGATTATCACGAAGTTTCATTGGGCAGTTGGGATGTGGGCAGGGGAAAATTGTGGTCCTAGTTTTGCAGACAACTTCTGACCAATGGACACAGTTTAGACGGAAAGTGATTACACATTTGTGTGCCATGTTAGGTCAGCAGAAATTGATTTCGCATAATTCCAAATTCAGGTAAGGAAGATCGAATGTTTTGATACTTAAAGTTACTCTCAGGCTCAGACAGTGACATGAGAAGGATAGGGTCAAACAATTTCTGAAATTATTGGCAGAAAAGATTCAAGTGTCTGAGCTGAGAGCGGACTATTAGAAATAGTCAGAGCAGGTTACGTTAGAAACTGCTGGAATATTGAATCATCTGCAAAATATGACCAATTCGCTCATTGACTGACTGGATAACGTATCTAAGGGAGAACACATTGCCGAAACACGCACAATCTATACCAGCTGGCTCCATACAATGATCGTTACTAATCTGCTGAAAATTAATGTGCACCGAACCCCAGATTGGGTGACTGTTAAGAAACTTGAGAGAATAGATAGGAGAAAAGATGTCTGAAAACTCAGGAGTTCCAGCTTTCCAGCAGAGTATTGGGTACTTAGATTGCTGATGAATAGGAACGTTAGATAAGAGTTAGTTTTACGCAAACCCAAACACGGGAGCAGTCACACGTGCTCACTGAAAATGGTTCACGACAATGGGAAATACCATGAAGGTCGTTGGATATCATTAGAACCCGTCAGACTTATACGATTATAATGAATACTATCAAAAATTATTTAACAAGGTGTTACTGAGGAGGGGATCACTGGTCATACCCTGATGACATGACCAAACGAAACATAGAGGTTGCAGCTTTGTGACATATAACAACTATATACTCTCTAAATTCCAATGAAGAGCAGCTCCTTCTTGCAGCACGTTCTGGTGGAAAAGAAAACGCAATATTTAGCCACAGCAGTCAGATATTAGCAGAAGGCATTGATGTTGCACAACTTCAAAGGACATTATATTGCTGTCAACATCCCGACACAGAGCAACACACTAAATGGAGAGTCACTGCCGAACTCGGGAAGACGAACAGGGATTAACTGCGTCATCCAATGAACTCATGAAGTTCAAGAATACAATGGAGTAACAACAATTGGGTGCATCAGATTTGAAGATACATCAAAGACACCTGGATGGTATCTCTAACATTAGTACATATGTGTTTCTTATATTGATTGTTGTAATGATACCAGTATGTAAGAGCAAATAGTGTATTAAACAGTGTTGACGTGGACAATATAGTAACTGAAGGACTACATCATTAGCTAAGGCAGCAGGTGTCGTGAGTATATCTGGAAATTTATACCAAGAGGGGCATGTCTTTTCTCATCCTATGATTAAATAGACAAGATGGCTGACTGGGATTTGTTTTAACTAACGCAAGACAGTCGACAGGGTTTTGAAACTGATGAACAGCAGGCGCTCACAGTGCGACTTGTCGACGCCAAACGGTTAAACTGGATATGATCAATTTCTCTGTGTGAAGAAACGTGAACAAGTTGATCTGGTTTCTGTAAGTAAGTGGTTCTAACCAAATACGAATTCCAATAAAGGGCATTTGTACAAGGCCTAGTTTGGCCACAGGTAAAGTTGACTCAAGTTTGTCCTTTAGTAAAAACTGGAAGGACAAGTCTGATTCTGCAGTATTCTTAATTGTTTTGGTAACTGCAAATTAGAAAAGCATTGTACAGTGTGGTTCTGAAAAAGTGGCATTGCATCCACAATGTAGACTCTGTTTCTCTCCCCACAGAGGATGACAGACCTGCTGCTTCGCTCCAGCAAATTCTGTTTCTGATTTCAATAACTGCCTGATACTCTTTCAAGAGGGAGCTTTGCTAAATTCTTGCTCCTCAGTGAGAACTCAGTGGAATTACAGGGCAATGAACAACTGAGTGAATCCCTCTCCACCAAAAGGGAAGGACAGCAGTCACTCATTGTGGATGAATTGTTTAATGTTTTTTCAGAATAAATGCATTTGCTCGATTTGCCTGCACTGTGACTTATCTGGTATGATATCAGGGAGCTGTCTTAGTAAATAACTTCCGTCTTCCCGACCAGGCGATTGGCTTCTTCCCAGTTCAACAAGATCAGACGGAAGAGCTTTACTACACACAAACTGTGTCGTAATCACTTCTGCAACCTTCGCTTTTGTGCATGTGATCACTGTCGTATTAAAAACATGTCGTGAAGTAAGAGTAGCAAAAATAGCAGAATGCAGCGCCTGTATCCTCTCTTTTGAACATTATTGCACTGTTGGGCCAGCGTTTATTGACTATCTCTCATTGCCCTTCAGAAGATGATGATCAACTGTCTTTATGAACTGTTGCATTGCCTGGAGTAATACGGTTCATTTCTGAACTCGCTCATGTGCCCCTCGGTTCAAGGACTGACTGAACACCCGTCCCACAAACGGAGAAGACAAATGGCCTCTCCGGTGTGAACTTTCTAGTGAGCGAGGAGAAAGGGTGAACATCTGAAACCCATCCGTCACGCATGAGCAACTGAATGGCTTATCCTCAATTTGAACTAACTGGTGAGACACACGATACAGTCAGTCCCTTCGTACATACAGAACATATGACCAATCTTTCTTATCAGTCTGAACTCGTTCGTGTATGAGCAGTTTAGATGACTGAATGAATCCCTTCTCATAAAAATGAGCTGGTGAGTGCCCTCTCCCCAGTGCAAGTATATTGGTGCACAGTGAGCGTGATAGGATGTCTGAGCCTCTGGCCACAGGGTGTGCAGCTGAACGGTTTCTGCTTAAGTTGCGCTCGAAGGTAGGATCGAAGGCCGGATGACTGAGCGAATCCATTTCCACACATAGTGCAGGCGAAAAGCTTGACACCAGCGTGAAATTGTTAGTACATACTTAGGTCATATGAATATCTGAATCTCTTTGACATTTAGGTGCAGTTCAAAGGCCTCTACTCAGTGTGACTTCGACAGTATATCTGGAGTTTGGTTGTCTCCATAAATAATCTCGCATACATGGAGCAGCTGATTTACTTCTCTCCGATATGATGTAAGGACGGCTTGCCATCAGGGTTAGCTCATTAATTCGCTTCCCGCAATTTCCACGTTTCTACAAATTCTCCATCGTTGTGGTGTATTTGCTTGCTTCTATTTAATCGAACAGTTGGAAATTTCTCGATGCACAGATTATTCATCTATTACGCCCCTGCACGAATGGTGTATTTCTTAAAATTGTGTGAATGTTTGAAGATCTTTCTACAATCCGTACCGTGGAACACCTATTATGTTGCTGTCTAAGTGTTTCTTTAGCACTGATGCTTGTCTTATTTTCGCCAAGGGACATATTCAAAGCCTGGGAATATTCAAATTCTAATTAATTGCGTAATTCTGTAGAACATTGACAGAGAATTCTGCTGAAGATTCATATCTCTCCATTCCGTCCACTGGAAAACCAAATGACAAAAGTTAATACAAAGAAGAAAGTTCAATTCAGACAATTCCAGTTTCTACGAAACACTTCATCCTCTCTTGTTCCTCCAGTGGCTTTTGGCGAATTCTCTCTGCCCACCTCCGGATGTTTCCTTTCTGACAAGAGAGTGGACCCTCTTTGAAGCAAGGCAAGTTTTATAAAATTAAGGGTAGGGCCGAGCGTAATGTAATAGTAAACTGAGGCCTCGGGGTCAGTTGTATAATTCTTTGAGATTTGCTTCACAGGTGGACAGTTAGCCAAGAGGCGCTTAGCATAGTTTGATTGAACCTATGCATAACGGATTACGGACGTTATGTTCAGGTATTACGGGAAGAAGGTGAGGTATCGTTTGGTGTACTGTATGCAATTGTGCTCGCCCTGCTTCAGGAAGGATTATATTAAATCGGAGAAGATTCAGAAAACATTTAGCAGGATGCTGCTGGAAATGGAGGGATTGAATTATGAAGAACAGATTGGATAGGCTTGGACTTCTTTTACTGAAGCGCAGCAGTTTATGGAGTGACCTTACTGAGTTTTCTAAACTTGTGAGGATCAGAGATATGGTAAAAGGCAACGTATTTTCCTCCTCGGGCTGTGTCGTTCAAAATTAGGGAACATAACTTTAAGTGAGAGCAGAACGTCCTTTAAAAAGAACATAGAACACAGAATACAGGCCCTTCGGCGTAGTACAGCCCTTTCGGCCCTCGATGTATCACCAACCCGTGGAAGGAATCTGAAGCTCATCTATTCAACGTTCAGCCGTATGTTTATCCGATTACACTTTAAATGTACTTAAAGTTGGCGAGGTTACTATTGTTGCACACAGTGTTTTCCACGACTGTACCACCCTCTGAGTAAAGAAACTACCTCCGTCAGCAGTTCTATATCATCCAAGGAGCTTCGAAATCGACGTTTCGGGCATAAGCCCTTCATCAGGAATAAAGGCAGTGAGCCTGAAGCGTGGAGAGATAAGCTAGAGGAGGGTGGGGGTGGGGAGAATGTAGCATAGAGTACAATGGGTGAGTGGAGGAGGGGATGAATATGATAGGCCAGGGAGGAGAGGGTGGAGTGGATAGGTGGAAAAAGAGATAGGCAGTTAGGACAAGTCCGGACAAGTCATGGGGACTTGCTGAGCTGGAAGTTAAGAACTAAGGTGAGGTGGGGGAAGGGGAAATGAGGAAACTGTTGAAGTCCACATTGATGCCCTGGGGTTGAAGTCTTCCGAGGCGGAAGATGAGGCGTTCTTCCTCCAGGTGTCTGGTGGTGAGGGAGCGGAGGTGAAGGAGGCCCAGGGCCTCCATGCCCTCGGCAGAGTGGGAGGGGGAGTTGAAATGTTGGGCCACCGGGCGGTGTGGTTGATTGGTGCGGGTGTCCAGGAGATGTTCCCTAAAGCGCTCTGCTAGGTGGCGCCCAGTCTCCCCAATGTAGAGGAGACCGCATCGGGAGCAACGGATACAATAAATCATATTAGTGGATGTGCAAGTAAACATTTGATGGATGTGGAAGGCTCCTTTAGGGCCTTGGATGGAGGTGAGGGAGGAGGTGTGCGTGCAGGTTTTACAGTTCCTGCGGTGGCAGGGGAAAGTGCCAGGATGGGAGGGTGTGTTGTAGGGGGGCGTGGACCTGACCAGGTAGTTACGGAGGGAACGGTCTTTGTGCAAGGTGGAAAGGGGTGGGGAGGGAAATATATCCCTGGTGGTGGGGTCTGTTTGGAGGTGGGGGAAATGTCGTCAGATGATTTGGTTTATGCGATGGTTGGTAGAGTGGAAGGTGAGCACCAGGGGCGTTCTGTCCTCAGACCGCACCCGACCAACCTTCGCATACACCAACTCATCCACTTCACTCTGAGTCTCACCAAACATTACTGTGCACTGCAGCTCAGACTTGAGTGGCTTAGCTTTTGGTAGGAGTGCTAAAACCTTTTGATTAGATTAGATTAGATTACAGTGTGGAAACAGGCCCTTCGGCCCAACAAGTCCACACCGACCCGCCGAAGCGAAACCCACCCACACCCCTACATTTACCCCTTACCTAACACTACGGGCAATTTAGCATGGCCAATTCACCTGACCCTGCACATCTTTCGACTGTGGGAGGAAACCGGAGCACCCGGAGGAAACCCACGCAGACACGGGGAGAACGTGCAAACTCCACACAGTCAGTCGCCTGAGGCGGGAATTGAACCCGTGACTCTGGCGCTGTGAGGCAGCAGTGCTAACCACTGTGCCACCATCAAGTCTTCCAAAATGCAACATTTTATGTCTCCTATCCAATAATCTTTGGCGTTGCTGGCTTCCTGCAATACGATCTGAGAACTCACAGTTTCTACACTTGATCCCTTTTCGTCCATTGCAGTTTAAATTCTAATTTCAGTAAATCATTTCTGCCCAGCAAATTAATTGGTGACTCCTTGGAGACTAACAAAGGCAAGACGACTTTTTTATTATCCATTTGTAAACTTACAGGAACTGTAAACCTTGCCAACTTCGGTTTAGCCGAGAACCCTACAGTCTTAATAAATGTTCCTGACATGGGAATGTGGGATGCCCATTGTGGTTGGACGCACATGTAAGTAGCTCCTTTATCTATCATCATAGAAGTCAACTGCTCTTATAAACTCACTGTCCAATGGCTTCCTGTTCAGACACTCGTGTAATTATACGGTATTTTCCCTTTCCACTTGGACTGGCCGCCCCAGCACATCCTGTACGGGTTGACAGGCCCTGTCGGACCCGTAGGAATTCGTGGCGAGACAGTTGGAGGTCCAAATTAGGCAATCCATTCCATGATGTCCTGGTTGCTAACACCCTCAACACAGTATTAGTGATAACCTTTCTGAGTCTGACTTCTCACCATACTCATTGCCACCCCCTACTTCTTTTCCCCTCTCCTTGGACACCCCAGTTCTGTCCAGCCTGTTGTTTAATTTCATTTTGCCCTTGCAGTGTTGACTGTGGAAAAGTGGCCTCTAGAACGTTTATTATCGGCATGGGCTTTTCTGGCGCTTGCAAGGTGGTGTGAGAGGGTTCTCCTCGGGCTTGCATTTTGCTCATTTTAGTCGTGCCTTACAACTCAGTTGTCATTGGCAACATCCTTTTGAGTTTCTCTCTGTCTCGCTTTTAAAGTTCCTCGAGCTGCATTTGTGTCAACTTTCTTTCCACCTCCACCTGTTGATCGTCAACTTCTTTTTATCTGTATAGTATCTTTCTACTGCACGGACTATATAATTTCTAAATTCCCGGTGGGCCATTAACTTCAGACCCACGTCCTCCTCGAGCTAAGATATGACTCGAGTGGGCATTGTCTCGACAATTGTCGCCCAGAACAATATGGACAACAGTTGGCTACCTTCCATGTGTTGTTCTATTTCAAGCCTCCACTGTTTTAATTGGATTTCTAGATGGGCTTCCGGGTTTTTATTGTCTCCCAATGGATTTTTTTTCAATGCTTTGGGATCGATCTGAGGTGTTTCACGGCCTCTAAGAGCCTGCCATACCCTCTATCTTACTCGGTCAAGCCGAGAACCATCCATCATTGGCTTGTCCACCACATTCTTCAGGCGGGCTCGGTCCATTATTTCTCTTAATTGCAGTAGCCTTATCATCTGTATTAGCCATGTCTTCAAACCCCCATAGCCAACAACCGTCATGACATCTGTCTTCAAAAGGTTATCGTCCACTTTCGTGCTGCATTTTTACAGCGCCTTCAGATCCTGGCTTCCCCAAGGAATGTATTCAGGCTGTATGTCGCCTTTTATGAGCAATGGAACCACCTTGCCCCGTGAGGTCAACTTTCCTGTATTAAAATTGTTACATTGTGATTTGTCTTCAGGTTCCAATTATGGCTCGACTTCGATTTCTTCCTAGTGTTTTTCCTAGTTTCGCGGGCCCATCTTCCTGCCAGTGTTATTGCATCCTCTATTCCCTTCCCCCATCACTCTCCCTATCACTCTCCGCCTGTTTACACTCAACATCCCTGCAATAATTTGGATATGCTTCATTTTCTCTTCGTTCTTGTAACATGCTTAAAGACTGAATTGCACCTCACAATCTCTCCTTTCCCTGCAGTTTCTAAGCTTGTTTGCCTCCACATCGGCTCTGTCTAAATTTTCATTTTTAATATATTTGAGGTCTGGGTCAACTTCCTCCCAATCCAATTGTCCCTCTGCCTCTGCCGTTTCAATTATTCTAGACAGTTCCTTGAAATCAGGATCTGTGAATTTATTACTTTGCTGAGCCTCTATTTCCAAAGACTTCTTGTTCAGCTGTGAACACGTGGGTATTTTCTCTTCCAGAGACTTTGTTTCTAAAAGGTGTTTGTTCTGCTCGCTGGCAAGTCCCTTGGACGTAACTCGTGCCTGAATGACTTACCTCAATTCCACTCACTCAATTCAAAAAGCTTTACAATCTCCGCCTCCTGCTTCATTCTCTGTGTTGTCACATTAGATTTATCTTTGGGTCTGTGATTCTGAATGAACCCTTCCATTTCATTGCACATGGTTATATCAATGTTACCCTTTCCTTGGAAATTTAGTTAGGAGGTCCTTAGTTCTTTTTTCCCATTTTCCAGAAAATTTATGACATCGTTTGTTGGAATTTGGAATTTCTTACTCAATATTACAAATACAGATCATTTGTCCATAATTAATATTACGTCAGTTTAATTCTCATACGCTCCTTGCTTTCAGAATTCAACAGTATAGTAATGCTTTGGAAAGATTTCCTCTTCTCTCCTATATTACATCTAATCGTTTGTTACCAATCTGCCAGCTTTCAATTTCACTTAGAGTCAACAATACTAACAATGTAACAATCCTTTCTTACCAGTTCTGTCTTACAGTCCGCTAATTTATTTCAGATCTGTATCCACATAACTTGCTGACCTGCCAATATAGTTCCCTATTTTCTTAGGGTGGTATCCTCCGGAACATACACATACAGCGTGGAATTTAATCTCAACCTCTTTGTTTTACTCCTACTTACCCCACTACATAGTTTTCCAGAAAAACCCTCTGGGTTTCTCCAAACTTTAATTTAACATCCAACTTATGGTCTTTTGAATCAGAGAGACCCTTCAGCAGTTTTCCTGTATTTCCACACCCCCGAGGACTTCCCTTACTTGACAGAATATTGTCGAAATTAGCAGCAAAACGTCTACATTGTTTATGGTCTAACACTTCATTCTGCCAGTCTCAGCTGAGTCCTCCATTAAACTGGGAATTGACCTGCAGCCGCGGCCTCTTTTCTTGAGAGGGGTCTCTTTGCGGCTCTGCTCATTGTACCAAATTTGTTGTGGAATGATCGCTCAATACTCTGAGAAAATTACCAGGAAATGCAAATAATCCTTTACGAAGATAAACTTTTATATGCAAATACAAGCTGTGGCAATCTGAAAATGTGTTTCCTGTCTGCCCACCGCTCCCTCCGACAAGCTCCACATTACGGGCATCTTCTATTTATACTTTCCTGCTTCCCACGCGTATCTGGTAGGATTAGCATAACCGAACAGAGTAGTTTGTTTTGTCCTTATAAACTAATCATCTTCTACCACACTGGTCGACTGCTTCCACTTAAAATATCAAATTGCACAACCATTATCTTTCGCATTCGCTTATCTATCACGTGATTTAACTAGCCTGTCATAGTCTGCGATCATGATCTGTAACTGAGACCTGTAACTTGATACTGTGCATGGATTACACCACTAAGTCAGTGAGATAACTGCCAAATTAACTTCCTTATATTCCATAGTAACTGGCTGAAAGAGGGAGTGGCAAATACGTTATTTCAATGGCTCCTTATGCAAATATTACAGACACAGAGCTATACAGCCGAGAAAAATGGGACGTCAACCTATCGCGTCTCCGGCAGTCATAAAAAAATCCGAATACTTAATCCAATTTTACATCACATCCGCGGAGCTTGGGCTGTCTTAACCTTGCATGCAGACATCTAATTATTTCTTAAATACTAATTCTCCTAAATTAACATCAATTTTCATATTCCCACCAGCCTCAGAATGAAGTGCATTTTCGATACATCTCTGATAACCCTTATCTTAAATCTATGCATCCTGTTATTTGTACGTCCACCAAGGGTAACATAATATTTTCTTGTCCACCTGACATATTCCCGTGATAATTTTAGGCAAAGAAATCCTTTTCCCCTTTCTCTGTACTCGGCAACTAACCAAGTTTAAAAAAATCTATCCAATCTCTCTTAATAGTGAGCTCCCTCTGTACACTTTCCATTCTCGTCAAATTCATTGATTGATGCAGGTTCCGAAAGTGCACACATTTGCTTCTTATTATACAATGTGTGTTGCTAACCGAGCAAGATATATTAAATTAACATCATACTGAGACCGATGTACACTGTGACATTTCCACGTCCATACTTATTCTAACACTAACTGGTAATCAGTTAAACATCTATGTCACAGTGTATTATATATGCCTGCAGAAATGTGTTGTTATCCGATGCAGGGTGAAAAATAAAACACGGAATGACATCGCAACACAATGCAAAATATCGAAGTACTTCCAGCATTTCAATTGCTTCAGTAGTTTTGGCATCATTTGTAATGTATATTTCATTCTTTTCTTTCGTTGGTGCCTGCATTTAGATTGGGACATGGCAGAAATGCAATGGTTAGTGCAGCAACTTAAATACGTAGCATGTGTCTGTCTCCATCTGCATTGGATCACCCAAACATTTTGAGTCATAAACGTTTAGTATTCGGATCAACGAGAAAATTATCACGTTTACCCCAAAGCAATGCGAGGTTAGGGGGTGATACAAAGAATTACTAACATGGATTACCTTTCGGTTTCCATTTCAGGATGATCCAAACCCATATACCTCACTTTTCACCTTCGTACCTTGTGCCCAACAGTCACAGCATTGGGGAGTAATATCAAAATAATTGGCAGCAGTGAAGTCAAACAACAGTGAATCCAACGAAAATCCATCCAGGCAGAAATACTATTGTATTCAAATGTGGGTACGTTGTCTTATACAAAGTAAAGTTCAAAAGCAAAACACCAGGCAACATTTTTCAAGTAGAATAGCAGACTCACACACCAATTACGTTCGGTAATTATTTCGTTCGGTATCTCTGGTAGGAACTCGTATCAAATCGATCGACAGTGAAGCTAAGTGTAAACCTGAAAGAAGTGTCTATAGCTGCCCGAAATGAGCAAATATCGGTTCAGCTGATGGAAGTCATGCAATGTTTGCTCAAGACAGATCATATGGAGAAAAAAAAGATCACATTAATTGTAACAACCGGGCGATCTGCCGCTCTTATGAGTACATGCGAAAGACGGAGATAGGCCTCACTTTCTCATTACTGGAATCATAATAGTTACAATGTTTACTGTAAAAAAAAGGACAAACCCATATTCAAATAATGTAAAACAAAGCAGGGACCCTCTGGTCTTTTGTAAAATCTAGGATTCACGATGCCATCTCATTCAGCATTGCCGATATTTGCATGAATCTGCTCCAGAAAAGTTAAATGGGGTGAACTGTCAAATCTGGAGATTTCACAAAAATAATCATTTTTGTCTGAGCTTTCCAAATGCATACAACAGTTGATAACTTAGCCTGTGTATTGTTCGGGATTTGCTCTTTTATAAAAATTCATGGCGTATGTTCACAATGCAGATGAGGGAAAGAAATGTAACATTTCCAAGTTTGCAGATAACACAAAATTGACTGTGATCTTAATCAGTTAGGAGAATGAACAGTCGTTTCAGTACGATGAAGTTGATTGAGTGCACAAATACATGTCAGAAGGATTATTATTCGAACTCATGTGAAGTTACCCAGTTTGGTTGCAAAAAAATGTAGTGAAGCATTTATCTCAATGGTAATTCAATGTGAAAGGGTATGTGGGAACAAACCTGGGTGTTCATGTAAACCGAACACTTGAGTGTTCAGTTCAGTATGCAGTGAAGAAGTAATGTTAGTTTGCATCGTATAATGCTTCAGGTACAGGCGCAGAGGACACATATGGCATATGGGTACTTTGGATTCCAATTGGACTTTAGGATGCACAATGTGTTCTGCTCTTACAGATAATTCCTGCATGTTCGAACGAAGATGATTAGCTTTGTATTGATGAAAGTAATTAGTTGATTTGCATTACTGCTTCTTTCGTCTATTTTCCACACTATAATCCATGTTTATTTTAAAAGGGAGAAACAATAGGATCAACTAAATACGCAGAGAATGATCGGTGGAAAGCTTGCAAACTTTGCCTCTGGCAATTGGTCAGTGAGATCAGGAAAAAAGAGAAAAAGTGATTCTGGATCAGAAAAAGTAAGGCTGGTGCGGATTACTTTAAGGAGGTGCATAAAGAATTACCTGAACATTTGGAAAAACAAATTGTCACAGAAACGTACAATCTATGATATCCTCTGCATTGACAATGACTAACATTCAGGATTCTACACAGAATTGTCTGTTACTTTGTCAGATTTGAGTGTATGCTGTTAAGAATCCTGCTGCAGACAAAATATTTCCATATATTTTGACAGACTAACTGAATGGTCTATTGGCAGCTGAGACAAATTTTAGCAGTGGGGAAACTTGCCAGTGAATCGAAGACAAATGTGCAATAATGAATGAGTGTGCACGACAAAGAAAATATTTAATGAATGGAATTTGAATTTTTAAGTATGGCATGGTAATGAATGTGCTTCATTTCGAGGAGGCTCAGAAGCACAATATTATAATTTAATGGGGCCAGACAGTGAACACATAGCAAAAAGAGAATGTTTTCACATGCTGTCAAAACTAATGCTAATATATTTAGTTTGGTAAGACTCTCATAGTGTCCAAGAGTATGTTTCCAATGAAGCCAACGCCGAACCACTCAAATCCCATTTTTCATGCATCACATTATAAGTGCACGTATAAATACTTCCTCAATATTATGAGGGTTTCTCCCTCTACCACCATTACAGGAAACGAGTGTGAGATTCCCACCACTGCAGGTCGAAAACACTCTCCTCACATCGCCCCGTATTCTTCTGGCCCTTAATTAAAATCGCTGACCCTGGCCAGTTATCGCTCTACCATGAAGAAGTTCTCTCCTTCTTACCCTATGTACTGTTATACGTTTTTCCTTATCAATCATTCCCTCACCACCGCACAGGTGGATGTCGAAGGCATATCAAAATAGGACGGAAATACGTCATACTGGGCAGAGGCTTTCTCTATTCTATCGTGGGATTTTGTCGTCGCACAGCACAGCACAGGTGGATGTCTAAGGCATATCAAAATAGGACGGAAATACGTCATGCTGGGCAGAGGCTTTCTCTATTCTATCGTGGGATTTTGTCGTCGCTGGCTAAACAAGCATGTGTTGCAAACATGGATTTTTGAGTGGATTTATGGGTGAATCCAATTAAAACAACACTGAGTTGAATCAAGAAAGGCGAAGGTCAGATTAAGTCAGGATGTTCGGCGGTGTAATCAGTACCGCACCCTTTGTTCTTCACGTGAAGTCAGGTCCGAAATTGTATCTCAACTCCTTTTATGCACTTGCTGAATACAATTGTGTGGTAGGTCGATGTCAAATATCAACGAGATAAAATACAAGAAATACATAAATTGAATAACGAAATGGTATGAAGACTAGAATCCCTCTATCAACGTCAATATGCAGAAAGAGATGGTCACTGACTTCAGTAGCAGAAGTGAAGGCACGGCCTTTTCTGCATGAATGCTGTTGATGTAGAAATTGTTCAGAGAACTGCAGTTCCTGGAATGATGGAAACCAACAACCTGCCTGATCGATGCAATGTTCAAGAAAGCACAACAATGCCTCTACTTTCTCACAGGTGAAGCAAATTAAAAATATGACAACATGCTCTTATCCAATTTCTATAATTGCACCGTAGAATGCATCCTATATGGATGCATCACAGTGTGATATGGCAAGAAGCAACAACGTCGTGATCACAGCCCAGTCGATCACGCATACCAGCCCTCCATCAATTACACTATCTATACATCCAGGTACATCTCGAAAACAATCAGCATAATTAAGTGTCTCTCCCACCCCAGTTGCAATGTATTTTGACCACTTCCATCGGAAAGACTGTGTAAAATAATTATCACACGTACAACGGATTCAAGAACAGCTCCTATCCTGCGATTATGTCATCATTCAACGGACCCCCGAAATGTTAATGTTGATTTCTCTTTATCGCTCGTTCTCTCTCTCTCGTTCTCTCGCTGTCTCTGCATTTTCTCTGCGATTGTAACACTCTATTCTGCATTCTGTTCTGCTACCTGATGCAACTAGTATGGTATAATCTAATTGCAGAAAACGCAGAACACAACTGCTCACTCTATCTTCGTACATTTGACAATAATAAATCAATTCAATACAATGAAACTAATTCCCTTGTCTCTGGATACTTAGGAAGAAAATGTCGCATTTTCTTGCACGAACCGAAGTGACCAACATTGAAACAATTCTCCAATTCCAGATTAATGAATGTGTTGAATTCAAACACATGACATGTATTTTTAATGCTGAACCTTTGTTGGTGGAACAACAGCCTGCGATTTTTTTTATTGAACAGCCAATTAAAATCACCAATGCACCACGATTCATCCATATGATTGTCGTAAATATGCTTCATATTTATCTGAGCAACTGGTATTAAACTGACCGTCAAAACATTATAATCCTATCTACAAAAAATGAGGGATTCACAATCTACAGGATGGGAGTCAACATTGCTTCTTTCTCTGCATACGATCAAAAGTTGCACCCAATTGAAAAAAAAATGTTTAGATCGATGGCACATCCACATCTTTAGTCATTGATCCCCTCCGCCCTTGCTACTCAGTCTGACCAACTGTCCGTTGCATTGTTGTATTTTCCTAAAGCAACTTAAACGGTGCTGCTCCGACTGCCAAACAAGAATTCCTGGACGATAACGGAATGCCCCTAATATACTTCCAAAAGTTTGAGTGTGCCATCTTCTGAATTCATCACCTTCTCCGTTTCTCTTCCTGTGTCTACTTAAGTACTGTTCTATTGAAGCTCGAAGTGCAATGCCATATTCTCCAGGGAAAATATACACTGGAAAATCCTGACTGCGATTGTCAGTGCTTTTCATTTTGAAAGTGCTACACAAACAATTTGCCCAAGTTGCTGCAAGATATGTTTCTGGCAGGTACAAAGTGCAACAGCAAAGCTGCGATCAAACGTCTATTGGTTAGCATTTAAGTAATCTTAAACGCGCATAATATATTGCTATACAGTTATAAGCACTCATCTAAATAAAACAGTGAAGTAAACATTCGATTATGTCAGTTCCAGTTTACTCAGAAAACGTTTATAATCAGGAATTCAATCAGTATATTGCCTTGAGTGAAAGGTAGCCACATGTCTACATTTGTTTGGGTTGGAAACTGTCTAAATGAAGAAAGCAAAATTTGCAACTTGAGAGCAAATATGCCCTCTTCGACATGGTTTATTATGGAATATAATGCTTTACTAGAAATTCCGATGGCTGCTGTAATCAGTTAAACTGTCATTGACGATTTCTAGAGACCTGACAAGATGCCAAATGGATGAGCAGTGAACGGAACACGCATTGTCTTTGAGATGCAAGAAAGAGCCCTTGTATAGGACTCAAAACTGAAATTCCCTGGAAGACGGGCAATCGGAAAAACACCACTATAATACTGGGACATAACTCATTGGATAAGGGAACACAAAAGCTTTCACGTTTTGACAAAACCTTTAAGTATCCTTCCAAAATACTGTTTATGACTCACTGACTGAATTGAAAATGATATTTCAGTTGTATTAAAATGCATGTATTCCAACTGAGATATAAGTGTGATAACAAACTCGGGATTGCCCTATGAAAAGGATACAGCTGCAGTCTCTTCAATGTCTGATAAGAGTTTTCATCTTTCACTTCGGATATTGCATCTGTGGAAAACAGAGACATGTGCACCAATACCTCAATGTTTCTTGGGTGGTGAAGCTGGAAGCTGGAAATCTTATAACAATGTCATACTTATGTTAAGAAAAGCACTGGTCATATATTTTTCTTTCAACCAGATATTTTAGAAACCTTGTGATTGCCTTAACATTGCATCATTAAACCCATGTTTGCATTTTAATCCTTCAGACAGACATAAAAGTGACACCCAAACCACAAGACGTGTTTCAAGAGCAATGATTTTTTTGTTTGAAACGCAATGGTCTGAGGGTACTTGGAGAGTTCTTCTTTGTTGGATAGTGGCACAATTTCAGGATTGGGCATTGAATGGATTGAAATTAGCCTGAATGCACCAAATAGTTTCTGACTTACCCGTGCTTTTGTTCCTCATGCAAATTGTTAACTGCCCACTTACGTACTATAAATAGCCTATTGCATGCTCCATACCACGTGGATTAAAAAAAGAAGGCATGCAGTTCAGTGATATCAGGATTCAGGTTATTGATCACTTTCACGTTATTTTCGCACGTTTGTGTTTATATAATCTTCCACCTGGTCTCAGCGAATGAGAATGTTTATCTACATGTTACATTGCCTTTTTACTGAGACTTAGAGTCGTAGAGATGCACAGCACAGTCATTTCAATACAACTCGTTCATGCCAGATATTCTAAATTAACCTTGTCCAATTTGCCAACATTGGCCCATATTCATTCAATACCTTCCCAGTCATGTACTGATCCAGATGGCCTTTTAATGTTGAAATTATATCAACCTTCAGAACTTCCTCTGGCAGCTTATTCCATGTACGCATCACCATGTGTGTGAAAAGTACACAAATTCAATCGCTTTTAAATCTTTGCCATTTGAACATTAACAATGCCCTCTAGTCTTCGACTCTCCTGCATTGGAGAAAAAAACATGACTCTTCACGCCCTCCATGCTCATGTTGATTTTTTGAACTTCTACCAGTTCACCCTCACTTTCTGATGTTTCGTGGAAAATAGTACCAAATTATTCAGCCTTTCTCTACAGCTCAAAACCTTTAACCGTGTCAAGATTCTTGCAATTCATTCCTGAACCCTTCATGTTTTACGACATATTTTCTGCAGCAGGAAGACCAGAATTGAATGCAGTATTCAAAAAGTGGCCTAACCAAACCATGTATAACTGTAACATGAACTCTCAACAATTCTGAATTTCTTGCAATCAATTTCGTGACAATCGCAATCTTGGTTCTGAGAAAGTGTGTACTCTCAGCCTGCAGCACTCGCTACCTGCCGCCCATGGCAGTGGTAGATATAATGTTCGTTATCACTGAGATCATACTCAGCCGAATCAAACTTGATTACTTCATATCACCTTTCCAGGAGGTCACTCCTGCGCGCGGTGTTCACCGTGCCCTGCACTGTGTTGTCATAGACTATTTTATCTGGTATACAATCACTTTAACTTTCGATCTATATGCCACTATTTGCGACGAAAAAATGGAAGCGAAATGCTGCACTGAAGACGTTGCAACTGTAGTTCTAAAAGTAACGAGTCGTCTACCCTGTTTAGCGAAAAATATTTCCATCTACTTTAGAATTGTACAATCCAAGAGTACTGACAATGTACCACGTGGACGCGCGAATTCAGAGAGACATTATGAGTACCCTGCGTGGAGAGGGTTTAGCGCCTTTGAACAGATTCTAACGCCAATTCCTCTGGCTGCGTTATTTCTGTCACTAAACGCTTTAACAGTGGAACACAGTTTATTGCCCAGTCGAATTAATAAGGGTCTCAAGGGTCAGACTGAGGGCGAAAATTCCAGTGACCCAGATATGGAAAGTAGAAGGCAGTGTTGATTGTTCTCTTCTGTACCTCAGATAGATGCACATTTTTGTGGCTGTGGTAAAGTTTATATTAATTTTTTTGCTGATGCCCATTTAGGTCATGTTGATGACTGTACTTTTGAAAGGAAGTTGCCTTTTTGCTTCGGAATTTACAGTGCTGCACGAACACCATTGCCTGTGTGACATTACTGTCCAAGTTCAGAAGAAAGGTCAGGACCCCATTGGATGCTATTTGTGCGTAATATATTCAAACAACTAGCAACAAATCCAACTGAGAAAGCTGCACGCTTTGTGGGGGATCACCAAAATTAGCCTGAATAGGAAACAAACACCACAAGCGTGCTGTCAATTTGCAAGAGGAGACTGAAACTTAGAGAATCACAGGAACATTGGCAGCAGTTGCCACATATCAAAAAGCAAGGGTCGAGGAGTAGACATGGCCGTCGGATAATATGAAGTAAATGCTGAGTAGCATGAGTCACTTCGAAGAGCAGGAGAGAAACTGCATGAAGTAACACAGAGAGACATAGATGGCTATAAACAGTGTTGCGCCTGCCAACCAGTGTATTTGAATTCTTATATCCAACAAAATAACAGAGTGAACTTGTAATGACATTAAAAGAATAATATTCGTTTACGTGACACAATTAATATTAGAAGAATGAATACATGACGATCTTACGGTAAACAATACATATCTATCCGATGTTTTAGATTAACTTTAATGATCATGCGCAATCACACCAGACCTTGGCCGGGCTCCACGTGGCAATGTCATCTGGTCTTCTACCGATGATTCCAAAGGTGTATTCGCTTTCGGTGATTACTCTCGAGTTACCCCTCTCCAATTATAGCTCGTGTTACTGCTCCTTGGATGATGTAGCTGGATTGTTATACTCCAAATGCTTCGTGCCATTTTGGGAGGGTCTTGCATGTCTGCTCATAGTTTCATCAGGTTTGATCAACCTTATTGATTACAATCAACCAGGTTTTGGCACGCTCATGGCAGGATGGTTCTTAAGTCTCCATTATTGGACATGCAAGTTGTACGTAGCCTCCTTCAAATAAGAGTACAAGGCACTTTCATGTCTATGGCACATATCCATGTTTCTTATTGTTCTGAGGGTGATATTCCATTGCCTTTTCAAACCTAAATTAGGTTTTGTGTTGCAAGGTCTGCAGCTCCCAGATTTCTTTGCAAAATGCTTGTGAGTAGTTACAGCCTGTCTGGATTCTGCAGCATGTGGATTGTCAGATTCACATTAGGCAACTTTGGCTTCATCTCGCATCATAGTGTAATTTTTGTCCACTTTATTAAATTCATCAGAAATTTACCATTTTGAGCAGCCTGTCCAGCCACAGCCCCTCCTCCTGACCATAAACGTGAAACGTGATTGATCATATGATAAAGATCTGTCTCTTGCAGGGTGAGTACACGACCATCAAGCTCAAGTGCAGCACAATATGTACTTGAGCCACTGCGTTATTATAGATAGCTTATGAGGTTCAAGGAAACATTGTAAACTAAATAAATAAGTAATGCTGATTGTACATATGTCTACATGAACAACCACTCGTTTTTTTTCAAATAAATAATTTTAAAGAATGGAAGGAATGTAAACACCATATGGAACGTTCGGATGGATTTAGAGGTCTGTTGGGTTCTAACCTCAGTTTTCAATGTTCGGGTTTCGTGTATTTGTAGCGATGTTACAACGATGTGACCTGGAAAGACGGAAATGAGGTGGTCGTAGTGGCCTATGTGGCTTCAGCGACAAGTGAAGATGAAGATACCTTCCCCAGAGAACCAAGACGACATGGTGAACATGATCAACAATATAAACATATGTAAGATTGATTAAACGTTTAATTCAATCTAAATGAAAGTCAGTCGGCAATCCAACAAGTGTAACTTGGTTAATTCCATCTGCATGGAAAGAAATGAGAGTTGGATGACGTGTGATGTTCCTTCCAGGTTTGACCATCTGAAGCAGTCGCACTTCGCCTTGGGTGACTGTTGGGAGCTGTTTCATCACCTCGATCAGTTAATGAGTGTACGTGGAAAAAGGGCACACAACAGAGAGTCATCAGTGTGTTCTGAATCCTCTGTCTCTGGAGGCATGGCCATATTGAATCCTCCCGTTGCCGAAATTATGTCTGCTCATTCTCTCTGATCATGACACCCAGAATTATCATTTGACAGTGTGTGTTTGACTGTTCTTCCATGGTTGTACTATAATTTTGTCGTGTCACGTTTCCTTGAGATAGATACGTCGACTGGGGTGTGCTTCAGGCATGTTCCATCTGCTGGTCTGTCAAACTGATATCGGGAATTGGTGTAATGTCCAGCCTGTCGGAAAGATTTGACATTTGCATATTGTTATTTGGTAGTCAGTCATTACAATATGTAAGAGAATCTCCTCTTATTCCTTTTAAAGCATTCAGGGTTCAATTGAAGCTGCTGCTGGCGAAACTGATGGTAGTGTATCACTTCCATGGCGGGGGAGGAAGGTTTGAAGATGTGGCATGCCTTGTAATGAGTTCGAGAACGGTGGTATCCGCTGTGCGTACTAAGGTGGTGGAAGTGGCTGTGTGTTTATCATTAAATCTCGAGGTGTTTAAGGTTGTGCTGGACCCTCCAGTATCTCAAATAAATTCTTACTTCCCATTTACGAATCCTATTGCACTTCGTGTTGCAGACCCACACTGTGGAGGCAGAAACCTGGAATCAGAAGACAGTGGCCTCATGGTTTGGGAATGGGTGTTACATGGGTTGGCTCATGTCCAAAGCATGGACTTGACCTTGTCGCGTGGGCATTGTAATAGGAGATGATGACTCGTTCTATCACTTCTGCATCCCGCTGTCGTCGGTGATCAATGTAGATGTGGGTAAGGCCGCGCAGCTTCTTGACATTCACGTGCATAGTATCCTGAGCGCCCGCAATGGTTTCACCTTGCTGTCTGCCAAGTGTTTCTGTGCTGTGCCCCTACATCTATCTCTGTAGCCGTATGTGTGAAACTTCTTTTTTCTGGTTATAGCTCACCCACATTCCTTCATGTCTTCCCAAAGGACTGTAGGTCTCTGTAAATCCCTGTAAAATATATCCTTAAATGACTAACAAAGGCAGTTCTCAGTTTCCTTTCTTTTTTTGAGTACACTTGCTCAGTCAATCTCCAAGGTCACATTTATTATAAACGATCGCTTTTAACATTGCCTCTTTCATGTTGGCAAAGGCTTCATCTTCAGAATTTAGTGGGGCTCGGACGGCGGAATGTAGTGACAATCTTAAACAATAAAATAATTTCAGCTCTTTCCTTTCATCTAACCCATGTAAGACATTCTGCTGCATGATTCACTAAGAGAATGTGAACGGATCAGCTGACGGCTCAAATTCTGTGGGTCCTTGTGTCTTTTATCTGTATGCTGGATGCAGTGCTCTTGCAGCTGCCTGCAAATCTGTATTTTTTTCCAATTGCCTTATTACTTTCTCAGCGATCTCTTTCTCTAATACTGCTCGCCTAGTATTCTAATATGCTTATCCATTTTGGGTCTGAAATTGCTACATGCAACTGTGTTTGATTCCTCAGGTGCTGAGCAACTTTGTTTATCAACAATAGTTCCACGATATCGCATTTTGAGTTCTTGAGTTCATTCCAGACGTAATCCTTTATTTTTACATCGGAGTAATTGTCGTAAACAGTGCACTAGTGCTGGAAGCTTCTCAAGTTTGGAAACTCGCTTCACCTGAGATCTCGTAAAGTCATCGGAATATTTTTGCGCGAGGGATCCTGGCCCTGTTTTATCAGTGCACCAAAATTCTGCCCCTCAGGGCTACATTTTCGTTTTGATATCCTGTCTTAGGTTTCTTTTCCGTTTGGGACAGTCTTTTCTCCGGTACTTTCTCTACCATTGAAAATTCAATCACAGAAGGTATGGGGGTGGACTGGACTAATGGAATGGCATTTGCTATTGCCTTGTTTCAAATCCAAAAGAGTCGCTACTGACTTCTCGATGTAATACCTGACCTATCAAACCAATCGTTTGATAGACTAGATGTAAACACCTGTTGGGTTTCTCTTTAAAAGTGAAGTTCGGTATTCTTATAAACTGTCCTCTTAAAAACTGGCTGAGACAAATTCTACCAGAATGTCAGGTTCTAGAAGATTCGATCTCGGAGCAACAAAGTTCACTTCTTACCGTCGTTCCATCTGGGTTTCAATTTGTAATATCTGCAAAAGTGTGTTTAACTCTTACTTCAATAAAAAAAATTACAAGTCGGCATGTATGAATATGAATATTCATTTTTGAACATAATTAAGGTTAGAACAATAAAGTGTACTGTAAACTAAATATATACTCTCCAAAAGATCTTATGTTTTAACGTTTCTTTGTTTGATCTTATCCCAACACATTCGAACTTGACTGGGCTTCACATGTGAGGACGTCTTCTTCAGATTGTACATGAGGTTTCTCCTCTTTGAATGGTTATTCTCGTGTTACTGAACTGAGCGGGATTTTATGGAGATTCTTATTTTTCTTTGAAATCTTTGCGCGTTTTTGGGAGGGTGTTGAAGGTCTGCCAGTGGATAGATCAGGTTCGATTACCGTGGTGAATCTGAACGAAATAGGGTGTTAGCACATTGATGGCAAGCTGGGCCTCAGATCTCCAATACGGTAGTTGCTCGGTGCCCGTCGCTTCCTCCAAATACAGCTTCAAAGCGCCTCCGTGTTTAGTAAAGGATTGGTGTACTTGGTCGTCACCAGGGCGACATTCCATTGTTCCACAAAAATTAAAATTCAAGTATGTATTGCTGTGCCATCAGCAGGCAGGTTTGTTTCTGAACAATATGTGGGCATCTGCAGCCTATTTGGCTTCTGCGCCCTGTAGATAAACGCAATCACTTTCGTCAAGACTGAGTTCTGTTTCTCAGCATGCTTTAATTTATGGTCAATTTACCGAAGTTCATCATAAATCAGTTATTCTGCATGGCCTGTCTGGCCATTTTTTTCTCTTGATACAGACACTGCACAGAGATATGTTCAAATAAAGTGCCAAAACACACATCAAAGTTATTCAGTAAAGTTATGGACAGCTTAGTAATAAAGCAATTCAGTTCCACTGTGTAAAATACAGAATCGCAACAGCGCAAGCAGTGCTTCAGCCTTTGAAACCATCTGTGCTCAATGGTTACCAACATTATTCACAGCGCCAAAGACCCAGTTCGATTCCAGCCCAGGGCGACTGATTGTGTCGACCTTGTCCATTCTTCCCATGCCTGTTTATGTTTCTTCTAGGTGCTCGGGTCTCATCCCACAGTCGAAAGATGTCCACATAAAATGAATTTACTGTGCTAAATTGTCCATAATATTCAGGGATGCGTAAGCTAAGTGCATTAGTCAGCGGAAATGTAGAGGAATAGAATAAGTGGTTGGGTCTGGGTAAGATACACTTCGAAGAGTTGGTATGGATTTCTTGGTTGAAATGGCCTGTTTCCACACTGGAGTAAATCAATGATTCAGGCGTAATTGTCAAGACTATCCAGATGATTGAGATAAAGGAATTTCATTTGTACATCTTGCCAAAAAGACACAACAAATTTAGCCCATTACAGTTAGTTTTTTTGTGTATAAGTTGAAAGGACAACTAAAATTTATCAAGGACAATGTACTGAGTAAAAACTCAGAGTCCACATATTTGGACCAATCGTCAAATGTTGGGGTACAGACAAATAGAGCGGGAGATTTGGCTGGGCAGCATTCATAGCTATCAAAATAAATGATGAAAAATAAAACAGACAAGAAATGAAATATTCACAATTTTGCGAACCAAAATAATGTGTCAGCATTCCTTCCAGTGATAAGTAAACTTTTAAAAACCAAGTCTAGTGTAAATTATCAATTCGAAAAGAGATGCGAAATGTAACCTCGCAGATTGTGTCGTGTGAATATTCTCAATAGGTACTTAGACTAAGCCCTTCCTGAAGAAGGGCTTATGCCCGAAACGTCGATTCTCCTGTTCCCTGGATCCTGCCTGACCTACTGCGCTTTTCCAGCAACATATTTTCAGCTCAGATCTCCAGCATCTGCAGACCTCACTTTCTCCTCAAAGACAAGGTAGACAAGGCGAGTTTCAGTGACTGAAGTTCACTCATAATAATGGTACCAAAGCGAGAGAATAACCAAATGTCATGTGAAGACTATCACAAATTGAATTTAGTTTTTAGGTCTGATTCACATCCAATTCCACGTTTTGAAGACTGCATTGGAAGATGGGACAAAAAACTCGTCTTTCTAAGTTGGGCTTGCTCAGAGTATACTGAGAGGTATCTTTTTCCGAGAGAGTGAATAGAGTATCGGCTGTTGTCACTCTGATTGGACCGAATCAAATTAAAGTCATCACATTTACGATGGAAAAATGCACCTGCCACGTTTTAAATACTAACCAATGGAATCATTTTTACATTACCCAACAGTGTGATACAATTCGCTGAAATGGTGACTTTTGCACATTAATTAGAATCGTTTGCTCGACTTCGGGAGGCCGGCTTGGTGATAAACCTTGCCAGGATTGAATTCGCTGAAACCCAAGTCATGTTCCTGCGTCATCTTCTGCGATATGGGAGGGACACCACATGGACTTTGAAAGCAAAGGTTATTGCTGACGTTCCCATACCATCGACGAAAAAATAGTGCAACAATTCCTGGGATTTTATCAGAAATTTGTGCCGGATGTTAGCAGTGTAGTACGTTCAATCACTGAATTACTGAATAATTGGAGGAAGCTTCAGTGGATGACAGATTGTCAGAAGGCTATTCACAGCCTTAAATCTCTGTTCACCACTGCGTTAATGTTAGCCACACCTCGTGATACAAAGTCATTGAAGATGGCTGTCAATGCAAGTGATATTGGTATCAGTGGTGTGATTCTGCAAGAACATGACGAAAAATAAATATCTAACAGGTATTCCAACATGAAATTAAATATTCATCGATGGAAATATGTATTTCAAATTACCTTTTCGTCAAGTATGTTTAAGTAATGTTACTGGAATGGCTGCTTAGTTAAGTTGCTATATCGTGTCATTTAAGTTTTCCAATAGTTCATTTGTTGTTAAGTCCATTTCTTTTTACTGAGTTTCTCCTTTGTGCGAAGATTTGTAGCTCGGGTGCTCGTTGCTGGTGTTCTGTTCGCCGAGCTGGAAGTTTTGAGTTTCTCCTGTTGTACAAAGGACAGATCATTTCCAACCAACTCTATTGAATTTTGAGCATGTCCAATTCATGAGCAATGCGTGTCGAACAGTGGATTTTTGTCTACTTGGATTTTTGTGAAGCTTTCAAAAGTGTCTCTCGTGGTAGGGTCATCCAGAAGAGTGAGATGCATTCGATCCTCTGTGACCTGACCCTGAAGACCTGGAACAGGATTGGACATCGTACACAGACGGTAGTGGTGTAGGATTGCTTTTCTGGCTGGAGGTTAATGACTCGCGGTGTTCCACAGACCTCTGTACTGGGATTTCTTCCGTTTGTGGTAGATATAAATGCCTTGAATGAGAATGCAGATGTGTGGGTTAATACGTTTCCAAACGGTACAAACATCATTGGAGTTGTGACGAGATGAGAATATTGTCAAAGTGTACTGTGGGATTTGGATCAGTTGCAGATGTGGTCGAAGAAATGGCAGATGGACTTTAATGCGGGTAAGTGTGAGATGCTGTACTTTGAGAGATTAATGTCTATGGAAAGATACATAGTTTATGGCATGACCCTGTACAGCATTGTTGTACAAAGGGATATTCGGGTTCAAGTTCAAAGATCCCTGAAAGTGACACGCAAGTTTATCAGTTGGTTACAGACAAGTCTGGCTTGCTTGTCTTTATTTTTCAAGAAACTCAGTGCAAATGTTAAATGTCATGTTGCAGCTTTAGGAAAGTGTAGTTAGGCCATAATTAAGAATCAGCATTTATTTCCGCTCAAACATTCCAGGAAAGGCTTTGGAGAGGGTGCAGACGATGTTTCCTGGGATGGTCTCTGGACTAGACAGTATGAGCTAAAAGGAGAGGCGAGTAAACATCAGGTGCTTTCGTCTGAGCGACGAAGCTGAAGTGTGACTTGATAGTGGCCTTTAAAACTATGAGAGGTATTGGAAGTTTTGGCGATCAGATATTTTTTTCCCCTGGAGTTGTAAAGTGTAGTATGGGGGGGGGCATGTCCTTCATTTGAGAGGGGCTATTTCAAAAGACGTGTGAGCTGTACGTGGCTTTTGCATAAAATATGATTGGAGCCTGGAACGCACTGTCCTGACGCTGGTGTTTGCACATAAGGTAGATAGGTTCAAGAAACCTCCAAATAAGCGCATGCATATGTAAGGAATGGAGGCAAATGTACTAATTGTAGGCAGAAGGGATTAGTTTTCATATGAGGTCATGTTCGTCACAACAGCGTGGAAGGAAGGGTAGTTTCCTGTGCTGTGCAGTTCTATCTTTATGTTCGTTGTACCCACATACATTACTTCCAAGGAATTTCATTCTACATGCCAACCACCAACTATGTAACATATTTGTTGTCATACCTTTTTTAGATATCTCTCTGTTCACACGAAAGATTTCCCCCTTGTTTCCAAATTATTCATTCTAGGCGAAAGACAATTGCCATTAACTCTATCGTTACTTCATTATCCAATAAACTTATGTCATGTCGCTTCTCAAATTCATTTGCTCCAGTGAAAATAGTGGCAACCTATCCACGCTTTCTTTATAACTCAAACCGTCTATTACCGTCAACGTCCTGATAAATCTCTTCCAAACTCTCTCCAACAACCAGAGAGAGAGAGAGAGAGAGAGAGAGAGAGAGGTGGGGGAGGAGGGTGTCAGAATAGATATCACGTCGAGAGAAACAGGGAACTGAAAGGCACAAGTCAGTACAGAAATATCCCCATGCGATGGGGATGACTGATAAACACATGTCAATATACACATAGCTCCCTTGAGAGAAATTTGGGACTGACATGTCTGAGAGATGTAGGGGGTGACGTGGGGGCTGACAGCCAAGGAGAGCGTCAGTCCTTAGGTGGGAGCGGGGAGAGAGAGAGAGAGAGAGAGAGACAGAATACGATGACGAAGAAATACCAGTCAAAGGACAGATACCTTTCTTAGAAAGTAGGTGCCTTGGGGGCACAAGACTATATATAGTTTCTGCAACGATCGAGAGTGAGAGACAGAGTAGTGATAGTGAGGTGAGAGAAAGAACGAGAAAAAGAGAGAGAGGGAGAGAGATAGAGAGAGAGAGACTCAGAAATGGTAGTTAATGTACAGGTACCGGCTGGGGAGAGAATGGACTGAGAGGCTTCCTTCTTTTCTCTGGACTGTCAGATCGCGCAAAACATTCTTAAGCAGGCGGCTCAGACCATTACATCACAATTTGTTACGTTATATGTGCAATGAAAATTACACGGATTATGTTAGCTAGGTTGACTACTAGATTTTAAAAACAGGCAAAATATATCACAATATTACATAATGAAACGGAAAGAACAGAATAAAGAAAACCAACATAACTCAAGCAATCTAATTCAATTTAATTATGCAGCTCCGAATATGCATAGTAGTCCCACTTAGCAAACTCACTTTAAAAGAAACAATATAAATGCATGCTTACATTTTGAAGTAGGAAGACAGAGAGAGAGAGCGACAGAGTTTCCACGCAGTTCTCTGTTGAATTTTCAACCAGTTCAAGATTGAACTAAAACTGGTCAGCTCAGCTAACAAGAGAGCCGACCACTCCTCTTTCTTCAAACAGTTCTCTTTGAAAGCAAGACCATTTTGGCCTGAAGTCTTATTTGTTTACATATATACAAAGGCCTCTCAAAATAAATTTCATCTCTGTACGAAAACAGACTGATGTGAGCCCGGCTCAGTTTATTGCAGCACTGAAAAAAAAATCAAGGACAGTGCCTCCTTGAGTCAAGGAGGCGCTTATATAAAATAAAAGACTTGCTTCGTGACACGCTGTACAGCTGGATGCGTAATGTGGAGAGAGATGCCGAAGGGACAACAATCGGTGTACAGGTGTATGCCTGAAACATGGGGGCATGAGCGTTACCAGTTATTTTCCAGATGCCTCCCTGAAAGCGACGGCACTTAAAAAAAATCTGTGTTCAGATTTCTCCCTGAGAGGGGTGATAACAGTCACTGTGCAGGTATCTAACTGAGACAGACACAGATTCATGACTGCATCGATAGCACCCTGAGCGACAGGTGGGACTTACGGCCTGCAGTAAGCATTTAGATTTCTCCCTGAGAGACAAAGGGGACCGAGAGTCTCCAGTCATTGGACAGAAATATCCTTGACATTGAGGAAGAGAAACAACGGTCCGTTTAAAAATAGCTCCCTGTGAGGAAGGACACTGAGTGACGATAGTCGATGTACAATTACCATCCTGAGAGAAACGGCGAACTGACAGACAACAAGCATGGCCAGATATCTGCCTGAGAGTCAGTGGACAGTGGTCATAGAGAGTGGACTGAGAGTCATCATCTACTGGCTTATAGGTGGATCTGAACAGAGACAACAGTGCTGTTCCAATATCTCCAAAGCACAGGATGATTGAGAGCACTGCAAGCGTGCAGACGTTCACCTGACAAGGAGGAGAATGAGAGCTATCCATCCGTGTTGATTTATTCACTCAAGCGTTATATGAGCAATTTTGCAACACAAGCCAATGTTCACATGTCTCGCTGAGAGTGGGGGAGGGGCAAGCGGAATGAAACAGCAGTCAGTGTGCGGATACCAACCTTCGAGATGGAGGAGAATGAGAGAGAGTGTGCAGATATCTCCCCAATACAGCCTAACAGTTCTGAGAAGCTTCAGTCAGTGCACAGACATCTCGACTAGTGACTGGCCCCTGATAGACATCAGTCCGCATTCAGATAATGTACAGATATGTCCGGGTGAGAATGGCTGGAAGAAGCAATGACATTCAGTATGCAGATACATAACCGAGGTAGGGGTGACTGAGGAGAACCAGTTAATGAACAGACATCTCCCTGAGACAGCGGGGACTGAGAGGCAAGGCATCTTGCTGAGAGACAGCTAACTGACAGGCAGCTGTAAATGTACATGTATATACGTTGAGAAAATGTTGGAAAAGACAGACGCCGGTCTGTAATTGCACATCTCTCTGGGAGAGAGTGGATTAATAGATATATGCCATTGTTTAGGTGCCTTAAAAAGAGAGGAGGTGGTCTGCAAGACACCAGTCAGTGTGCATGTATCTTCAATAGTCAGTTAGAATCAGAGAGGCATCACTCAATGCATAGAGAGATGGAGAGAAAAGAGAGAAAGGGAGAGATTACAGACAGACACCATTCAGTGTACTGACATCTTCCTGAGGCATTGTGGACACAGTGATGCCCCTCAGTGTACAGATATCTCCCTGAGAGACAGAAGGAAGATAAAATGATACACCAGTCATCATTAGTGGTGGCACAGTGGTTAGCACTGCTGCCTCACAGCGCCTGAGACCCAGGTTCAATTCCCGCCTCAGGCGACTGACTGTGTGGAGTTTGCACATTCTCCCCGTGTCTGCGTGGGTTTCCTCCGGGTAATCCGGTTTCCTCCCACAACCCAAAAATGAGCAGGTCAGGTGAATTGGCCATGCTAAAGTTCCCGTAGTGTTAGGTAATGGGTAAATGTATGGGTCGGTTGCGCTTCGGCGGGTCGGTGTGGACTTGTTGGACTGAAGGGCCTGTTTCCACACTGTAATCTAATCTAATCTAATTACGTACCTCCCTCCCAGACAATAGCTAGTGTGCAGATGACTTCCAAAGAAAGACTGGAATGGGACACCATTGTCTGTCTAGGTATTTCTCTGACATAGAGAGTCAGGTCTAAGCGATACCTGTCAGCGTACAGATATCTTCATTAGACATGAGGGACTGAGCGATACCAGCCTTTGTATACAAATAGAGAGGTGACAGGTAGACACCATTATGTGCAATGATATCTTTCTGCAAATTATATGCAATGCCATACTCGAAGTCACTCCTTATTGAACTCGACCGTAACATCAAGAGTTGTTCCAAATTTCTCCAAATTAACTTTCAAATTACCGCTATTAGGCACTCTCAGTCAGTCCATATTGTACTATATTTTGGATTAGTGGTGCTGGAAGAGCACAGCAGTTCAGGCAGCATCCAAGGAGCTGCAAAATCGACGTTTCGGGTTGATCTTTACCATATTGTACTCTAGATTACTTCACAGTCTGTACTCTTGATTTGCTCTTATCACTCTGTCGACGAAGTTGTTGATTTCAATGAATCACTCCCCATCCATTTGCTTATAACGGCCAGTGACCCCTCATCAATCATTCTCTAACAGTCTGTACATTACCCTAATGACCTCCTTGCAATCACTGTCTATCTCACCCTTCATATTAGTCGCATAGTTTCCTAAACATAACTCCCTATCACTCTACAATTTTATTCTGGAAGGTTTTCTAAATCACGCACTTTCACTCTGTAAACTTCATCATAATCTCCTGTCAATAACTTTCCATTTCTCTGGAAATTCTGCACATAATATCCTCTCAATCACTCCTTATCAATTTGAAAATTTCCCACGCCACGTCGTAAAAATAGTTCCCTATCACTGTGAATTAACAAAGAACAAAGAAGAAAATTTAAAACGCAAGAACAGACCCTCTGGCCCTCCAAGCCTGGGCCAATCCAAATCCACCGTCTAACCCTATCACCCAATTCCGAATGATATGATTCCCTTACTCATGCATCTGTTCAGACGCATATCAAAGTATCTACCGTGCCTGCCTATACTGCGCCTGCTGGCAACGCATTCCAATTACCTACAAAACCATGCATAGAGTAATTTCAGCATGTATCCTCCTTAAGCCTTTCTCCCCGCAACTTGAACTCATGACCTCTCTTTGTTGAAAACCTCACGCTGGGAAAAAAAACTATCTCTATCCACCCTCACTATACCCTTCAAGATTTTTCAGACCTCAATCAGGTCCATCCCCAGTGTCCGTTTTTCCAATGAAAGGAATCCGAACCAACTCAATCTCTCTTCAGAGCTCACAATCACCTGATGAAGAAGCGTCGCTCCGAAAGCTAGTGTGCTTCCAATTAAACCTGTTGGACTATAACCTGGTGTTGTGTGATTTTTAACTCTCTTCAGAGCGAGCACCTTCCATACCAGGCAACATCCTTTCCCTTCTCTGCATCTCTCCAAACCTTCCACATCCTTTTTTATACCGTGTTCCAAATGCGGCCGAAACAATCTCTTGTAAACTTTAACCTGACCTGCTAGCTCTTATACTCAACATCACGTCCGAAGAAGGCAAGCGTTCCATATGCCTTCTTGACTACTCTATCCACCTGTGCGCCCACATTCAGGGTACGATGGAACAGAAGTGCCAAATCTCTCTGCACATCAACTTGGCCATGACTCTTTTGTTTACAGTTTAGTTCGCTCTCGAATTAGACCTCCCAAAATGCATCACCTCGCATTTGCCCGAATTAACATCCATCTGCCACTTCCCTGCCGAACTCTCTATTATATCTACATTTTCCTGTACTCTTTGACAGTCCCCTATGCTTCCTGCTCCTCCACTAATCTTCGTGTCATCTGTAAATGTACTGATCAGATCACATTCCTGATTATTTATGTATATCAGAAACTAGAGTGGCTCCAACACTGATCCCTGTGGAAAACGAGTGGTCACCTTTCTCCATTTCTAGAATCAATCCTTCAGACACTACTCCTTGCTTCCTGTTGTTCAACCAGATCTCTATCGACCTCGCGAGAACACCTTTCATACCATGTGACTTCACTTCACCCATTAGTTTTCTATGGGAAACCTTATTAAACGCCTTACGAAAGTCCATGTATATGGCAACTGCAGCCCTTCCTTCATCCATCAACTTGGTCGCTTTCTCAAAGAACTCTACTAAGTTGGAAAGGCACGAGCTCAACTGCACAAATGCATGTTGCCTGTCACTGACAAGCACATTCCCTTCCAAATATAAATTGATCCTATCCCGCAGTATCTACTCCTGCAACTATCCCATTACTGACGTCAGGCTCACTTGTGTGTACTAACCTGGAATATGCACACGACCATTCTTGAACACGGGAACAACATTAGCAACTGTCCAACCCTCCGGCACCTTCAACTGTGTTTACAAAGGTTCCAAAGATTGTCTGTCAGGGCCCCAGCTATTTCCTAACGCGCCTCCTTAGGCATTCTGTGATAATCTTGATCCCATCCGGGGCATTTGTGAAGCTTACTATCATTTAGCTTACACGACACATTCTCCATCCTTATGTCACGTGATCCAGAGTAAACTAACTTCTGTCTCTAATCTCTACATTTGTCATGTCCCTCTCTTCAGTAAACACCTATGCAAAGTAATCATTGAGGTTCTCACCCATTCTTTCAGGTTCGACACAGAAGCTGCCTTCATTTTCTCTTTTGTCGTCCAAATCTTTCTCTAGATATTCTCTTGCCTCTTATATATGAAGAAGATGCCTTGGGATTCTCCTTAATTCTGCTCGGTAAAGTTAATGCATGACCTATTTTCGCACGCTTGATTCCTCATTTATGTTTGTTCCGATTCTCCTGAAATTCCTCCAAAGCTTGTTCTGCTCTTACCTACGTGGAACGTATGTACTTCACTTCACTTTCCCCTTGGGTAGTCGAACAATTTCTCCTTTCCTCTGCGTTCACGACTCTTTCCTTTCTTACCAAAGGTACATGCCTATCCTGCACAACCTTCAAACTATCTTTGAAAGACTCCCACATATCAAATGTGGACTTCCATTCAAATAGCTTCCCCCACTCAATATTTCCCAGCTGCTGCCCAGTTTTGATATAATTGGCCTTGGCCCAGTTCAGTTGTCTTCCTTGAGGACAACTCTCATCTTTGTCTACAAATACTTTATAAATTACAGAAGTGTTGTCACTCTTCACAAAGACATACCCCATCGCAGATCCTACCACCTGGCCTCGTTCATTCATCAACACCAGGTCCAATATGGCCCCGTCACTATTTAGACTACTGACGTACTGGTCGAGAGAATCTTCCTGGATTCTCCTTGAAAATTATGTCCCATCCAGACTTCTGACAATAAGTGTATCCCAGTCTTTTTCGAGGAAATTATAATGCACCATTACCAGTAATGTGTTGTGGTTCTGTTCGCCAAGCTGGGAATTTGTGTTGCAGACGTTTCGTCCCCTCTCTAGGTGACAGCGTCGGTGCTTGGGAGCCTCCTGTGAAGCGCTTCTGTGCTGTTTCCTCTGGCATTTATAGTGGTTTGAATCTGCCGCTTCTGGTTGTCAGTTCCAGCTGTCCGCTGCAGTGGCCGATATATTGGGTCCAGGTCGATGTGCTTGTTGATTGAATCTGTGGATCAGTGCCATGCATCTAGGAATTCCCTGGCTGTTCTCTGTTTGGATCACCAACTAGCCACGAAACGACACGACGAGCTATCCTTAGTATCCACAAAAGCAGATGACAAGCAACATGAGTTTGACTGGGACAACACTACTATTGTAGGACAAGCCAAATAGAGGACAGCTACGGAATTCCTAGAGGCATGGTACTGATCCACATATTCAATCAACAAGCACATCGACCTGGACCCAATATACTGGCCACTGCAGCGGAGAGCTGGAATTGGCAACTGGAAGCGGCAGATTCAAACCACTACAAATGCCGGAGGAAAGATCACAGAAGCCCTTCACAGGAGGCTCCCAAGCACTGACGATGTCACCTAGACAGGGGATGAAACGTCTGCAACACAAATTCCCAGCTCGGCGAACATAACCACAACAATGAGCACCCGAGTTACAAATTTTCTCACAAACTTTGACCATCAATATCTTCGTTGCCTCAATATCTTTCCATAATTTCTTTATCTAATTTTTCATCGACATCATACTCACCGTTGGGAGACCCATAATACAGCCCCAGCAATGTGACTGCACTCCTCATGTTTATCACCTCTACACATAATGCCTTGCTGATCAATGCCATCGTGACTTTTTTTTTTCACGGAGCCGTGATATCCTTCCTGACCAGGAATGCACTGCTCCCTTTCTCTTCCCTCTCTGACCTGTCTGAAGCATCTATACCCAGGAACATTCAGTTGCCAAACATGTCTCTGTGATTGACCATAAAATCGTACTCCCAGGCACCATTATAAGCCCTACGTTCGTCGGCCTTAACCACTATACTCCGAGCATTAAAACCTATGCACATCAGACCACCAGTTCCTTTGCATTCATCTGCTCTTTTTGTACTCTTCCCCTTGGTAATGCTAACTTCTTGATCATGTTTCTTACAGTCTCTATTTTCCACCTCACACTGTCTACTTGTCTTATCTTTTGGTCCCCAGCCCCCTGCCAAATTAGTTTAAACCCTCTCCAACAGCAGGAGCAAAATCTTGTACAAGCACACCCTCTCCAGTCTGTTTCAGTTTTAGACCATCCAATTTTTAATAGTCCCAACTTCTCCAGAATCAGTCCCAATGATGCACAAATCTGAACCCTTCCTTCCTATACCACCCCTCAAGCCACGGGTTCATCCTCCTTATTCTTCCATTTCTACTCTGGCAGCAATCCTGAGATCACTAACTTTGAGGTCCTCTTCTTTAACCTCTCTCCGAGCTAGCTGGATTTTGCGTTCAGGACCACAAGTCGTTTTCTCACATATACCATTCGTGCCTATACGCACCATGACAGCTGGCTCTTCACTCACATATTTAAGAATGCTCTGCAGCTGATCGGTGTCATCCCTGTCCAGAGCATGTTAGAGGCAAAATACCACCAGTGAGTCTCGTTTTCTGCCACAGGAATTTACTCCGGGTTTCTATAAATTCGCCCATGAATACGGCCGTTCCAAACAATTTGCCCACTTTTCTGAACAGGAAAGCCCGCCACGGTGCCAACAACCTAGCAACTGCTGTCCTCCCCTGCTGAGCCATCGCCCCCAGCAGTACCCAAAATGGTATAACGTTCGTGAGGAGAGACGGCCGAGGGGACACCTACACTGCATTCGTACGCTTTCTCTGGATTTTGGGCACCCAGTCTTGTCTCCCTCAGCAATTCTAATCTGCAGTGTGACCAACTCGCGCAACATCCTATCCTTGACCTCCTCAAATATGTACTACCTCCTTACGTTCCCATAAAGCTCCTGGTCCCAAAGTAAACTCCGCACTGTCTCTTGCTTCTCCGAGACAAAGAAAGGCCAAGGGAATCGATAGCAAGTATTTATACTGTTCATTTGCCTTCCCGACAAACTCCTGGTACCAATGTCACCTCCGCTCTTTCTCCCACTGCTCCCACACAGAACGAAAAGCCTCATGCATTCTTGTCAATCACTACCTCTGATAATTAGCCACATTACGTACTGTCATTTACTCCCTTTCTCCCTGCAATTTAACCAGCTACACGTGATCCGGCACTGCACACCATGAGTCTGCGATTTACCAGCACAGCTTAGCAATCACTCCACTTCATTCTGTAAGTTACCCTCAGGACGCCGTATCAATTTATCCCTATAAATCTGAACATTACACCCATGGTTCCGCATCACACACTCAATGTTCCTCAGTCGAAATCGCAGGATGACCTCTAAATCATGACTTAATTCTTGATAATTTAACCAAGATCGTATTCAAATTCACTAATTTGTAAATTACACACATGACCTCCTATCTATCTGCAATTTGCTCCACTATGTCCTGTTTATCACTCCTTATCATTTTGTAAATTAATCCAAGAAAATCTAATAAAGTACTGCCCACGCCATCCAAATCTTCCAGAATAACGCCCTATCAATCATTCCCGATCATTCAGCAAGTACCTTCCACGATGTGGTTTAAGTCATTTCCAACCACTTTGTAAATTACCATCACGATAGTATATCTGTATTTCCCTCTGACTCTATAAATCACTCACATGACGGCCTGTCCCTCAAAATTTGGAGACGCCGGTGTTAGACTCGGTTTGTGCAAAGTTAAAAATAACACAACACCTGGTTTTATTCCAACACGTTTATTTGGATGTGCCAGCTTTCAGAGTGCTGGTTCTTCATCAGGTGGGTGTGAGAATGCAAAATGTCTCCACAACCACCTGATGAAGGAGTAGCACTCCGAAAGCTAATGCTTGCAAACAAACCAGTTGGACTATAACCTGATGTTGTGTCATTTTTATTCATGTTACTCAGACTTTGTTTTTCTTTTTTCCCCCATGTTGCGACATTCATCACTCCATTTTGCTCTGTAAAAATTGAGGCATATTCGAACTCGCGCCTAATGATTTTATACATGACGAAAGGATGTGAACTTAGTCACTCCATATCACTCAGCCAAGTAACCCCATGTGATTCTGTCAAAAATTCGTTATCAATCTGTAAGCTACCCCCATATATTTTACAACAGTAAAACGCGAATCTCATGCTTTTGTTTGTTATAAATATAACAATGTCGAGGATCGACGTTCCAATTCATGCAATTCTGTTCTTCTTGATCAATGTGGACTGCTGTTAGATTGAAGTAATGTAAATGTAGCAGCACTACTCTGAAGCAATAATTGTATCACTTCATGAGGTGTGTATCACACAAGGAGTCCTGAACGATGCAATTCAAGGTATTGAAGTAATGCTGGGCAATGAGTTCAGGGAGTATCTTCTGATATCTGTAAATGTCTGCAATTTTGATTGCGTACTCAGTGAGGAATGGCCTGTGTCGCTCTTCTGCACACACACGCAAGCACATACACATGCATAACAGGAATAGTTGAACAATCGCTCCACTGTTTGAAAGGAAGAATGTTGATGCTCATTGCAGGCACTGTAGGGTTGGGTGTGTGGAGGATAGAATCAGACGTGCTGGAATCAAAGAGTGCAGACCAGTTCAGGATCAGTTCTTAGTTTTAAAACTAATGGAAAGATACCATATTTTTTCGGAGGGCACAAGGCTTCCAGGCATATTGCTCACAAAGAAAAGCTGTTCTGATATCTAGGAGCCATTCAGAGTTGTTAGAAGATGGAATGCTTTTGGCATCACGACCTCCGTAAACCAATCATCTGTATGTTATATCTGATTCTGAACAAAGCCTATTCATTTGATGCACATAATTGTCGACGGTTTTTCGGCAATACGTTAGAAATCTCAGAAGTACTGACCCTGTTGCTTTGTGCCTCCTACGAAAGTGGAAGCAAAAAGGGGAGAGATATAGAGGAGTAGGATATCATGATGAATGAAAAGGTTGTTTCAGTGATTCGCGTGGTCAGGGAGTATTGAAATTCTTCCCATGTTTCACGTCCATCCATAGCAACATAGTTTATTCCCTTTGTCTGTGTCTCTCTGCATTTGTCGTGGAGGTTTCAATAGACGCTAAAAATTAAAAGCGATCCAGTGATATGTTAACGTTAATAATTGTTAATCTGTTACTGAAATCTTCTACTTTGACAGATATCCATCTTGTTCAGTCGAAAAATGTGGTCTCTGCCTTCAGTAATCCTGGATTTGAAAGGTTGGTGAAAATGGGCATTTATAGACTTAGTGTTTTTCGAATTTCACAACACTTTTAACTGTGGAAGGGGAAAGTCAGATTTCCAGTGAACTGAACAGTAAGACCAATTACTTTTATGCTCTATTGCCTTGTCACCAAGGGACTGGACTATTGAGGGTGTACCATATAGAAGTGGGATGAGGAGACATTACTGCAACCAAGCAGTAGTGACATGGTGAAATTATCTGCCACTGATAATGACTGAGAGAAACATAATCAATATTTTCGCGAATATGTAAGATGTTGTTTGGGGTCATAAGAATCAAAGAAAATGGGGTTAAATTTGAGAGGGGAATTGAATTAGCTGAGCAACCATTATGCGGTTAATGTCAGGCCATGCTGGGAGAGCCAAATAAGTTATTCCTGTGCCTAGTTTCGAGCTTTCTTGGTACATACAAATGATTGGTGAAGCTCAAAAAAGAGCGAGTAGAGTAAAAGGATTGTCATAATGAACGATGAAGTGTAAAACAAACAAGTTTGCAATCAATCAACACCTCTCTGAAATGACCTTGAACAATGAAAGGTGGAAAAGGCTGGCTTAATAACTACTGTCTCTCATTCTCTCACACACACACACACACACACACACACACACACACACACACACACACACACACACACACACACACACACACACACACACACACACACACACACACACACACACACACACACACACACACACACACACACACATACATACACACACTACAAGTACAGAAGAAGCGGATGAAATTCTTCCAGACAGATATCAAAGTTGCCAGCATCACAAATGAGGCAAGCTACAAGTCTTATGGACTCGGTGGTATGCACTTATTCCTCAGTTATACCGAATCCTTAAGGAATCGGCTTCGATTCCAACATCAGCCGACTATCTGTGTGGAGTTTGCACATTCTCCCCGTGTCTGCATGGGCTTCCTCTGCGTGGGTCTGTTTCCTCTCACAGTCCAGAGGTGTGCAGATTAGGCGAATTGGCCATGCGAAATTGTCCACAAGTTTCAGGGAAGAGTATGTTATGTGCGTTAGTCAGTACAAATATAGTGCAGGAGAATGGGTCTCGATGGGTTACTCTTTGTAGGATCTTTGTGGACATGTTTGAGCAAATGGCCTGATTCCACGTGGTAGGGATTCTATTTTAGAGTCAGTTTAACAGCAAGGTCAAGGTCGTTGCGAACAGACATTCTCATATTCGTTGAGTCAACTATCTTGCAGTTTCCCGTGAGCTCAGTCGACTGGATGGATTGTACATACTGCAGAGGGTCTCCAACATCAGTAACCACACTGATTGCTATTGCCACAAGTGTCAATTTCCAGATCTCGCTACAGACCTGAGGTGTGGTGAGCCACCAGTTAAATGGACCGCCAGCCGTTATTCTCAAATGAGTGAACAGCTGTATAGTCATCACCTACTATGGTGACAGCATGTGTCTGATTGAAACAGATAACATTGCAATGAAATGGAACAGACATGGTTGGCATTCACGAGGAAACTCCAATCTGGCAGAGCAGCCATGACAATTCAATACACGAGAGATACTGAATTTATCTGCCATTCCATCTGAATCTGCGACTGATGAAAGTGAGGCCATTCGATCCAGCAAATTCTAAGCTTATCTGAAAGTAAACCTAATTCCCTCCTGATAAAAGCGAAGAAAGTGTGAGAGAGGCAAAACAACAAAGGTTAAAGGCGCGGTTTCTCTAGTCTGCAGAACAAGCTACACAAAGTCTTGGTGGAGATGTAGCATTAATGCATTAATTCGAACTCTGTGGTTATCTTCAATTGGAGTAAATAGGTGGTGATCTTGTATGACTCAAATTGCTTGCACGAGTAAAGAATTGAACAAAAATATGCCCCGGAATGGGTGTTTCAACAAATTCAGACTTTCATATTGACAAATATTATGAATATCGTATAAATTGCAGAAATGATGAGGTTGACATGTAAAGAGGTACCGAATCCAACAGAAGTAGGGGCTGGGATGAAATAAAGATAAATAGACAATGAAAAGGAAGCAGAGGTTCAGATATTTTGTGGACTCGAGAGAAGATAAAAACGGAAAGAACTGTCACTGATGGAAAGTGAGATTCAATCAGATCAAAATGCAATGATACACAGAAAGGAAGGAAAGTCAGCGATAAACCATGAAATATTGAGTGAATGTGCGTCAGAGTAGAAATGTGTCTGCATGAAAAGAGAGAAGGAATTTGAAAATGAGAGCCCAGGAGAGACAAAATCTCGGTTGGCTTGAAGCTCTAGATACAATAATTTAAAAAAAGAATGATCACGATACGGAGAAAAATACAGCAGAAAGAGAAATAGGGATCTTTTGGTTTCGAGAAGGAACCTGCGTTTACTTGAGAAGGTAACAAAGAGTCTGACGGCTGTAAGGGCTCCAGTGCATTGCAGGAGTTGTGACAGTTTTAAGGGATGGAGAAACTTAGAGAGGCAGGGAGACACTAAGTGACTGTTGAGGTTTACTGTGATTGCGCCTGTTGAAATGTTAGACGGATGGAGTGCTTCTGGATAGACAGATGCAGGAAGAAGAGAATTCGGAGGCGCTGGCGAAAGTTAGAGTTTTACACATTGTTGCATATTTAGAGTAGATTTCACTGACATGATATACCGGAGGAGCTGGATTAGGTGATCGTGATGAAGGGATTGTTCCAAGCACTGGAAGATTTTACATGGATAATGCATACTGTTCTGTTTGGACTCTTCCTTGAAAAATGCACCTTTGTATTTTCAGAGATAAGACACACTTTGGAGTCTGGAGAAAGAACTGTGGAATACTGCAGCCCCTGGATCAGTAAAAGACTCCTAAAGAATGCTGGGCTGTTGGAAGTTATGGAAAAACTTTATGGTGTTGGAGCGATGGAAGGAAGATGCACAAAAAACGGAGGATTGCACGATTCGTAACGGTTTGCAGATGTGAGAATAATTTGGCGATTGAATGAGGCTACAGGGACTGAGTGAAAACAGACAGGATGTGATGGAGCAGCTGGTAGACACTTCAGTTGGAGAGAAAACTGTGGAATTTAAAACGAAGTCTTGAATTTTCTGTTGAATTGAGGACAATACAGAGATAGGGACGCTTATGAGAGATACAAATTGAGTTCTTGGTCGTTGTCTTTTCCTGAAGATGGTCATTTTCAAGTTTCGGGGGTGCTTTTCAGCTGAGAGAAGACAGGTTTGAAAAGGACTTAGGAGTAAACTTTTTCTTACACAATTGGTTTGCGGGTGGAATTACCTCAAGATGAAACGGCTAATATGAGGACAATTATTACGTCTAAGAGACATTTGGCGTGGACTGCTTGGACCGAAAGGCTTCTTTCCATGCCGAGCGGTTCAATGATTCTATGACATCACTCGAGGCTAAACTTTACCTCAAAGTCTTGGAGGACCGTGAGAATATCATTTTAACATAGAGAAACGGAAGCTTCTCACAGAGTATTCAAACGTGGATGAAGCAGAAAGGATAAGGATAATATAAAGATTTGGAAGCATTCTAGTCATGGTGAAGCTGCAGAGTTCGTGACATTACAAGGAGACTAAGGAGAAAATATATAGTGGAAAAATTATAGCTGTCGGAGTAAATTGAGGGAGTACATAACATTATTGCATTGAAGACATTTGCAGAGGCGGGTTGCTGGATCAGCTGGAAGAGGTAATAGAGGCATGGGGTTGTTGGTGGCTACTGAGGAAGGTGTTTCGAAGGATTCCATGTGCTTTAGAAACATAAGAGTTCGTACAGAAAAGAGCATTAGCATGTCTGGAGGATGCAATCAAGATTGAAATTACAGCGAGGGCTTTGGGAGTTAAAGGAAATATGGAAGATTGTAGCAGCTAGGGGATGTTTGATCGATGGTGAGGTGTGGAAGAAACTTGAGGGACTGACGGAAATATGAGGATGGCAGACAAAGGAGGTTTTATAGATGTGCACTATTGCAGAGAGACTGAAACAACAGGAGTGCTTCAGAGGTTTTGTTTTGATTTATTTGATTGATTTAATTATTGGATTGATTGATGGGAATCTGATTGACTTTTTCAAGTAGGGGATCTTGCAGGTTTCAAGCATATGACAAAGATAGAAAGAGCCAAACTGGCCAGAGGAGATGAAACATACATTTGCATTGGTAACAGAGCAGCTGGTGGTACAGCCGAGTAGGGAGTAGCCGTGTAAAATTGACAAAATACAAGCAAAAATGAGCTTTTTAAATTCAGCATAAGGAGAAACAGAAGCCTGGGTACATGCAACAAGCAGACGGGCAGCATTACGAATTGGGAACTGTGCGACTTACGAATAGGCAGCTGCAGTTTTGCTAACAATTAAAACCTTCATAAAATATGAAATGAGTGAGGACAAGGAGAATTGTATTGTAATAGTCGAGGCAGTGCACTGCACTGGAATGGGCAAAGTCGTCAGGCAGACACAGGAATGAACCTGG